>NC_073734.1:0-323412 GCF_023634155.1 Falco peregrinus | reverse complement strand
CCAGTGGAAGCCAGGACACCAGATACAACATTCTCTTGCCTACACTTTGTTGTTGCTGCTGTATATGCCTGAATGCAAATGTCCTGTAGGAGCCTTTAGTCCAGGAATGCTTTGCCTCACCCCTTTTCAAGCTTGGTAGGGAAAAAAAAAGAAAAGAAAAAAAAGCTTGTGCTCCAGATGCAAGCAGTGTGGAGTCTCATGCGTCTTTGGCTGGGGCTTTTGGCAAAGAGATATGATGGATATTTCTCAGGCGGGATGGACCTGACTTTCAGGAAAGCTTAAATCCAGCTTTACAGAAATCATCATTTCAGCACGGTCTCTTACACCGCTCTTGCTTTAGTGGTATTCAGCGATGTCCCCGTGCGCTCCCGAACAAGAGTTCTAATGAAGCAGCGGTTGCTGCTCATCTCGTAACGCAGGAGAGCGAGAGACCCAGGAATTGCTCTGGGTTTCAGACTGGGCTTGTTATCCCGCCTCACACGTCCGTAATTAAACACCATCTCAGACACTTAGATTTCCACCTAAGAGGACACCACCCTTCTCTAGGCATTAGCTGCTACTTATGCCATGAATCCCTTCTTTCCGTGTCCGCACCAGCCACGTATTGTCACGTTCTCCTTTTCCCTGGCAGAACCCCTGTACACTTTATGCCCACCAAGATGAGTCACACAAAGGCACGCATCTCGCCTAGCACTCACCGGCGGGGATCTTTCATTCCCAAACACTGAGACACTAGCCACAGTGTCCTGCCTTCCTATCGCCTGGGCTTCCAGCGTCAACGGGATCTCCACCAAGCTGTGAGGCTGGATAATCCCACACGGCACAGGGCTGCAGTACCACACAGCAGCATCCTCCTTGTGCTCCTATAAGGGACAGAATCAAAGACAACTTCAGAGTGTCCTCTGAGGAAACTCCAAGCTCCTTAACATCTACCACAACGGCAATTCACCCACATTTTTAAAAATCCCTAGGAGAAAGCAGAAAGGCGCAACACAAGGAGCAAGATTTATATGGGCCTAATTAGCATCCTCACAGGGTCCAAAAGCTGCTGCACTCACAAACGCCCACTCCGGTGCTGGCGGCCTCCTTGCAGCAGCTTTTCACAACCCTCCAAGTTCTCCTGCATGAAAGCACCCCAAAGACTAGAACCGAAACTGCTTCCTGAAGAGTTCAAACCGCTCCTGAAGTTCATATTCAGGTAGCTTCCCGTTCTCTCCAAAACTTTAGGTTTGAATATAAAACAGCAAGGTCTTATCCAAACCCCGTTTCTTTCCTAATAAACCCCTCGATAACGACGTTTGAGGGCAGGAGGCGAACACGACGCCAAGCCTGAGGAAGGACTCCATAGCAGCCTGGAAGATCGCTGTCGTTCACAAGGGTCAGCATCCACTCGCAAGGGAACTTCAGAAAGCACCGTCCAAATGTCAGAACAGGGCTGAGCACGTGCAGCGGAGGAACGACACATCCGGGTGAAGAGATGACCAAAGGGAATTAGAGACACTGAGAGAACGTAGAAGTTGTTTACTCCCCAAACAGCATGAAACAGACACAACGCATTTGTCTCTGCCAGATAGACATTTCCTACCTCTACGGCAATCGATCACCTCTAACTTCTTCTTACTCAACAGCCTCTTGTAAAGGAGGGGCAGCCCCAGACTCCCGTGGCAGAGGCTGCCCAGTGCCCTGCCCCAGTGCTCTCTCATCAAGCTTTGCCCCTCCCTTGCCCCAGGAGGCCGGCAAGGACCCTCCCACAGTCCCAGCAAGGCACGAGCTCTGCGGGAGCCTTCCCGCTGAGGACCAGCGCTCCCCAAAGCTCAAGGAAAACAAGACTCCCGCATCTCAGTAAAAGCACCTCCCTCCTCTCCCGTACCGCTCTCGCCCTGCCTGAAACCTCAGCCGCTTGCCCCCGCGATGGAGGGCACCAGCACCGCCTGCCTCTCGCAGTGGGTGACCAGCCTCTCCCAGCTCCTGCAGCTGCCTGGGTCCTCCACACACCAGCCCACACACTGACTCTTCCCATTCCCACTCGTTTTACAAAATTGCAGCCCAGGCACCCAGTGGGTGACTCTGCCGGGGAGAGGGAACAGCACCAGCGAACTGCGTCCCTCTCGTCATTAAACTGGCACCCGCTGCGGCGCAACGGCATTGAACGACGCTGCAGCTTTTGGCTTAAGTCTGGGAACGTTCATGCTCAAGAGAACCAGAGAAACCTGAGCTCACCTGCCACACCAAGGACTAGTTTCCCCTCACCACTCCTGCCGTAAGCCCCTTTCCCATTTGCACACGCCTTCATTAACTGAGCCAGACCCCAGCTTTCAGCAGGCTGCTCGCCGCCTTCCAAACAAATGCTGCATTTTGGGCCAACCCAGCACAAGCCCACCGCTTGCAGGGAGAAGCAGGGGCAGTCCTTTGGAGATTCATTACTCCTCAAGTCCCAGACAACAGGCCAATAGTGAATATAATCACTGCTCCCTTAAAAATAAAATAAACCAAAAAAAAAAAAAGACAGAGGCATGGCCCTGAGCACTGAGCACAGGTGCCTCTCAACATGGGCTGCTTTCAAAGCACGGCTGTGCTCACAGCGAGCTGGGCAGAACTAGCTCGTTAAGCAACATTTCTCATTTGGAGCTGAAGCCAGGACACCCCACGCCAGGCAGCGTGCTGGGCATGGGTACGCGGGGAAAGGTGGCCAGCTGCAAGGAAAGCGCCGGTACCTGGCTGTGAGAGGCACGCCAACACCTCCTGGCCAACACCATCCACGCCCACCACCAGCGCCAGCTCGTATCGCCTCACCGTGCTGGAACACAGGGTGACCTGGTAGAGGAGAAGAGCGTCAGATACTTAATCACTGCCAGAAGCCATCAGCCACGCGTGGTGTCCTCTGGCTCTCACCCACGGTCAGGAAAGGGAGCGGTATTTTGCCTTAGTTCTCCTGCTGGTCCACGTGTAGACCACTGTCTTTCCGAGTAACAAAACTCTTCTGGCGATATCCGATTTATTAAGTACGCCTTGCATACCAGGGCATATGTGAGCTAAATTAAAGCACAATTCATGTTCTTCTTGCCACTGGGACCAATTTTTACTCTCGACTACAACAGCATAAATCCAGAGGAAATCTGTTGACTTTCACAGAATGAGTCCAGCTTTACAGTGGGAAGCCGAGGGCAAAACGTGGCCCAGCAGCAGCTGTGCAGCTCATGGCTGCTGGAGCTTTTCCAGTCCTCGCTGCAGTGGATGCAACCATTCTGCTCCACACGAGAGGAAAGATAAGACCGGGAAGAATAGCAAACTGCTTTATGCAATGACATCTTTCTTTTAACAGTCACCTTCTGTCCCCATCCTTCCTCGGCCCACTTTAAATCAAATTGCTCTAAGCAGCTCAGACACACACGCGTGGCTTCTGTGCTTGACCGTAGGGTACATGATCCTTGGCTTACAACTTTGGAAACAAAACGGTGCTCCGCCCCAGAGTACCCCAGCTCACAAAAACCTAACACGAACACCGATCTCTTACTTGCGTTATGCCCAAAGCCAGCAGCACTACAGCCCTCCTGCGCACCAGTGAAGCTTCAGCTCCACCTGCTGAAGCACGTATGGCCGGGCTCGTGCCATACCTGGATACCCAGGGCTCCTTGGGAGCGGATGGTCCCCTTGCAGGGCATTATGGTGAATTCAGTTGGCTTGATGTGATGTTGGGCTCCCTTTCTCCAGGACGGGCAAGTGTTGTCTGATATCTGAGCAAAACTGGTGACGCTGCGCTGTCCTGAGCCTTCGCCAGGGATGCGAAGGTTGAAAGTCATGGGAACCAAGGAGGTGTTAGTGAGGCGACACGGCAGGGTGCGAGGAAAGCCTGGGAAGGTGAGACAAATATCAGTCAAGTCCCCGGTTATCCCGTGATTCCTGGTGTGACTCTCCTGTTAGGATAGACCGGTGCTTGTTGTTTATCTCTTTTCAGTGTGAATGAGAGGTAATGGAGAAGCTCAGGGAGGAGTGAGTTGTGACTGAAGTTGCTTTTTCCATGGATGGCACAGCTTGCTTCCTTGGCAATGGGCAGTGCCGTTGGTGCTGAAGAGCTGTCTCTACCTGTGAGGAGCTCTCTCACCTGCCCCCAAACCAGCCCCAACTCTTTCTCACTGATCAGTGTGCACCCAGACAGAGCATTTATTCTGAAAATTCAGTCTGTAAAATCCCCCATTAACTCCATGAACATTCCCCCGGTTTTCAATATATGAAAGTAGGGCATTGTCATGTAAGGAAAAGAAAGGATGAGACCGGGCACTACAACATGATGCATTGCACTCTAATGCAGTTTCTCTAGGCAGGACCCTTAAGGCATCTCCTGTTTCTGGGCAACCAGACTGAGCACATGACAACTCGGCCCACCTCACTGCAGGCAAACCTGATGCTTCCTTAGAAATGAGCAGGAACTGTGTCTCACCTTACCTAACAAACGGGGACATCACATCCACACTGCCTTTGATTACTGCCCACAAAGCCTGACATCACTCCAGCTCTGACACTTGCTTTCCACAACGGAAAACCAGTGGTACAACCACACTGGGTGAGGGGGTGGCTGTTCTGCAGAGGCAGGACACCAGCCCGCAGCTTGGTCTGGAGCGGACACCAGCTCTGCCAGAAGACACCTCCCATGCCCTGCTTACCAAGTGCTATTTGAATAAAGACAGGGAGGAAAACCACCCGCAGACACAGCAGATAGTTCCTCTGTGCCCAGCAGCAGTGACCATTGCCCACCGCCAGCAATTACTCCGGCAGGGAGGCGGGGGTGGGGCACAGAAAGGACATGCACCGACTGACCCACTGCACAGCCCCAAATGGGACCGAAGTCACCAGATGCAGACAACAGCCAGCAGCACAGTGACAAGAAGCAAAAATACAATAGCTGCCTTCAGCTGAAAAGGCCTTGTTAATGAAATCAGATTAAAGTAGGAGGAATCTCCTATTACACAACCGCATTTCTGCCGGTGCGTTTCTTGTGGGTCTATTTATTCAAAAGGAAGCAGAGAAGTGGCCGAGTGGTGATGCAGGGAGAGGGGGAAGTGGCTCAGGGAAAGTATTGAGATTTCCTAGAAAGTCCACGAACCGCATGAAACCACAGAGGCATCCTGGGCACAGAATGATCATGGCCCTTCAATCAATCCCCAATTGATTTCACATGTAAACTTTAGATCATCTCAGTACAAAGCCTTTTCTCTGAGACTCGAGATGGAGAATCAGAATCTGCATTTCAGTGGAGATGCTCTGGGTGCTCAGCCACCGGCTCCGTCAGTGGAGCAGTGCTTCGGCTGGGGAAGGAGAAGGAGCCCACATCTCTGGAGACATCACTGCCCAAACCAATGCCGAGCTACTGCCTGGGCTTATTACCGGGCAGGTGATAACGAGGAGCCCTCACAGCACAAATTAACAGCTCACACTAAAGGTCAAGTGGGTAAGTGGTGTCCTCGCCTTGCAACAGGAACGTTCACCCTGAGCAGCCACAGGCTAGCGTGTGGCTCCAACGCCCTTCTCCTGCAGCCCCATCCCCTGGGCCCTTCTGGGACAAGGGCTTTCACCATCATTCTGCCGCCAAGGATTGGGAGGTTGGGGCTGAGCAGGCTCTGAGGGCACCAGGAAAATCCTGACTTTCTATTCCTTTGGTCCTGTTTGATCTCATGGCAGCAAAATACCACCTGAGCAAGCGGCAGCCCTGGTTCTAACACCCTGAAGGCTGCTGTGGAGGAACACAAGTGACAGACGCTCCCAAAGCGCTTCATTTCAGTAAGGCACAGACCTCCCCACCAGCGGTCCAAGCCCAGGGCACACTCACCAAAGGAGACGTCGCCGAATGGAGGGAAGGTACATGGAAAGGGAAAGTCGGTCCGATGACACAGCCCCTGTAAGGACAAAGGCAGAGGAGGAACTGGCTTGGTTAAAAAGAACTGCAAAGTGTTCGGCTTTCGTTACCACCGGGACGGATAGAAGCTGGTCTCAGCAGCACGGTGGGTTTCAAATCAACCCGTCACCCCTGCGCTCGGCACAGCATCCCTGTGCACAGGAGGCAGCCAAAGCAACGTGGTCAGCAGGTGGCAGCTGCTGAGGTGGCTCAGGGCACCAGGGCAGGCAGGGTACACCCCCAGGTTGCTGCTGGCCCAGTGAAGGACCCTGAACAAGTGATGGCTCTGTGCCTCAGTTTCCCCACCTGTCATGTGACGGGCAGAGCTGTCCATGCAGAAGCAGGTTCATTGTAACTAGCCCTCTCAGCCACAGCTTCCCTGCTTTGGTATCTCTTTGCTGGAACTGGCCTTTCCATGGCCTATATGGACATCTTCCTCAGACCTTATTCCACACTACCATTATGCGTGCAGGATTTTGAGGCACGAATCCACAGGAGCCCCAGACATCTACTGAGAAACGCAGCACAAGTTCTACACAGTGGATGTCGGAATCTTGGAGGAAAGTATCAGCTTGTCACCAGTGCACCGGCTGACACATCCAAGAGCAAGACTGTTTGCACCACCAAACATGAGTGTCCTGAAGCCACCACACCAGCCCGCCCATCCCTAAATTCAGAGAGGTTCCAAACTCCCAAACTCACCAACATCCACTGAAATCAGCACTTGAAGCTGCACAACATTCATTAATTTCATGGTTGATGCCAATCAATGCCAGCTCTGCCTCTTGGTGAAAAAAACAAATACAGATCAAGGAGCACAGTGACCCGTGCCTCCTAGTTTTATTCACAGGACTGCCACCGGGTCTCTCGTACACATGAACAGACCCCAGCCTCCCGCAGGAGGGACCTGCACTCACCCGTGGTGTCCCAGTTCCAGCATCCCTTTCTAAAGAGCAAAAGAACAAGCGTTCAGGACCTCGTCAGGTCTGTTTCCAAGCAAAGAGTGATCACCTATGGTTTGGGCATCTTCTGACTGCACAATCAAAAAGCACTCAAAATCTGACTTTCAGGAGTTTCAATCCCATGCTAATTCTCGATTCCTGGAGCTGAATCCGTTCCTGAGAACAAGTTAGGTAGCAAATCCCTTCTGGCAATGAGGTTCCCTCTCCAAGGACCTCACGTAATCAGACTTAACCTGCCAAGCCCCAGCATCCTACTCTGGATGGAGCAAAGGGAGCAGACATGCTTTCCGTAATAGCACTTGCCAAAAGACAATAGAAAACTGCCTCCAAACCAGCCACAACTGGGTCTCACACTGGGAAACTGCCAAGGGTGAGCCTTGCAGCGAGGGGGGAAATAACTGCCGTTTCTGCTGAGCACACAGGAGCTGTGCTCAAGGAAGTCAGACCTGAAGGACTGCCCAGAGGGCTCGGCCAAGCAGCCAGCCCAGAGCCCTGTGCGCTACAGCCGGTAACAGCGCAGCTTGCAAGAGAACGGGGGAAGAGGGCAGTCTTTATGGCAACAGCCACATCTTCCAATAGTGCTTCTGAAGGGAGATCGGGGTCCTCGCAGAGCAGGAAGGAGCACAAGGTAGGAGAGGAACCACCTGCACTCCCACCGCTGTTCCTTCCTCTGCAGCCCCGTGTCCCACCAGCCAGCTCACCTCCACTCAAAAGAACTGGGAGTTTTTCCCTCCCTGGAGAACTAAATCCAGTGCACAACCCCCCCTGAAGAGGGAGGCTCGGCTTGCCCCGGTGGGTGGGCATCTCAAAAGCATTTGAAACAAACAGCTTGAGTTGTGGGGCTGGAGAATGAGAGATAAGGGCTGGACAGGGGTCCTTGGAACAAAGGCAAGACAGAAAGCAAGGAGGCAGATGCCATCTCGAGGAGAGGAGTCTGCAGTGGGAATTACTGTGGAGGCACCCCCCAGGCTCCTGTAACCCTCCTCACCTGACGGTCAAAGTCACGGGCTCAGGGGACCCATCCACACTGAACCGGAATCCTTCTGTGAACTGCCCCAGGGCGGTGGAACTGAAGGAGATCTGGATGACTTGGAGGCCATCTGGTGAAATGATGCCCTCCTGGGGGTGGAAGGAGAAGCAGGAGCCCAGAGCCGTCCCTGGAGGGACCAAGCTGAAGGGGGCATCGATGACTCCTTTGTTAAACAGGATCACCTGCAGCAGCAAGAAAGCAAAATGGAAATACATGAGGAATCTTCTTTCCTTACAGAAGGCTGATTTGTTTTCTAATTAAACTTCTACAAAAGGCAGAAGATGCTGTGTGCTGCTGCTTGGCTGAAGCCAAAGAAAACACAACAGGACAGTTTCTGCCTTTGGGTTTTTGCATGCAAAAAACCCCAGTGATAACTTCACATAAACAGAGTCACTCTGGGTTTATTCCACTGACACAGAGCAGTCCGCTTGGACTTGCAGGGCTGAGGATGTGCTCAGCATCACCAAGGCGATGCAGACCTGCCCCAAAGAGCAGCAAAGGGCGGTCGCAGCATTACAGCGAATCGTCACCTAACTGCTCCCGCTCCAGATGAGCCCAGTCCTGCCAAGGGCAAAACACATTCAGCTCCCGTCACAGCCAGCAAGTTTACTGGATGTAGAAAATACCTTGGGACAGCCCCATAACCAGCTTCAGCAGCACTCCCCGACTCTGCTAGGGTACGTCAGTGAGGCGCATTTTGTTCTTTTCTTTGATCTGAGAGTCTCTTTGTCTTTGCTCAACCAGACATGTCAAGAAAGGATGAGAGGGAGGGGCATAGCAGCTCCACCTGCTCTAAAGAATCTCTTTCATAAATATTCACAGCCATCATCTACTAATTTACCATTATTTACTGCTCCAACAAGCTACACAATCCTGCAGCATTTGCTGAGATTCAGCAAGAAATGCCCACACCTGCCTGTGAGTATCAGCACACTGGTGGTCACCAAACCTACCCAAAGCAAAGCTCTACAGTTTCCGAAGGCTGCAGGTGAAATCCGGCCATTTCTGTGGACTTATCTACCTGCTTGGCAGTTATTTTCCCTAAGTTTTGTCCTCGCAAAACCTGTCAGAAAAACTGAGACAGAAGCAGAGGTACAGCCCTTGTTTTTTTAATTTTGCAGCTGCTGTTGAAAACATTCCTGTATTCAAATTCTGCACTGGTAACTTGGAAACTACTCATATGTTTTACACCTTAATTACAAATTGCACTTAGGGATCCTACACTGAAGTTTACCTCCAGTCTGGCTACTTAATACAGCACTTGGAGTATCATCTACTTATTCACATTTTCTCCAGTAATGAAACCAACACATTGATATATATAGAATCAATAAAGAATCAGCATTAAAAAATGCATACATACAGTGCACAATATTTTGGCAAGAAAACACCTTAACGTGTCCTTCCCTGCAACAGTCAAGCTTTTGAAAATGTCTGGCACCATGTACTGCCTCATTTTCTACCGCCTCCAGTTGCTGTATCTTGGGGGTTTTTTTGGTTGGTTTTTTTTTGAGAAAACTTGCCACCATCGGCGGGGGGAGGCAAATACCCAGAAAGCTCCTTTGCTTCATTTCCAGAACTGCCCTGCTCTGTTCATAGAGCCAGAGGGGCACCAGGTCTGAAGGGTGGCAGGAGGCTGGTCAGCAGGGACAGCGCTCCCGGTGCCTGCGCGGGCAGCTCTGCGCGGGGAGGCTGCCCGGCTTCCCTCCGGCGCCAGGATCCAGCAAGTTGCGCTTCACTGAAAGGTGTTTGCAACGGACTCGAGTCGGAACACAACCCCTTTGTTCCAGCTGCTTTTTAACCGCCAGGGTACCAGGGCGCAGTGCATCTAGGGCTGAAACAAAAGCCTCTGGATCCTGACCTTTTTGACCCGGTGTTGCTATCATGTGTCAAGGGCTGGATTTTCTGCATGAAGCCTCCCAGCTGGTCTCAAAGGGAGGTTGCCAAAACACAGGGATCGGGGCTTTGTGGACAACATACACACCTTTCAGACCCCATCAAAACTATCCAGATTCTGCAAAAACTCCCACATTTAACTTACATCAAATAATGCGTGCACATAACTGCCTGTGTTGCCAGAAATCCAGCAGGTGCACAAAGCTCACTGCTGCCCCAGGGGCCATCAGGATCCACCCCAACCCCAGCAAGCCCCACTGCTCACCTCGTAGCTGGGGGCTGACGCAACAAAAACCTTCCCGATGTCCAGCTGGTCAAAGCTGAAGCGCAGCTGGGGCCCTATGCCGCTCCCTTTGATGCGCAGGGGCAGCCTGGTCTCACGGCCTGGGGAGAGGTTGCCATGTCAGTACAGAATTCCTTCGGTTCGCCTGGATTTTCCAGGCAGCCTCAGAGCCAGTCCCCGACTCCGGGCTGGGTGGCACCAGCACTAGATGCTCCGCGAGAAGATACGGGACCCTTCTCTTCCCTCAGCAGATCAACTTTGCGGCTGGTTTCTAACTTCTGACGGAGCCCTTGGGCTGGTTTGTAACTTAGCAATCAGTTTGCACCCTCAGAAAGTGATGCTGCGTATAAAACATGATTTCTGAATTCCTTCCCATGCACTTAAACGAGCTTTGAAATCCATTCAGAGAAGGCACAAAGCTCACAAAACAGAGCCGGAGAGAAAAATCTGCTGTCTGTATCGCTGCAATCGGAGACGACCGCACAGGAGCTGAGAAGTATGAGCCCAAGCAAGGCAGAGCAGCCTGCTGACAGCGATACCCCAGCAGCCTGCTGACAGCGACACGCGCACCCGAGCGCTGCCTCAAGCAGGCAGAGCATCTCAGCCACCACCTGCGCCTAACGTAGGGCTCCGTACCGGGGTGCTCCAGGGCTCACCGCCTGCAGCAGCGCCTTGTTAAGACGGGGCTTTACGGTCTCCAGAGAGCAGCACTCACCTGTTCCCACCATCAAACCAAGAGCTCAGCTTTGTAAAGACGCCCCACCTGAAGCATACTGAGCAGTTACGGAAAACCAGCCTCCTCGCTACTGAAACCAGATAAGCTCTAAGTGTACTGCTAACACACATATCCCTTGCTGCAAAGGCAACTGAGACCACAAGGCTTACAGCTGAACTCCAGGATGCTGAGTTTCTTCCTTAAGTCTGCTAAGATGGCATAGTGCAGGATCTTTCAGTCTGAAGCCTTTCTTGAACCACTGGAGCAGCCTAAAGTGCCTGAATTCTAGCTCAGATTTTGGCTTAGGTCCCCCTGCTGTTATAGATTTGCTAATAAGTTAAGATTGATTGACTTTATTTGATTGATTATTTGATTTTATAAAATCAATCATGTAATAGAAATGTAAGAGGATAAGAAAATATATTTTAATGAAACTTATAGTTATAGTAAAAAGCGGCTATAGAAAATCCTCTGTACAGCCCCGTACCAAGGCCGGAGGAATTGGTCAGAATCACCTAGTAGGAATGTTTAGAACTTAGATAACAGACTTAAGATTTGAGATGATTGTTTATATGTAACCTAGGAGGATGTACTAAAATGTCAAAATGAGAATTTATGTGAACTGGGGAGAGTCGAGTGAAGCAACCCATAGCTGCCGGCCAAGAAACAGTTACCTCAAGTGGCAGGTAATTCTGGCAGGGGGAGATCGAGACCACCGACTCACATACCACCTACCCAAATCGTACCCCAGACCCATTTCCGGACCTTTCTAACCTTTACTGCGCAGAATCGGGTACGAGAGTATGTTAATGATTTATGGGAAATCTTACGATTATGCATGGATATTTAATGAATATGTATGAATGAGTTCTATATAAGGTGTATGATTTTGAACCATGGTGTGCGTCGATCGTGAGGGGACTCGCTCACGCACCCGGCCGTCCATAAAGAAATGTCTGCTTATCTACATCACATTGGTGTCGATAAGCTCTTCATTCCGAGATTTCGGTAACAGTTTTGGCGACCCAGATGGGACCTCGCTGAAGGAGACCGGAGGAGTCGGGGACCTGATCGGTTCCAGCCGGCACCGAGGATTTCTCGGGGATACCCATCGATCCCCGATCCGTAAGGCTCTTCGCGACGTTCCCTGGATTTTGGTAAGACACTTCTTCTTGTAATTGTAGTAAGTGGGTAGGAGTCCCACTATAATAAGTGTATGGTAAGGAGTGGGTTGGAGACCCACCAGTGGGTTTGAGTCTCACTGAGTAAGTCTGCCTGTCAGACGCGGTGAAAGCTGCGCAGGCTTGGACTATAAGGATCCTTGTGGAAGAGGAAGCCTAGGCGCCTGCCCGTAAGACATAAGCGAAAGCTATTGCAGGGTTGGACAAAAGTGGAAACAAGAGAACCTACATGCTCTAGTGTTCTCTAAGGTAGTGCCTCTAACAAGAAGTTAGGAGGGGTTTTTCTTCTGATACAGAATTGTTTATTGTGTCTGTGTATCGAGAAGAAAATTAAGAAGTGTATAATATTGTGTTTTATGTCTTTGTTTAAAGTAACAATTGTGGAAAAGTGTGAGTGTGGCTGTAAGGGTGAGACGTGCAATTAAGCACGAAAGCGAGTGTGGAGCGTGGATCCGCGGATCGGGGAGACAGAGTTGAATAATTGTGTATTGTACTGTGAGTGATTATACCATGGCATCTAAGTTAACTCGGTTGTTTAAAAGTAAAAGCATGCGTAATCTTGCTGTAAATGATAAAATCCCGAAAAATTCTCCATTGGGATGTTTATTGGCACATTGGGGAGATTTATATGAGGATTTGCCAAAAAGCCAGATGATTGAGTATTGTAATAATTGGTGGCCTCTGTATACATTGGAAAATCAGGAAAAGTGGCCCATAAATGGAACACTGAATTATAATACTATTCTGCAGTTAATGTTATACTGTAAAAGGGAAGGGAAATGGAGTGAAATGCCATATGTGGATTTGTTCTTTTACCTGAGACAGAGAAAAGACTGGCAGGATGAATGCAAGTTAACTGATGGAGATAATTTTGTGATGGCTGTAACTGCTGATAACAAGAAAGTAAAAAGGTGTTGCTCAACTTGTGAGATCGGGAAAGGTTGTTTAAAGAAAAAGATTGTCACTGAGAGTGATGATGGACCAGAATTAGATATATCCCCTCTTAGGAGAGAAAGGAATCAGGGTCGAGAATCTAGGGCACGAGAACAGGCGATTGAACCGGATAGCAGTGGAACAGGAGATGTGGAAGAGAGATTATCGGAGATTGTAATTCATACTCCTGTTTCACGGAGAACTCGGCAACAGACACAGACTATAGCTCCCCTGCGACGGGGAGTTGGTAGTGATGGACCGGTCTAGTGAAAGTACCTTTTACAGCTATGGATTTGATGACTTGGAAGCAGGCAGCAGGAAATTATAGAGAAGATCCTGAAAAAGTGGGCAAGGTGGCAGATACTATAACTAGAACACAGAATCCAGACTGGAATGATTTACAGGTGATCCTGGATAATGTGTTAGATGATACAGAGAAGCAAACGGTATTAAAAGCTGGTAAAGCTCAGGCAGAGTTGGATGTGATGAGTGGAATTACAGGTGGAACAATAGAACAGAATTTTCCATCTGGGGATCCGCAGTGGGATCCAAATAATGTAACACATAGAGAAAGACTGAGACGGTATCAGAAATGGGTTTTATATGGGATTAGACATGCCATGCCTAAATCTCTGAATCGGTCTAAATTATATGAAGTAAGACAAGATAAAAATGAATCTCCCTCAGCATTTTGGGAACGATTAAAGGAAGCTGCCAGAAAACATACTGATTTGAGAGTGGAAACAGAGGCAGCACAAATGCAACTGGCTTTGATTTTTATGGGGCAATCGGCACCAGATATAAGGAAAAAACTCCAGAAACTGGAGGGAGAGAATTCAAGGAGTTTGAATACAATGCTGGAAGTCGCATGGAGGGTATATAACAACAGAGAAAGAGAAGAAAGAAAATCAAGGAGAACAGATTTATTGGCAGTAATGACAGGAACGGTAGACAGAGGAAGGGGCAGAGGAAGAGGACGAGGATTTAATGGGAGGGGAGGTTGTATGCACTGTGGCCATCGGAAATTTAATACCCCCTTAGGAGTAAATCAGTGTGCTTTGTGTAGAGAGGAAGGACATTGGAAAAAGGATTGCCCTAGAAACAAGAGTGTTTCTCACGACCTTGCCAAGATAATGATTTTAGACGACTGAAGGGGACCGGAGGGGAACCCAGCTGAACCTCTGGTTAAAATTTAGCTGGGAGATAAAGAAGTTAAATTTTTAGTAGATACAGGAGCGACATTTTCGGTATTAAATACATGTAAAGGAAAAATAGGAACAAAACCAGCCAATATAATAGGAGCAACAGGGAAAGAAGAAAACCAGGCCATTCCTACAACACCTAGATTTGAAATTTGGAAATAAGATAATTACACATGAATTTTTGTATGTACCAGGATGTCCGATACCCTTGTTAGGAAGAGATTTGTTGTCTAAATTAAATGCACAAATTGTTTTTGATGAAGGAGAACTTTTCTTGAAAATACCCGAGTCAAAAACGGGAGAAATCTTGATGATACAAGAAAGAGTAAAGGAACAAGAAATTCCACCGGAGGTGGATTTGGCAGTGATCCCTACTGTATGGGAAACAGATATTCCTGGTAAATCGAAACTAGCAGAGCCTGTTAAAATAGATTTGAAGGAAGGCGCAGGAACAGTGAGAATTAAACAATATCCAATCAAACCGGAAGTGAGACAGGAATTGAAGAAATTGAGTGATAAATTTTTGGAGTATAACATTTTGGAAGAATGTGAATCTGAGTATAAGACTCCTATCTTACCAGTCAGAAAACCCTCGGGTGAATATAGGCTGGTACAAGATTTGAGAGCAGTAAATCAACTAGTTAAGGACATTTATCCTGTAGTAGCAAATCCTTATACACTGTTAACAGCATTAAGGGACACTTATCAACGGTTTACAGCGCTTGATTTAAAAGATGCTTTCTTTTGTATACCTTTGGAAAAAGAAAGCAGAAAACTGTTTGCTTTTGAATGGGAAAATCCTCAAACCGGGCGAAAGATGCAGTTGACATGGACTAGATTACCCCAAGGATTTAAAAACAGTCCAACTATCTTTGGAAATCAATTAGCAAAGGAACTTGAAATGTGGAAACAGGATAAATCAAGACCTGGGCATTTACTTTTACAATATGTGGATGACATATTGATTGCTACAGAAGAAAGACTTACCTGTATACAGGTGACTATCGACCTCTTGAATTTCCTGGGACTAAATGGATACAAAGTGTCCAGGAAGAAAGCCCAGACAGCCTGCCAGACTGTGATATATCTGGGCTTTGAGATTTCAAAAGGATAACGACAATTAGGAAAAGATCGCAAAGAAGCTATTTGTGGTATACCTGAGCCGAGAAACATTCATGAACTCAGAGCATTTTTGGGAATGACTGGGTGGTGTCGCCTTTGGATCATGAACTATGGGCTAATAGCTAAACCGCTGTACGAGGCCCAAAAGAACTCTCCCTTTGTATGGGGCCCACAACAACAAAAGGCTTTTGTAGAGTTGAAGCGTGCCTTAATGTCTGCACCTGCCTTGGGACTGCCGGATCTAACCAAAGATTTCCAGCTGTTTGTACATGAAAGGCAACACCTTGCACTGGGAGTGTTAACTCAGAAGATAGGAAGCTGGAAACGACCAGTCGGATTTTTCTCTAAACAACTGGACACAGTGAGTAGAGGGTGGCCAAACTGCCTTCGAGCAGTGGCAGCAACAGTGATGCTCATACAAGAAGCTCGGAAATGGACTTTGGGAAGAACAATAACAGTCTATGTCCCACACATGGTGATAACTGTCCTAGAACAGAAGGGGGGACACTGGCTGTCTCCCAGCCAAATGATGAAGTACCAGGTAGTACTGACTGAACAGGATGATGTGATTCTAAAGACAACTAACCTGGTAAATCCTGCAGTATTTTTAAGTTCCATACAGGAAGAAGGACGACTGGAACATGATTGCTTGGCTGCCATCGAGTATGTTTATTCCAGTCGTGAAGATCTGAAGGATGTACCACTGGAGCGACCAGACTGGGAACTGTATACTGATGGAAGCAGCTTCATGGAACAAGGAGTCCGATACGCCGGATATGCGGTAACAACAGAGACTACAGTTATAGAAGCAGGAGCATTGGCGAGTACCACATCAGCCCAAAAGGCAGAACTCATCGCTTTAATTCGAGCCTTAGAGATAAGCAAAGACAAGAAAGTAAGTATCTGGACTGATTCAAAATATGCCTTTGGGGTAGCGCATGTCCATGGAGCTTTGTGGAAAGAGAGGGGGTTATTGTCCTCTCAAGGATCAAACATTAAGCATCAAACAGAGATTTTATGATTATTGCAAGCAGTTCAAAAGCCAGATCAAGTAGCAATCATGCACTGTAAGGCACACCAGATTGGGAATACAAAAGTAATAGCTGGGAATAATTTAGCTGATAGAACAGCAAAAAAGGTAGCAAAGAAACAAGCATTGCAAATGGCAATAATTCCTTCTAAAACAGTAACCCTTCCTAGGGAAAACCCGAGATATTCAGAGGAAGATGACAAATTGAGTCCGTTATTAAATGCTAAGAAAAACTTAGCGGGATGGTGGGTAACCCCTAATGGACAGGTAGTAATTCCACCTCTTGTGATGAGAGAGATAATTCAAACGAGACATCAGGAATGTCACTGGGGAGCAGAAGCCTTAGTAACATCTTTACGAAAACAAGTAATATCAGTTAAGATGTTGGGAATAGCTAAAATGGTAACTGCAAAGTGTGAAGTATGTTTGAAAAATAATCCAATGATTAAGAAAAAGGTTCAAATGGGTAGACTGAAATCTGGTGTAGAACCTGGAGATGATTGGCAAGTAGATTTTTCAGAGCTACCCAGACAAAATGGGTACCGGTACATCCTGGTAGGGGTTGATACTTTTACAGGATGGCCAGAAGCCCTTCCCTGTCGCACCACACAAGCAAAAGAAGTGGTGAAGTGGTTATTACAAGAAATAATTCCGAGATTTGGAGTTCCTATTGGAATTTCTTCTGACAGAGGTCCACACTTTGTTGCTGAAGTAGTCCAAAGTGTTAGCAAAGTATTGGGTATTAATTGTGACCTACATTTATCTTGGAGACCCCAATCTAGTGGGAAAGTGGAAAGGATGAATCAAACTTTGAAACGACAAATAAGTAAAATTTGTCAAGAAACCAGTCTAAAGTGGCCTCAGGCGCTTCCATTGGCATTATTACGTATCAGGGTACAGCCAAAGAGTGGAACCTCACTCAGTCCTTATGAATTATTATATGGAAAACCATATGAGTCTCCAGAACCAAATCCAAACGTACATGTAAAAGGAAAGCAGGATGTATATAACTATTTGCTTTCTCTAGGAAAAACTCCGGCTGCAATTCGGAGTGCAGTAATTTGGAATAGACCTTTATCCCTGGAAAATTCAGTGCATGATTTCCAACCAGGAGATTATGTCTATGTGAAGACCTGGACCTCTGAACCTTTACAGGAACGTTGGAAAGCACCTTTCCAAGTACTGTTAACCACTTTTACGGCTCTCAAGATAGCAGAATCGGATGCTTGGATCCATTATACTCGAGTGAAGAAAGCACCTATTCCATGGAAGATTATCAACCGTGACCCAAAGACTTTAAATTTGACTTTGAAAAATGTCTAATTTTTCATATCAGGTTATGATCGTTCTTTGGATTCCATTTGGGTTGGTAGTGTTGGCAGGATCATGGGCTGACTTGGTGGACAGGAATGAAAGACAAATAGAGACAGAACAAGTGATTGAAATTCCCAAACAAACGGCTGAGGAAAATTTGATGGTAGGATTGATTAAAGGATTTGCCAATTTACAAAATGTTTTGCAGATCACTGCTTGTTTACCAATACCGAGGGCAGTAGGTGAATCTATTCCATGGGGAATCTTAACCATGAATCTGACCAAATTAGAATATGAGACAATGGATTGTAAACAAGAACCTAGGGAAACTTGGGAATTGCAAAAGGTTAAAGTTGGGGAAGAATCACCAGTATATTCAACCATTTGGGAATGTAAAGGATGATTTGTAGCTAAACCGGGATTATATGGAGATTTAGGGAACAAGGGATGGTGTTACTAGCCTAAAATGGCTACAACAAACACCAGTGTATGGATAACCGAGACAAAATGTGAGAAAAAGAATCGAACCCTACAGGAAAAGGAAATAGTTTGGGATTCGGTTTGGTCTATGACCTTATATTCCCATTTTCAGTATATGGCAAAAACTCCTTGGTGTTTTACCTGGGATGGAAAAGTGTTTTCAGTATTACCCTGGGTCAATGATAGATCAACTTCATTGGGAGAAAAGGAGAATAAAATAGTGCCATGGTGGAAATGTGAAAAAGTGTATGATTGTAGCAATGCAGACTTAATAATTCAAAGAATCCCTCCTTTGGCTGCCGCTTTAAAATATGGTTGTTTTTGTCAAGGTCTTAAGAATACTCTCAATCTATCTAGCGTCTATATACCCAGAAGAGGAATTATGTTTAGTTGTAGAAAATCTACTATTCAAAGTCCAGGACATTTAATTTGGGCATTGAGTGATGGAACCTGGACAACTCATCTACCATTAGATGGTAAAGTGAAACAAATAACTTTAGGCGTGCCAACATTGTGTCCGATTTGGAAGAAATCACCATTTAGAGGATCTCTAGAAAATTTAGAACTGAAACGAACAAAGAGATCTGAGACAAATGATGATACTTGGAATGAACCATCTACAGGAGTGAAAATTGGCTGGGCAATTGAATCACTTTTAAATCCTATAGCATCATATAGAAACAGAGCATGGCTTTATAAGTTAACTGGTCAAGTGGAAAAATTAGCAAACGTTACCAAAAAGGGGTTTAAGGAATTGAATATACAATTACAGGCGACCTCTAGAATGACTTTACAAAATAGAATGGCACTAGATATGCTCCTACTTAAAGAACATGGAGTATGTGGCTATCTCAAAGATAAGCTGGACCACCGTTGCATCCCCATTTCAAATGTCACACAAGATGTCGAACATGATTTGGATTTATTAGATAAAATTGAAAAAGAAACAGAATCAATTCAAGAAGATATGTCAGAAGACTGGTTAGGGAAAATTTTTAACAAATTAGGAAGGAACTTGAGCTCTTGGATACAATCCCTAATCAAAACTTTGTTTCTGTTACTGATTGTCCTTTTGATGATCATGTTGGTATATGCATGTTTGAAGAAGCAGTTTACCAATAGAATTGCAATCAATCGTATGATCATGAGAGAAGTACCAACCAGTCCACCAAGGTATAGCCCACCACCAAAATATGTTGAAACAAATGATATGTAAATAATGTGAAAGTATTGAGATAATGATTTTCAACACTTTCAAAGGGGGGAAATGTTATAGATTTGCTAATAAGTTAAGATTGATTGACTTTATTTGATTGATTATTTGATTTTATAAAATCAATCATGTAATAGAAATATAAGAGGATGGGGAAATGTTATAGATTTGCTAATAAGTTAAGATTGACTTTATTTGATTGATTATTTGATTTTATAAAATCAATCATGTAATAGAAATATAAGAGGATAAGAAAATATTTTTTAATGAAACTTATAGTTATAGTAAAAAGCGGCTATAGAAAATCCTCTGTACAGCCCCGTACCAAGGCCGGAGGAATTGGTCAGAATCACCTAGTAGGAATGTTTAGAACTTAGATAACAGACTTAAGATTTGAGATGATTGTTTATATGTAACCTAGGAGGATGTACTAAAATGTCAAAATGAGAATTTATGTGAACTGGGAAGAGTCGAGTGAAGCAACCCATAGCTGCCGGCCAAGAAACAGTTACCTCAAGTGGCAGGTAATTCTGGCAGGGGGAGATCGAGACCACCGACTCACATACCACCTACCCAAATCGTACGCCAGACCCATTTCCGGACCTTTCTAACCTTTACTGCGCAGAATCGGGTACGAGAGGAGAGTATGTTAATGATTTATGGGAAATCTTACGATTATGCATGGATATTTAATGAATATGTATGAATGAGTTCTATACAAGGTGTATGATTTTGAACCATGGTGTGCGTCGATCGTGAGGGGACTCACTCACGCACCCGGCCGTCCATAAAGAAATGTCTGCTTATCTACATCACATTGGTGTCGGTAAGTTCTTCATTCCGAGATTTCGGTAACACTGCCATCCCATTCTACTCTTGTACGGAAAGCGAGTAGCACAAGGAGCAGAAGGTAGCCCCAGAAGTTGTACACAACTGTCACTGTGGCTTTTGTGCAAAACTATTCCTCTATCCTTTGAGCTCCTTTTGTGTGACACCCACCATTAACTAAAGCTTAGGGACTGAAAGTTGATTTCTTTTTTTATAAAAGTCTGCTGCTTAGTCATTCCAGAATGTCCAAACCAACTTCTTATTGCAAAGAGCAGCCCACGTGTGACTAGATCACAACTCGGAAAAAACCCTCCTGGAACAGCCTTTTCAGTGATCCCTGACTTTGGGCTTGCAACCGTGGCACGGGGATGTTTGATCACGTCCAAAGCCAGAAAGGAAGAGCTAGGGAGCTTGTGCTGAATTCAGTGGTTTTTCAGTGGATCCAGCCGAAGCCCAGCTGACAGCAGAGATGAGTTACACTTCACAGCTCAGGCACGCATCAGAGGGCTGTGTACTTCTATTGCACAGACACCCGAAAAGAGGCAGTACTGGGTGCTCGCTGTTCAGAAGATTTTTCCATCTTGCATCACATGTGGCCTAATTTTCATTAAAAACTTGATGTTCTAAACCATCAAAGCTCTTAGGAAATGACAAAGATTTCCAAGGGACAAGTTTTGCCCATAATCATGGGTGAGGCATGCCCCACGGCCACTATCATCAAAAAAAATCAGTGGCCATTCTTTCCCTTCTGCAGCAGGCCCTCAGCCTCTCCTGGAAGGTCTGCGGAAGCTATCCTTTCTTCTGCCCCTACATTGATGCTGGAACTTTAGGAAACCCTGGGAGTTTTACGCTCTCTCCTTCCAGGTGAACCTCAGAGAGTGCTCTCCTGAAAGGAGGAGGAGCAGAGTAAAATACAGACCATTCAGGACAGCCGAGAGAAAAAGAAAGAAAAAAGAGAGTATGTCCCGCTCCTCGCTAGCAGCTGGGGCTTCCAGGAGCACCCAGCCGCTGGCCAAGGCCTGGGTGCCCCAGGCTGGGACCGTGTGATGCTCCCACCACAGCATGTCCCAGAGCACATGGACCAGGGCATGGAGGGGCCGCAGCCTCCTTGTCCTCAGTCCCAAAGCCACACCTGGTTCTGTGGAGTGAGAATTCGGATCTCAGTCGGGTTAACACCTTGGCACATCATGGAGGGATTACAGCTCGGCATTCAAAGAAACAGGGGTGTGGGTGGCCCAACAGCACAGACCTGTTTCCCAAGTCCCTAACTTCTGCTGCTTTCTGGCACTCGTTTTTTTGCCCACGGAACGTCCCCAGGTTTTGAGCTTGGTTTTGAACGTGATTCTCAACCAACCACATCAACACAGAGATCCAGCTTTACACGATGTAGGACACGGCAAGTGAAGGAGGGATCAGCACTTAGGATTTTGCTTCTCCCTGCAAAAGCGGCTTAGAAATGGGTTTTGGAAGAAATCAGATGTAACCCAGTACATTTCCATATCCAGAAAAAAACAACAAAAAAAGAATTTTAGGTGATTGAGCCCCCCCACCACGTTCTTCCTTCCAGCACTCAAGAGCCATGGCTTTATTTGCATGAATAACTAAGAAAGTTCATTTTGAGCTTAAACAAAACAAATTTCAAACCACTTCTTAACCGCTGGCTTTGCAAGTTGCACAGTGCTGATGAGTTCTGTAAATCACCTGGTCCAGAAGCGTTCGGCTAAGCGATTTATGGAGGCAACTGCAAAAACACACATGGAGGCCAGCCACTTCCCCGTGGGGCTCGAGATCCAACTGCAATTTCACAGTGCTGCACTAGGGCAAAGCTTCTAAATATTCCCTGCAAGGGGCACACGCTGTCTGCAAATCGTCCTCCAAAGGGATCTGTGACTGGCATGCAAATGCACGAGGAAGGCAGTCACACTGCTCAGAGTCGTCAAGAAGCAAAATTAATGACTCCCTAGTTAAAGATCACGGGTTTCTTCTTTAAACTCTTTTTGCACCCTGGGACAGTCTCCACCCTGACGATACAGCGGCTCAGCTCTGTTTTGTGAGGGATGGGGGGTAGGTGACCTCCTTGAGGTCCTCTCCCAAGGGGCCCATGGAAGAGTTCAGATCTCCTGAGGGACCACGAGGGTTTTTCCAGAGCAGGCTCCTCTTTCTAAACACCGATCGCTTGCCCAGCTCTGTTTCCTGTAACTCCCAGGTTGCATGTAAGTAATTTTCCTATTTCTCTGCCACAACAACAACAAAAGCTCTCCAGGCACAACCCCTGGAGATCCCTGCAGCAAAGTGATGGACAGCCCCACCACCACAGCAAAAATCCCAGGGCCAGGAGCACAGCGCTGAGCCAGGATTCCCTTGGGAGCAACTTTTTAAATCAACCCTTTCCTTCCACAGCTCTAACAACTGCAGCTGGCGGCCAGGAAGGCGGTTTGTTAACACGAGCCCTGGTTAATTACTGTAGGTGGCATTTGCCAAGTAAACCCTGCGCAATTACCGTATCAATAAAAAGCTGTTTCATGGCCTTTGTATCTGCCAGCTTGGAGCAGTAAGGAATGGCTCGAAGCAGCTGGGTTAGTGATCTCAGCACCCTCCAGAACGGGAGCCTGGCTGCTGGGGACCACGGGCCTCGCACCTCCTTCCTCTTAGATGGGGAAAACCAGAGTGTTCCCTGGATGGAAATCTGACAGGGACCTCCCACTCCTGAAAAACACCTCAAGCAGCACCACACGGACGGAGAGGAAGGACAAGGTAACCTGAACCACGGAGCTTGCTGCAAGCATTCCCTGCCCCGTGCCAGCACAGCAAGGCCATCACCTCTGTAAGGGCAAAGGCGGCATAACTCGGTGGGTCAGTGATAACCGCTCCCAGAAAAAGACCTGACAGCACTTCTGTCAGCCGGGGGGAGCATAAAGCTTGTCTAGCAGGCTGCTCGCACTCTGACTTCTGGGGAGGGTGCTCACCCTGCTGAGGACAGCGAGCCCTGTAACACGCGACCCAGATGAAGCAGAGACTTGAGCCACGAGGTGACGATTCCCACGCAGGGACAGCAGCACACGTGTGGCACGTTCACAGACACCCTGCGCTCAGCAGGGCTCAGCCACTACGGTCTGGCAGCGCCTGGAGAGCGGGAGGTGACCCAGGGGCAGGGAGCACGTTTCACTCAGCTCCTACCGCCTCAGGAGCCCGATGGTGCATCCACGTAATAAAGGCTCATCCTGGAGGTCTATAGGGGCTTAGTGCTCGTCCACCAAAGCTCTTCTGCGAGTACCTCTCTGCCTTTACAAACACCTTGCAGCACAACGAATGCATGGTATGAAAGCTCGCTGCTTTGGCTGCTCTGGGATCAGCGGTCGGAGCCAGGCGCGCTAAGCCCTGGCTCTGCACAGACCAGCTGGGAGCCACAGGGACAGCAGGAAGGTGCTGGCACTGCCCTGCTGACCACCGGCTCTTCCTAGGAATTCCGTGGGAACCAACTGGGCTGGAAGAGTATTTGTGCCTCGCCTTTGCTGTGGGTAGCAGGAGGAGGAGAAAGGAGCTGTACCTGAGATGTCGCAGCAGACTGTTGATACACTCTGGCTTCTCGGGGTTTGAAGATCACGTAAATTTCAACTGAAGAATTTGGCCAGACATCTCCCTCCTAAGACAGGAGACAACAAACCATTTACCTTCAAACGTTACGTTTCTTGTTTTCAACCACAGCCCTGTAAGCCTTTATTTAGAGCATCAATGATGAGCAAGGAGCAAACAACACTTACAAAATGTGTAAGACTTTGGAAGCAGCTGTGAAAAAAATTAAGTCCCTTACCTTTACTAGCACCCGGTAAAGGCTTGCCTTTTTTTTTTTTTTTTTTAATTAGGGCTATAATAAAGGAACTAAACTGGCTGGCTTCAGCATATCAAGGATCTCTTCAGAAGTGCCAGCTGACCTAAAGAAAAGATACGGTTTCCCTCCAAACCTTCCCTTATATCCCTGTGTCACTACAGCCATGTGAACACGTCTTCTCAGATCAGAAGAGATTTAGCAAGTCAAATGGATTTTTCCATTCTTAGTTACAAAGATAGAAAGAAAGAAAACCATGCCTGCCTTCATCATTGCAGAAGAGATCTGTAAACCAGCTCACAAACAAAGGCAAGGTCCCGTCAGGGCTGGCTACCCCGGCCAGGGCTCACTGTCCAAGCCTCCCTCTGCTTGCAGGCAACAACTGGCAGAAGAGGAATATCAGGGCTTTGCAATCTGCTCCAGCTGCCTGCAGGTCTCCACAGGGGGTATGAGACATTGCCCATGACACAAAGCCCTAGTTGTCCTGGCCTCCTCCCGTTCCTGCATCACCGCTGCTGTCGGAAGCGGAACCGGAGCTGGGTCAGTGCCCACGTGGCATTTCTCTGACACTAGAATGTGATCCTGGCTCAAAATAACCCAAACCGAACACCAAAATGGTGAACTTCCGCTGCACAAAAAAAATCCAGCTTCAGCAAGAACCTGGGAGAACCCTGCAAGCGTAAATCTTCAAACAGCGAGGGAGTGGCGATGGGTCCCTGCAGGTGTTATTCCCAGCGGCCGAGGCCCCAGCGGGATGATTTGCCCAACACCACCGAGACCACGGTGATTGCTGCAGTGTTGCTGGCATCTCTCTGTACGCTGTATAACTCACCAGATGTCCTGCCATGCTCCAGGAAGCCAGTCAGTGGTGCAGTAAGATCCTGGTAAGGGACATATCTCCCTACATCCAGGGTGCTGCTGGATCCCAAGGCACAGTCAGATGAGACTGCTCTAAGGCATCAGAGGAGACAAGCCTACGGACGAGCAACACAACCCATCCATTCATATGCACCCGCACAGCTCTCTGCAACAATCCTAACGCAGCATTATTGATGGAGCCTTGCACTCATATCCTCACTCCCAAGAAAACCTGCACCAGCAGTTAACAGACTCAAACCTCTTGAGCTTCTGACATGAAATCACCATTCTCCAGGATTCAACGTATTTGGACAGAAACTTCAGGCAGTACGTCCACAATCAGCTTCCCTGTATTGTCAGTGAAGCTGCACGCCAGACTGTTTGACTCAAAGGGAGAGGGCAAGAAGAAATCATCAGTTACACATTATTCTACTATTCTGTGGCTAAAAAAAAAATTGTGAAGGACATGACTGTTTTGGGAAACCTTTGTCATTTCTCCCTTCATTACTGCTGTATGTCAGACCATAAAACTGGAAAATATTGTGACCTATTTCTCCTGGGAAATGAAAATAGGCTGTTGGAAAGGTTCCTCACATTCCTGCTACCCCACGGGGAAGAAAGAATTGCTGGTTAAAAGGATACACTTCACTACTCACCCTTGCGGGCTACTGCTACATAGGCGTACCAGCCCTAGGACACGGCAGGAGCCAGCGGTCTGCCGCGGCTAGCATATTCTCCGTAAGATGGCAGTTGAGTCAGATCATGGAAAACTACCGTGGATGCTTGCCAGGACAGAAATGCAACTATGCAGTGCTGTGAACACGATATTGCAACACTGCTGGCTTAATGTCAGCCTCAGGCAGGCTGCAGCTGGCAGGTGGCATAAAATACAGACGGTGGATGTATGATGATCCAGCACAAAAACTCCTGCTGTTGTGCCCTGGCTTTGCTACAGCATATGCCAACGTGATACCCGAGGGGACGGCACACCATGACTCACCGCTACAGAAGTGACCTCAATAAGGAGACCAACCATAAATAGATGCAGATCCTATTTCCCCTCCCTCAGCCCCTAAATAATGCGAATCTCCTCAACCTCCACCAGCCTGAAAAGGAAAAAGCTGGTCTTGGAAAGTGGGGCACCACCAACTGTCGGCCTGCTTTGTTTGGTGGAGGGAGAAGGTGATCCATGGAAAGGAAATCACTGCTCAAAGCACACCAAAACCCCCAAAGACAGAGCTGGCAACACAAGTACTGAAGTGACTCCCCAAAGTGCATCCTGTTAGTTCAGGGCACTCAGGGAAAAGGCAGCGCCAAAGCCAGTATCTGCCCCTTCCCATCAATAACCGAACCCACAGCGAGCGGAGGGATGGACCATAGCTCCCACTGGAGATGGCGCCTTCTGCCAAAAACCAAAGTGCTCTGCAGTCCCCTCTCATTTGGATGGGGACCAGCTGGGCACCTCAGCTGAGGTGGACGTTTGCAGGAACAAATATCGCTGTTATCTCCTGGCCCAACCTCTGCACCAACAGCAGTAGCACTTGCGTAACCTGCACATCTTGAAGACCACCTCCATCGGCTCAGAGCTGACACGTGGCACTGAGGAGTTGCTACCAGGCAATGACAAGACAGTGATGACTTGTCAAGGTAAGAGCAATGATTACAAATCCTTTTCCTCCCTTTCCTCTGGTTTCCATTTCCAAGGAGTCAGCTCCCACATGTCTGTACTGTGACTTACAGCTAAGCTGTGGTGGGGAAGGTGCAGCAAAAAGCAAGGACTTTGTCCTTTGAGAGCCACCTGGGCTTCTACCACAGATGCTTCTGCTGACATACCATGCGTCTTTGCAAAAATAAATCAACTTCGAGATGCACTCAGGAAGTCAGAGTTACAGAACAGCTTGTTTCCCACAGGCTTGGACGGCTGCTCAAAACGTTCATGGTCACAGGCTGACTGCAAAACCGCTCCTCCTCTTTTCTCTTATTATTTTCATCAGCAAGTTAACCTTATACAGGCTGAAACAGCCTGCTGCAGCTTCCACTGAGAGCAACCCCTGGCAGCTAACGGCCCGCTTACACAGCAAAGCTGCTGCACAAACCCTGCAAAGCCACCCTGCCCAGAGAGCCTTTCCAAAGCTATCGTCCCTCCAGCGGCCTCCTAACCTCTGGGAACCTCCAGCCACTTGTTCCAAGGGTTCGATTCTTTCTATAGGGTGCTCCCAGGCACCACAGGTGATAGGTGGGAAGAGCAGCCGCCGCTTTTGGCCAGAAGGTCCGAGGCAGCAAGGTCCCAGCTCTGGTGGGGCCCCTCCAGCAGATTTACACGGTGCTGCAAGAAGGGTCTCTGTCCACGCTAGAAGTTACGGGACTCTCACCGGGGAGAAGGTTGTGGAAGTCAGCAGCAGTGGATTTTTAGATTTTACATTTGATAGGAAAAAAGACTAACATTTGATGTGAAGACACCCGTACGCCAGGGGGGAAGACAGACATCAGCAAAACTATGAATGTGAAACCCATTGTTCCATAAATCATGGAATTAATGGAAATCTAAAGACTGATAATGCTGAACCAGCCAGGAGGGGAACGACTCCTGTAGTATCCCACTTACACCCAGTCCTAAGCCAACTGTAACATCAACACAGCCATTCAGGAAAGGTTTCCACTCGAGACTTGAGGCCAGGCTACACTCTGGGTCCGTACAGCGCTACACGGAGCACCAGGACTCAGCGGGCAGCCAGGCTGCTGGACCTCACCCTAATGCACTTCAGGAGCCCAAGAGCAGGTTAAGCTCGTTATGGAGACCTAGCCCAGTTGTAATGAAGCAGGAGCCCTGGGACATGCTCCAAAACCAGCTGGCACAGCTCAGGTGATCGGCTCCCGCTCTCTGCAATACCCCCGCTGCTCTGACACAGGCTCTTGGTCCCATCATGCTGCTCTCAGCTGCAGTGGTGTGAAACTGCAGCTGTGCTCACATGGGGGGCTCTCAGCCTCATTCGGGCTATGGGAGTAACCAAGAAGAGAACAAGATCCCCTTCCTTAAAAAAAAAAAAAAATCGTTTCACCTACTATAAAAGAAAGAAGAGGCTCAGATTATTCTAGCGTTTGCAACAGGATGAGAAGGGATTTTGCATTGCTCAGGCAGCAGGCATTCTTCATCTCAGACCATGCAAATACTCAGAGTCAGGGCTCTGTTTCATTGAAGGACATGAGGTTTTGATTGCGCAAACGCAAAAGCAAAAAGTTTTCTCCAAGTCTGCAATGAAACTCAAAAAGTTCGTTTAAAGCTGCCAGCCTTGCGTGCAGGCTCACAGACGATGCTGGGAGGGAGAGTCACACATGGTATAAATCCAGATTATATGAAGGGATTGGTCTTTCCGTGATTAAACGGGCTGAACTTGGCCTCCTTTCCATAGAGGACCTTTTCATTCTTCAATAGGTGAACTAATGCCCATGGTTAATCCCCATACGCTACGTGTAAGGCCTGCCCTTATATATAATAATCAGTACCCCTGAACACTGTAAGGACACTTATGAAGTGCCCTTAATTTATAGCCCTTGCAGCAGAGCTCAGCTTTAGGCAGGCTCTCGCCGCCTGCCAGGACCTCACTGTTTAGAAACGCTTTTTGCAACAACCTCTCCCAGCCTCACTAGAAACCTCATGTCTTCCCTCTCGGCACATCAAGACGCTGACGCGGGTATCTGCCAAGTGACCTCATTCAGGGAGGAGGAGGAGGAGGAAGAGAGGTTCTCAGCTATCACTTACCACCGGCTCAATGGCAAAAATATCACTGGAGAAAAGCATAGAGTCTTCTCGCACCTTTGCCCTCTGGTTCTGGAAGGCACGGGAGAGAAGGGAAAGGCGTTCTTGGAGCGTGGGGTCCATTGCACGCTGCTTGAGAAAAGAATCCCTCTCATTCTCCTCCTGCTTCTGCAGCCTGCGACAGCGCCTGCAGCCATGGGGAGACACAAACCAAGCAGATCATTTAATAAACAACATATTTGCAGAGACTGTCGCGTAAGCGCAGGAGCAGCCACGCACGGGGGGAGGAACAGCAGGAGCAGCTCAGCAAGGGGCTGACCCCAAGCCACGGGGTCCCAAGCAGATCAGGTTATCACTTGTTCGCTGGCATGGCAGGTAGTTTTACGCCACACTCACGAGCTAAGAGGAGGTTTGTGAAAGCTAGCAGCCCTCAGGAGAGCCTCCTGGCTCAAAGCTACTGCCACGACTAATGGACAACCCACCAACACCCTCAGATGGCTTTTCCTCCCGTAGAGGTGCTCGGGGAGATGGATGAAGATGAAGGAGCACACACTGCAGTGCTTCGCTGGCAAGGGGAGAGCAGCTGGGATTCAGCTGCAGGTTACCAGCATCACTCTTTTTTACCTTCCCTTTTGGACTGGCAGGGATAAGCAAACTAGATCTGCTCCACTGCCTACACTGCCATCCAGCAGAGGATCCCAGAGCATTTGAAAAGCCAACTCACGGACTTTCAGGCATTGCATGACTTCAGTGAAATTAATGGGTTTATATGCATGAAGACAGAGGCCCCGAGAGGTGAAGGGACTTTGCCTAGCATCACCCAATAACGAAGGCAGGACCAGCATCTCTGAATGCAAACCCTTACATCCAGCCTTGAACCACTTCAACATTTTTCTCTTTTTGGCCTTCTCCACAGAGCTTTGACACAGGTCACCTCTCCCTCACTCGGTAGTTGTAGCAGCAATCATTCTAGTGTTTAAAGCTCGCAACCGAGAGGTGAGAAGGGAGCACTGCTGCAGAGCACTTGCTTCCCAGCTGGCACGTGGATGTGCCCCCTTCACGCTCCAGTCCCCTGGCCACCAAGGACCAGCAGGTGACTACTCGAGGGGGATGAGGGGAAGGCTCCATACACAGCACATCAGGGCAACGTGGTATAAACAGGACCGCAATCACCACCCAGCTAAATTCCAATACATTTAGAAAGGAAACACAGCCATGGACATTACTAGCAGCACGCAGACAGAGCCTCGGGCAAATGCTGTCACCAGTGCCAAAAATACTTTCTTTGGCTTGCTCCCTGTGGAGTGTCATGAGAAATGTTTTTCCACGGCTGACCTACAGCGCTGTGCATGAGGGGGGCTTCCAGGCACCAAGATGAGCAACCCTCAACTAAGCCTTCATCAACAGACAATAATTCCATTGTTGAATCCCAGAAAGTCCTGCAGGAGGGAGACAGAGCAAACCCCTGGGTAGACCTTGTGATGATCCAGGTCTTTTGGGGTGACAGCCAAGCGCAGGGTGCTGAACTGCCTCCTCCCATCGTAAAAGTCCTCTCTGCTCTGACATCTCAAAAGCTTCTGCTACAGCAGGACAGTGGCCTCGGAGCTATGACCACCCCTAAGACTGCAAGTAAGGAAGAACAAAGCACTCTGCTCAGAGTACAGAACACGAGCTGGCATAAGATCAAGTGCCATTGGAAAAAAATGGGTTGAAGTTAACTGTGGGGAAACCTGGTTGCTTCTGAGGGGAGAGAGGATCACTCAGGGTCCCATCTGAGATAGGCAGGTGGGAAGAGATGCTAAAAGAATGGCGCAGGGACGTACTAAGAGAAGGTCATGAGACTTTTTCTGTTAACACACTGATCTTGCACAGAAGTCACACACTGCGCAATTAAAAACAGAGAAGAGTGGAAAACTAGTTTTGGCCTTCAAGGCATTTCTGACCTAATTACACTGAACTTTATTTGCTCAGAAGCCCTCAAAAAGTTCTCCAGCTGAAGGCAGTTTCCTGACCAGCTCTGGGTTCAGACTAACTCCTATACACCTACAGCCATTCAACTCTGAGAAGGCACACAAGGACTCCCTAAATCACCCCAGCTTCTAAGTGTCTTTTCCAGTGCATCCCCTTGGGCTAGAAGTGTTTCCCTGCTGCCCCAAACGGAATTTCAAAGCTTCAGAGACACCCTGTGGAGAGCCTGCCCCACCTCTCAGCACCACGAAGACACAGGTGCTGACGCCCAAAGGCACTTCCAAGTCCTGTGCTGCCCTGCCTTCCCCGCAGAACCCTCCACCTCCGAACTCTCCGAGCCCCGGAGAAGGGGCAGGGATACCTCGTTGTGCTGGAACCCGGGACAGCGCAAGGCAATTCAGCATCCTACAGCCGGATGGCCTCAACGTTCGGGGCCAGCAAAGCACCCTGCCCTGCGCACTACTGGACAAGAAGGCTGAAGAAGGTTGCCATCTTATCAAAGCTGGAGGGGAAGAAACTGCAGTGAATATCACAACAGGTACGCTGCCTGCAGCTGTTAGGTGCTACCGCTCAACGCAGTCCCAGGTAAGGAGTGCCGACACCTTCCTCAGCCTCACAGACCCTCTGCGAGCCCAGGGACCTGGCCTCACTGACTTAGGGCTCCCACAGACGGGAATTTGCTCTCCGAGGAAATGCAACCTTTCCTCCCCAAAACATGAACTGGAACATGGATGGAACCGGAATGGGAAGCACTGAGCTCCATTACCCTGAAGCCCAGGGGGGGACACCCTGGTGTCGTGGATGGTTTACTTGTCCTACGCCATTCAAAAAAGCACCAACATCCCTCTGAGGCCGTACGTTAGTTTTACCCTTGGGCAGCCTGTCTTACTGAAATGAATCTTCCCAACGAACCTCAGGTTCTCCTGATCCTCCCCTTCTTGACTAACAAAAGCCTTCCACTGGAGTGGGCTATGACTTTACTCCGATTGTGGATGACCACGGATCTGTGGTTTGACAGCGTGATGTAGGTCTTCCCAGCTGTCAAGGAGTTCCTGTCTAGCCTGATGTTGACATCTTCAGCGGCTCCATGAAGGCTTGTGTGAATATCTTCACCTGGAACAAAGCAAAAGCGAGACTTTGCTCATCGCCCTTGCTGATGGGAGTACAAGGAACAGAGGAAGCCACAGGGAACAGAAGTGTCACAGCCTTTAGCTGTATTAGCAGTTCCACAGATCAATACCTTTATCACAGCCTGATAGCTGCATGTGTACAGCACGAGGATGTCCTGGACACCACCTTAAGCACCTTATTTCTGGGTGGGCTTGTGAAGATTTATCCCCAAGGTGACCCTGTCTACAGGGGGACTTTTTCAGATGTGCCCAGGTGGCCTTTGGGTTGCCATCCCACTCGGGTCCCAGGGAATTCTGCATCTGAGTCGTTCAGGTGACTCTCAGGAGTCCCACCTCGGTCACGGCTCGCCCAGAGTCTCCTGCAAGCACGCCACCGGGGTTGTGTCTCTCCTGATCCCTTGTTGCCAACAAGCCAAGGTGCCTGGGGCATGCAGGCAGAAGAGGGAGGCAAGCAAAGTGACAGCCCACGGCAGGATGGGACGCAGATGAGAACTTCACTGTGTTGGAGCAGCAGCACCCTCACTTGCTGTGTGTCTGTGCAGACAGGTCGGAACGAGACTGGTGGGGCACGGCCCACGCCAACCTGCCCATCACAGCCCTGCAAGCCCATTTCTTCTGCCTGGAGCCTGTCGGTGCCTGTGCCTGAGCGTGCAAGTCTGCACCGAGTATTCCCAAGCTGTCCCACAACCCGAGCGAGCACGCCTTTGCTTTCCACCTCAGACCGAAGAGGAGAGAGCCCCTGGCTGCACACAGCAGCCGATTAACGCCTGGAGTCTTGCTGGAGCACCCGCCAGCACTTCACCCTCCAGAAGAGACCCCCACCAAAGCGTCCCTCACTGCCAGAGCTTCCAAACCTTCATTCTTCCCAACCAAGCAACTCCTGGGAGTCAACCATCTCAAACTTGAGCACCGAGCCTACTCTGCCTGTTGCAGGTGAGGGTTTCCAGGTGAGAAGCAAACCACAAACACGAGACATTCTCCGTCGAAATGGCACTTCTGTGGAGCGTGTTTAAAGCCTCAGAGCCAGCCCCAGCTGAGAAGGGCAGCGACCCGGCCATCCCTGGAGAGCATCCCCCTGCCGAGGCAGAGCCTTCTCCTCGCTGCACGGGTTACAGCAAGGCAGCCAGGGGATGGACCTGCCTTTCCAAGGCGGCCACGCAACAGCACGGGGGAGAGCTGGCGGTGTCCTACACGGACTCCTTAAACCCTAAGGCAGACACAATGCGGCGAATCACAGCCGTGCCAGGAGAAAGAGAGCCCCTCTCTTGGAGGGAGGTTGGGAATGAATCACCCTTCAAACAGATCTCTGCAGCCATTCCCTCACCTCCACACATGGAGAGTTCAGCCTTCGTGCCTGTATAACCTCAACTTCTCTGCTCTTAAGGGAGCCCAGGAGGAGTGGGAGGGATTCGTGGCCAGAGATGAGTTATGTTGCGAGAGAAACAGCGACGTCTCCAATGACTGGACAGCCTGCTTTCTGGAACGGACAACTTAGCGTAGAAAAATAACTGAGGTTCAGAAGCGTTACAGAGGCAGGTGTGCTTTATAAGCACTGCCTCCCCCCTCCGCTGAATCCTCGGCGTACGTTGGCAAGCAGAGGAAGCAGGACCCAAGAAATGGGAGACATGCACAGTGCTTTGAGCATGTACAACTCGGGTTCATGGAAACATGACATGAAAAATGCTCTACGAGACAACAAAGTACTGCAAAATGAACTCCACGAAAACTATCATGATCTCCCTGTCTAAACCCATGGCCAGGTGGGTCTTGAAATAATGGGAATAGTTCTGATCTTAAAAACCAACCTGAAGCCTTTGAAATTTAATCGTTCTTTCTGCCCTTCTCCGAAGTACAGAGCAGCTTCTATACGAAGACTGAACAGGATTCCTCAACCTAGAAACCACACAGGACATAGGTAGGTTTGTAGAAGTATGAATGGCCTGGGAAAAAGTGAACGAGGAAAAAGTTGTCACAATTTGTTGTAAAACAGGAACCCGAGGGCCTGAAATGGTATTAGTCAAAATTAGAGAAAAGTAGTACTAGTACTTTTCCAAGGAATATTCCTTCCTTTGGAACGTACTGCCATAGGTGCCTACAGGCGCTCATCGCTATAAATCCACAAAGCAACTGGACAAAGGCTTGGAAGGTAAAACCATCAGAAGCGATTAAACAAAGACATGAATAAAGCCTCCAGCACAGAAAAATGCTGCCTCCAAGGCCCACGAGGGAGAAAGCATATGCACTGCCTGCTTCTACACGCTTTGCTAAGCATCCCCTACCGCTGCTCTCCTGGAGAGCACTTACACTCCCGGCTGCAGGCACCGAGGACGCTTCTGAAGGCTGGAGGGCTTTGCCGGAGCACCTTCTACCACAGAGAGAAGGATCTGGCATCGTGCTGACTGTGTAAACCCACAAACCTCCCGGTACAGACGAGAGCGTGCAGACGCCAGCGAGTCAGGAGGGAGCAGCAGGTCTTTCTGCCAGGCAGATAAACTGACACAGCAGAGCTGTCAGGGTTGGCCCAGGGCAGCTGCAGGCTTCATGGCCTGGGTGCCAAATCAGATGTGACATTTATTTAAGACTCTTGATGGTTTAATATATAAGTCTGGAGGAAAAGAAAAAAACAACAACAAAACAATCTCTGTACTGTACCAGCAATGTAGCCCTAGGTATTTCACCTGATGGGGTAATGTCCGTGGGTCTGTGCTTTGGGATGCTTTGCTGCCATGAAAGCACATTTACTGAATCCAGACGTACCTGCCCTATCGTTACTTACACAACACGATGATCTTATTACAGGCTGTCAGCTCTCTCATTCTTACACGCTTTTGACGTATTTCCCAGAGACAGCAGGACACAGCTCACTCTGCAACCTGAACAAAGCAACACCTGAACTTGAAATTAAAAGAGAGGCTTCTTACACAGCAGTAGAGCAGGTGCTTTGGGCTGTGCACTCCTGAGCGATGCTCTCTGAGACAGCGGGAACACCACCGTGTTTTATTCCAGCATCCATCTGCATGGCTATGGCCACCGGTATCTTAGCACATCATGGTAACTTTTAACTATCTGAAAGTAAGAAACCCAGCACTGGGTCATCCTCTGGGGGGCCTGTTGTGCAGGAGGAGAGGGAATTTACAGAGGAGCTAAAATATCTTTCCGAATATTAAGCAAACCCTTGAACAAGATTTCAAAACAAATTTCAGGTTTTATGAAGAATGCGTTCCCAGCATTCAACAGCCAGTACCTTCCTCCATCGATTACTGCTCTAAATATTAGGAAGCTGGTAGCCAGATGGATTAGACTGAAGAGAAACAAAACAGCACTCTGCTGCCTTTCGTCCTCACCGTAATATTCTCCCTCTATCCCTGTAACTCCCTCCTCGCTGAATTTGGATTTTAAACCTTTTTAGGAGTGCATGACAGTCAGGTTCAGAATATTTGGGTAACAGGGAAAGCAAGTTTAAGTTAATTTGCCCAGTTTGTCAGAAAACTATGCCTGGCTCTCACCTCTTCTAAAAGAGACAGGTCCTGCTGCTTTTTCACTGAAAATACAAGCAAGCAACGAAAGCCGAGCTCTTCACTCAGAAGTGTCATTGTACCTCCACATCGACCCTTTGAGCAGTTCTTTTGCTCCTGCTACTATCACGATACCCAACTGCCTCACCATCACCAGCATATTCTGGTTTTTCAAACAGCATGCAAAGGTCTGCTGGTACCACTTCACCACCGGAGAAGGGAGTCACTTCACCAGGCTAACGATCTCTGGAAAGCAAGAGGAGTCCCCTGCGGCGGGATCCAGCCCTCCCCACCATATGCTTTTGGCTGCACCTCCCACAGAGCTACCTCGGTCAGAGCCAGGAGCGCTGCTCTGAGCTGTTTTGCTGTCAGGAAGCTAATGGCATCACCTACAAAGTGTGCTGGGTCTCTGACAAAGGCCACCTGTCAGTCCCCACGCTCGTATTTCCAGCACTAGAGCAAAACACAGGGCAGCGACAGTCATTTTTAAGTGCTTCTCTGAGGCAGTGCTCATGAGCTACCTTCAGACATCATTAAAACCATCGTGCTAGTTACTCCAGCCCTAGGAGCAGCTTGTTTATAAACCTCACCATTAAATAACTGCTGCCAGCACAGGGGTTTCTACAGGACCATTGCCCAGGCTACAACAAAGCTCAGGGCACCCTAATCATCACTGCTGCCACAGCTGATGCTGTCAACAGCTAAAGCCCCCAGCAACGCCCCCTCTGAGCCCATGCAGCCCATCGCAAGGAAAGGATCTGCTACCCCAGAGCACTGCAAGCCACCGTGAGACAACAGATGGGCAGGAAAAGGCAGATGGAGAGCAATGACCAGCCACAGCGTCTACGGGACAGGTCGCAGGCTCTTCAGACGGCTCTCCTGCACTTAGGAGTCACCTTGCTTTCCACCAGGCTCCTTGTTGTGCATCCTCCTGTAATGGAGCACCCAAAGGATTCCCCATTACCTCCTCCGCACTGTGCTTAGGAAGGGCTGTTGGCTTTCTTACAGGATGAAATACTCCAGCGCAGGAATATCTGGGAGCCAGCACAGAGCCTTTGTGCTGCCCAGTGTGACGGAGCCTCGCAGAATGGACTGAAAGGACAATGAAACTGTTGGATAACACAAGACAGCGCTGCCGCATATCCAGGATGCCGTGGGCTATATATAATCATTATTGGTACTACAGCCATGATACGCTGGGGTTGCTGATCACTGAAACACTGCTTTTGGCCCATGGGGAAAAACAGGGCAGGAACCTTCATTCTGATTGCCTGGCAAAGACATGCTTAATACGCCACTTCATATATCAATCACCCTTCAAGCTACTCTTCTGCTTCTCAGCAGACGTTGATTGATCCACCAGGAAAGGAGACTAATGAATGGTCAGTTCTGCCCCAAAACGCATCCAGGGTTCATGGCACCTAAGAACATACTAGTGATTTCCACTGATGATAGAAGAGACAAGCTGCAGTCCAGGATGCCCTGCAAAGAGATGAAAACTACATTCTCCAGATATCCTTCACAGGCTAAGAATGGGATAGGCGGCGTCACATGGAAGTCTGCTTCTGGGGATGAACAAAACAGCCAAAACTGAGACTTTTGGCAAGTCCTGAGCCTCCTCTGCTCTGGCTGGAGTCAGTACAAACCGCAAGGGCTCAGCAATCTGAGTGATCTCAGGAACGTGAAACGCAACACAGCAAGGGCTGAACTTCAGCTAAACCCTGCTGCCTATCCACATCCATCCGTGGGTTTGCAGAGAGAAAAGACAAAGGCTTGATCTAGAGGCTAAGCCAATAGGATTTTCATTTTGTTTTCAAACAAGTTCCTGGAAGCTACTGATGGCAGTGCCAGCCTGGCAAGATGACAGGACCTTCGGTAGAAAGGGGGTTCTTAAAGGAAAGAGAAGAGAGGCATGCAGAGGTGGTTGTCTTCTCCAAAGTCTACACAAAACCACAGACTAATATCACAGCAAGGTAATGTTTTACTCTTGCGAGTAGCTGAGATGCCCACAGGTGTTCAGCCTCAAACATCAATAAACACGTAGGGCTGGGATTTAATGAGCTTCCTGCGTGTGTACAGTGGCCACTAACACACCGCCAAGCCCTTGCAGAGGTGGCCTCATTTACCAAAGTAAGCTGATCCAGCTAAGCCCAGCATCAATTTCAGCTGAAGAAAGGGATTCAGCACCCCAACACACCGACATTCCCGGCTGGGAACCCCATGCTGATCTGTGCAGGAGCTGAGCAGTCAGCAGCGCCCCTGACAATTCCCCTCGGCCCATTTGCAACGCGATGCAGCCCCTACCACAGTTTCCCACCGCGGCCGAGATGCACAGGCTGTGCTTGCCCTGCTGCCAGCCGAGCACACCCGGTTCTGTAGTTACCGTCATCTTCACCAAACCCAAATGGCTCTAACACACCACACCAAACTCTCTGTCGTGCCACAGGTGACTGAAGAGCTCCACATCAGCTCCCTAATTAATCGTGTTTCATATGCCTTGATTTTTCCTGTGATCTCATGCCTCATTTTCCCCCATTTGTGATGAAACCTCGGTGCTTTCTCAAGCTGGCGGTTATCACTCACAGCTCCAGAGGCTGCTGCAGCACAGAGAAGCTGCCTGTGGTTAGACTGAGAAGGGCAGAGGCATCTCAGGGCAGTGGCTCAGGCCGTCCTGTGTAGGGCAGAAGACCCAGATCCTCTTCTGACATCCCCTGCCACCCTGAGCATTGCTGCCGCACTAAATACAGTGATCCCCAGCCAGTTCTTCCAGATCTACCCAAGAAATTCTTTTGTTATTATTTTTTATGCTTACGTTGCCCTAAGGAGATCTTGTCTATCGTGCAAGTGTTGGTGCTGGCTTAGAGGAAGGGGAAGATCTGAGGCCAGCTCATCACGCTTACTGACCAACCCAAACCACACATCCCAGTAGCTCTCTGGTGCTCAGTACCAAACCCCCCTGCAGCAGCCCCCCGCGTGCGGGCAGCCTAAGCAGCAGCTGCTGGCCAGCCTTCGGGACTGGGGGGCTGGCGGGAGCCTGCCAGGGAGGAGACGGCTCCGGCAGGGCTTGCTTCTCCACGCTGCAGGCTGGAATCACCACCCCTGACGCGTTTGACAAACACACAGATGTGGTGCTTCGGGACACAGTTTAGTGGTGGGCTTGGCAATCCGGGGTTAAGTTGGACTTGGTCATCTTCAAGGTCTTTTCCAACCTCCATCATTCTATGATTCTACGAGGCTGCTGGCATTTGCCCCACGCCTAGCAAGCAGCAATGGGGAGGAAACGGTGCTGGGGACCCCCTGCTTCCAGGGCCAGGCAGCAAAGCTCAGCGGCGGGGGAACAAGGCAGCCAGACCCCTCCCTGACCCAGGGCAAGGCAAGCTCTGCTCCACATTGTCTCCAGCTCCCAGCGTGCTGCACTGAAGAAGTCTGTTTAGCTGCTCTCTCCTGCCATATAGGAATAACCTGAATCTGGCACAGAGCAAGTTTTGCTGCCCAGGGCTCAGGAGGGGAGACATGACTTCACCCACTTCCTACGGGGATAGGAACTGAGCCAGCGCAGGAAAACTCACTCTGATTAACAACCACGGAGCCAGAATCAGACCCTGCTCGCACTTTCTACCTGCCCTTGAAGTAAGCAATTGAGGAGCCGAGGCTGAACTCCCCCATCTGTGCCCTGGGCGTGCAGAACCACAAAGGATGCTCTGAGCCTGGGTCTGCCATCCACAGCAAACAAGCCAAGATTTGCTTTAGCACAGCTCCTGCTCAGCAGCTGTCAGCCCTCCTGCAAGCTGTGTGGGAAGTTGAGGGAAAACAGGGTATTCATCTGCCAAACACCTAGACGGTTCCTCAGCAGGCTTTTAGCACAAGGCTGGAGGCTTCCAGCAGGACCAAAACCACCGAGAACTACTCCTGAGCCACACACGTTACCTCTCTTCTGGGGAAACCACTTTTTGGGGCTCTGAACCAAGGGGAGACAGAAGAGTAATGGAATAGGCAGTTCTGCTTGAGGGCTGCCTCCTCTTGGGTGTGCTGTCTCCTAAAATACTCCTATGGGTATGGGTTCTGATCTCCCCCCTCAAAGAGGGTGAGATCCTGCCCCAGGCTTTTGCTTCTGCATTAGACTCACAGAGCTACTGAAAGAGAGCCATCCGCATCACTACTTTTATTACTGACAGCAATAAAAGCATCTCAATACATAGCGTCCGTCGGCCACGCACAAGCTCTGTGGTGCTTTGCTAATTACTGAAGTTTTCTGTGCTGACAAAGAGATGCCAAGGGATGCAGCAACCGATGGGGAAAAACTGCACAGAGGAATTTCAATACCGCACCACAGATCCCCTGGGCTAGAAGCGTGTTGTAGCGCCTTGCCACAAGGGCCAGTGGGCACTGGAGGCACCCACATACAGGCACAGGATCTGGTCCTACACCTTGAAGACCACCCATCATACTATACTAGTACTCGTTGGAGACAGGAGCCTAATGTGAGTCAGCATTTAGGGAGCTCTGAGTAGAGAAGCAATTCTCCTTCCACAACTCCAAGCATCTCGCCGGCACCTCCTGTCTCTGGCAGCCTTCTTCACCTGCATGGAGCACCTGCCGTAGACGTTATTGTTTTGGATGGCATTGGACTGGTGGATTTGCTTTGCACCTCTGGCACACCTCTGGGAACCCGTCATGCATCTCCTCAGCCACGTGTCCCTGAGCAAAGCTCACCTTCCCACACCAAGCTGGTGCTACGCTGCCAGGTTGCAATAAATGTTGTTACTGCAGCAAGCTGGGTTTGGTGTACAATCAGCAGCACTCAGGGCAAGCAGCTTGGGCATCATCTCACTTGAGCAGGACTTGACAGCTGAAAGAATATCGAAACTTTATGAATACTGGATTGGTTGAGACTAGGACTTACCTCCATAAACTTATTTTCCCACATCCACACGGTCCACACAGGGTGGGCTGAACGTCATCTGGGAAAGGCCAAGTGACCGACAGGACTTTCAGTGGTATTGAAACCTTTTCCAAAGCTGTACGAGTGCTTCGCACGCAGGTTTCAGAAACCCTTTCAAGTACCATAATCTGATGTTAAGGTGCTGGACAGGGATATGCTGGAGCCCAGAACATCCCAAGTCACCCTCATTTCAGTACGAGCTGGGATTTTTCACACCCAGACACATGTACACAGGCGAAAAGGAGGAGTTTAGGCATGTAAAGCACTGAAGGACAAGTTTTCATTGTAAATCATTACGCTCATAGCAGCAAACATTTTCTCCACACTCATCCATAAATTTGGAGCAACAGAACCGCCACCACACACACAGTCTATCCAGGGGACAGTACCTGTGCTCCTAACCAGCCCAAAAGACACACAATTTAAATCAACCAAATCATACGCTAAGGGAAAAATTGTGACTTGTTCACATGGAAGAGCTCCATGCTTGCTTAAGCAATGCTAGGGACAGATCTGACCCAGCTTCAGCAGAAATTTAAGCAATGTTCACCTGATCCTGCGTAAGTCACCCTAAGAAGGGTGTGATCCATTGAGAACGACTGCTGCCTGCGAGCAAGTCAGTACTGATACACAGCCAAGCGAGGGAAACGCCTCCCAACACCTTAAACTGCTGTTTTGCTCTTAGCACTTCTGCTTCTTAATAAACACTCTGTTGGTGGCTCTGAAAGAGCAACCCGGCTGCTTTCTGTACGCGCGTCACAGGGAGCCTGCCGTGGTGCCGGACACATTAGCCAGGGCTCGCCACGCGAGGTCAGGGAACGCTGTCTGGTGCTCTGCACTACTCCTGCAATAAGCTCTGCACCACACCTCGAAAGACTGATTGATTACACGTTTCTGCTTCACTTTAGCAATTCATCTCAGCAGCCTTTCACTTACCTGTACGCTTCAAAGCTAGAGAGATAATCCCTTCATTATCCCCTTGCTCTCCTTCGCAATTCGTAGTTTATTTCAAAATAACTGCAACATTGTACTGGCAGGCAGGAATGAAATCCTGGGTTCATCTCCCAGGGAGCTGCACGTGTTCCTGGGAAAACACCCATCTCAGAGCCAGCAGAGAGTTTATCCCCGTGGCCTACCCACACAAATCACTTTTGCAAAGATTGACTATGGGGGAACCAGCTGTTTCAGTAAGAACAAGACTCTCAGGTTTTTCAAAGCAAGCCACGAAGATCCTGGCCCTAATTATTCGCTCACTCTGTTCCGTCACAAAGTATAAACCCTACGGCCCTAATCTCCACTGTCACTGCTCATCTGCCCCAGAGAAATTCTAGCCCTCTGAATTTTATCCTATAGATTCTGTATAGGCATACAAATAAGGCACGTTTTTGTGCTTCCCTAGCTGATATTTCAGTCACCCGTCCTAGAAACTGTTACCCAAAACAATAAGCTCCTCTGAGTGAGCATCAACCATTCTCCGTGAATATGTCAATAACTGGAAAACATTAGACAAAGATGAAATAAGTCGTGAGGCTACATAAGTGTTTGGAAGATACAGGAGCATTTGTAACTTCCACAAACCCAAGACAACTAAAATGCTCTTTGCCGGGCTAAAGCAGCACACAGTATCCCCTCGGTTAGGACACCACACTTCCAAGGACCAACGCTGAGGAACAGGGACAAACCAAACCTCCCTCTCAGGCGAGAGGAAACACACGCCAAGTGCCTTCACGCAACTGAGGAAGCGCCTCGTTCGGCACCACAACATACCCCTGCTGAGCCAAGGCCGACAGAAGCATTCTAACATGGCGCCTTTTCCTAAAGATATTCCCCGCTTACTCTTCAGTGAAGCGTAAAGCTGATGGTGTTTCTGTGGCCTGACCTCAGCTTCTCCTAGCCTAATATAAATGTTACACCTATCTCGGGAGGCAGCGAGCTCTTCCTGCCAAATCCCAAGAGCCCTCAAGTCCTGGCTGCATTAGTCCTGATGTCGTGAGCTGTGGGAGAAGGCAAAAAGAAAGAACAAGGCTCTGCGGCAAAACAACGTAGAAGCAGTGCAGGGGACAGATGTGTAAGAGACAGCGGCATTGGAGCGAGTCTGACAGAGGCACGCATTCCCACGTCGCGCTTCAAACATAGCACCGCCAAGGAATGAAGCTTCACACGTGCATATGCACACCGTAACGGAGAATCAAGGTTCCTCCCGCCTCCGACTCAGCAACTCCCAGCAAAACCCGATTCCAAAAAACCTCATTCCTGCTTGAGGGGATGCACTTTAAAAGCCCCCTAAACACCAACTATTTGTCACTTTTCTTTGAGGCAAAGCCGGGACAGGGGAGATACACCTGGAGAGGCAATTAAGGTGACCGGGACAACAGGGAATGATGGCAGATGGCAGTCATGGGGGGTGCTGGGTGGAGAGCACCCAGCCGACACCAGCATCCCCCAGGGAGAGACCGGCACACAGCCACACAGAACGAGGGCACACGCAGCCTTTGCCCCTTACCTGCTCACTTAAGCACCGAAACATACAGAGGTTTTGAAAGAAAAGGTTTTAGAAGTAGTCTGCAAAGCAAGCTTAACATTTTTCTGCTTTGAAAGGTCTCTGTTTTGAAGGACGCAGAGACTGGGCACCATGCAGTGCCCAGACCTTACCTGTGTCATAGTGAACTGTCAGGGGCCTGGAATAATCACCAGTCTTCTCTGGGTGGAAGTCCACCGTTACTTGCATGGCATCGCCAATCCCAAGAGTCCCAGCAGAGGGATCAACAGAGAAAGGGCTGCAACACGGAGAGGCACATCAGGATTATTGTGGGACCTTTGGGGACTACGTTCCTTCTGCCGTCCAGCTCACTCCAGCTCACCTGTATTAGCAAGGGGCCAAGAAACCACAGTCAGCAGCAGAAAAAGAGAACATACAGGGCCAGGAACTGAGCCACCGACCCAACTCCTGAAGAGCTCCAGCACTCAGAAGATCCTAAGCTATAAAATGACCTCGTCTCCCCCATACCCTGCATCCAGTTTTCTGCAGCAAGGCTCAAGAGTCTGACTGCTAGCGATACGATCGGAGGAGGGTTTTTGAAGGGCACGGAGATGGCAAGAGTTATTTGCATGCACTACTTGACACTGAGTTCCTCAGGAATCCGTCTTTTCCTGCCACCTATAAACCTCAAGAGATGCAAATGTCAAGGCAATACCTGTCCCAGTGAGATTACAGCCTGGAAATCAGACAGGGAGAACAGAAGTTTATTCTTGAATGACCGGAGAATAATTAGACTTTAATTGGCAGAATTAATCTATCTTTCTTTTTTTTTTTTTTTTTTTTACCTTGAAAGCATCCTGGGTTTGCCTCAGAAAGGGCACATTTTATCAGCATTTCAATGAAAGCTGTTCTAAGCAAAGAAAAATCTGTACGAGTGCAAAGGCAGATTAGAGTGATACAGAAACAAGAAAACAAGACACAAAAGGAGTATCCCATTTACAGCCTGAACAATTAAATCTCTAGCTAAATGAAGCACCGCTAGCAGGAGCATATCAAGGCACCTTCAACAGGAGGTTTTCTGCGTATTCACAAGCAATGCAGTCTGGGGCTCTGGGTTGTAATCCAGGCTTGGTAACTGTTTGCTTGGCCTACTAGAGAAATTCTGTGCAATGTGTGGGAAATAGTATGAAAATGTGTCGGTGTACTTTAGATTTAACAAGAGCAATTATGATTTGTCGCCAGGTAAACAGCTCTCAGCTGACAGACACATAATTCAGTCCTTTAATGCTCAGGGAAAAGTCAGATGCAACATGTTTCTGCACAACAGCAGCTGGGCTTTGCAGCTCTTGTACAGCCTCACTTAGAAAGCAAAAGTTATTGGATTTAGTGCTTTGCTGGTGGTCAATTTGTCACCTTAACAATATTTTCTGCAGAGTTTTACAGTGATTGGGGAGTGCAGCCCACAGAAATAATGAGAAAAAATGGAGCCATGCGCAAGCTGAGCTTCGCTCATGGAAGCAGCGACAGCTGATGAAACTGCTGGAGTTCCTGCTCATTAAGGAGACACTGATGCAACTGGGGGCCTGACCTGCTCCCATCACGACTAGCAAGAACATCGCCAGTGACTAATGGGGAAGCATTGGGCCCGCAATGTTCACGTGCTGGACCTGAGGCTTTTGAGAGGGAGGAGGAAAGCCAAGGCGCCGCCAGCCTCAGAACCGGGCTGCTCTACATGGCCCTGCACCTGCGCTGGGGGTTGTGCCTGGTTATACTGGGCAGGGCTCTGCTGGTGCTTGGCGGGGATCACTGCCTGCTGTGGGAAAGGCACAGAAAAATTCCCCCCCACCTCTTTTAGTTTGTTGTTTTTACCAGAAACATTGCCAGAACAGAAAAGCTGCCGGTTAAGGGCCACACTTCAGCACTACCTCCCATCCCATGCCCTTCCTACTCCATCCCCATGTCTGCATACCCCTGCCCTCAGATAGCTGGGATGGGAATGACACTCCTGAGGATGACTTCAGGGGATGCCCGAGAAAGTAGATACCTTCACATCTTCAAATTACCAGAGAAGAGGATCCCACCGAGGTCAGGACTCATTCTCAGGACTGAGAAACAGAGCACAAGTCAGACACCGCACCTCCTGCCTCCCACCCCACGCTGTACCTGCAGGACAACTTGGTTCCTGATGTAGCAGGAGCTTGGTATCCCTCACGTAGACCTGCTTCTCCAAGACCCAGAGGGATGTAAGGTCCATGCTTCACCTGAACTCTGAACTTCAGTCCACATCACTAAGCTGTTCCCTGCAGCCTACAGATAAGAGATGCTAAGGAAACGTCCCTGACACACTAATAGCCACACGGAAACCACTGCCAACAGATGAAGCTGGCAGGCTAAACTTTGGCCTTTTAGCCATTAATTGTGAGCTGTTCTTTACGGTAATTCTTGTCCTGTTAGATCTACCCTTGTAATGAATAACTACCGCTCCTGACAAAACAGGAAAGATAAGGTTTGGAGGTTTATTAATAGCTCTTCTTCTGACATGCTTTTCAACTACGTCCATTTGTACGTTTGCTTTGTTGTACAACATCTAAACTTTCACAGGTCCAGATCTCCCAACGGTGCCTTGCAGTCCCCAGCTTGTATGAACTCATCTAGCCGCACCAATCTGAGGGAGACCTTCCCAGCAGAACCTGCTGAGATCTTGCCCGTAATTGCCCTTCAGAAAGGGAACAACACCAGATTAGTAAGCAATTTCATTGTGATCTGCCTTGGCGTTTACATCTTGCTTGCTTTCACCAGGCATCAGCTCCCCAAGCTGGGCAAAAGTTAAATCCCATGAGGATAGCACGGGCAAAATACTCCTGACAATTTAGCAACCAGCTGACAAGTGAACAACGCTGACAGTTCTGTGGCTCAGCTTTCCCGACTACCGCGCTGCCTTTCCTCCGGGAACCATACGTTTAGTCAGTGCAGCGTGCAACGAGGCTGCAACATACTTCGTCCCATGGTATGTTTCTCTTCTACAACCAAAACCCCTTTACTCCTCTGGTGCCTTAATTTGCATTATAAAATCATCTGAGTTTGTGAGAATTGATTTCATTAAAAGCTGCCTCCAACCCCAAGACCGACAGTAAAATTACTGGTGATTGAATTGCCCCCTCTGTCAACTAAGACCTATTGCAGGAAAAAAACCCCAAAGATCACTTAATCTTGGCATACGTAATGTTTTGGTAATGGTATAAAAGCCAAAGTCGAGCACTGTAACCACTCCAGTAAACACAGTCTGTTAGGTCAAAGCATCCAAGACTCCATCTCCATACTGAAAAAATCCTGCACAGAGCCAGCATCTCACAAGCTCTCTCTTTCCCTCTTTCCCTGCACGTAGGCTCTGTTGTCACATCCCTGTACATCCCATGGTAACTCTCCAGCCCCACACCTCCATGTAGTATAATGGGTACTGCAGGGAGGGATGCAAGGCGGCTCCTGGCACTGTGCCATGTAGGATCATTTCCTGAGCTTCCAGAGCTTGATGGGACATTCCTAAATGGACCTTCTCAGACAGATCCTCTCTAACCCATAGCACAGCATAGCACAGTGTAACGTCAGGAAAAGGCAGTGCTGCACTGAGATCTGCTTCCAGGCACCATTTTCAACTGAAATGTACTGGAATGACATTTATCTCCGTGAATGCCGTGGAGAAGAAACTCACTAACCAGCCTTAACAATGAGAACGGCAGGAAAAGACTTTCTATATTTATACTATTATTATTTTTTTTATTACTACACTATGCAGTGAACAGCTGGGTATGGGCATGCAGGGGGAGGACAGGCACAGAGCCAAGCTGCATAATGGGGAGTGCTTTGGTGTCAGGGTTCCCACACACACACACACACACACACCCTTTACGAAAGAGGAGTCAAAACGTGTCCATGTTTTCTGGTAGATACCACGGCAAGGGAGAGTTCTGAACAAGCAACAGCAGAAGGATGCTGAATTGGCCCCGTGGATTCATTTGAGAGCTCTGCCGTGGAGTAAAATACACCACACAAGTCCTTAGATAAAGTTGTAAGAGGCAAGGAATGTCCTTATGAAGTGACCCGCTGCAAGAGCAGAGCTCGCAGTACTGACCGAGAGGAAAGGTTAGCATTGGAGATGGGCTGAAAAATGCACTGAAGGTGAAAGCTGGTAGGTTACGCTTGATGCCAAGGGAATTTTGAGAAAGGAGGCAGAGAGAAGTGATACGAGCGGCGCACTGGACTAGGAAACTGTGGCGCCTGCAGCTGCCTTGCAAAGGGGCAAGAGCCTGAATTCGCCCAGGCCAGAAGACAGAAGTTGCAGCAACTAAGAAGTCTCAGTTGTGCAGAGAGAGAATGAAGGACACAGAGGCCAGCTGATGGTCCACAAACTTTGATCTCTCATTCCCTTCTACTCCACTAAGCCTCCTCCCCCTCTCACGTGCACGCATGCTTACACATAGCGGCACACAAAACTATTATGTGATATTGATGTTGGCTTTAACACAACACTACATCCGTACTCAGCAAAAGTTAAGCACACACTAAAGCTGCTTCAGTTCTCCACTAAATAGGAAGAGACTAAAACAGTCCTGAATGTAAGTCTGTAAGGCTGGCACTCCTACCACCTATGCCATAACTCTTAAATACTGCGTCTCGTATCTACACATTAAGCTCTCCAGGACAGGAAACACCACGCATTAATGTCCAAAGCACAGGTTTAAGTGTTTGTGATGCTGAACAATCATTACGGGAGTCATTCAAAAGAATGCAATGACATTAAACTAAAAACTTCCCCTGTCGTTAATAATGATGCAGCCTTGGTCACAGCCTCTAACGCAGGGAAATTAATCCCCTGACATGAGGAGGAAAACGGTCTCTCCCGCGAAAGCCTCTGTAAGTAGAGTTGTTCAAAGACAATTAACAGCTAATGACCTACTCGCCTGTGGAGCAGTGTATTGGTGAGACTCTCCAGCCAACTTGTCATGCCAGCTGGGAGGCCAGTTCTTTTCTGCTGGGGCTGCTGGAGCCCCTGAGCTCACCTGGGACCTCGGGGCAGGCACCTGAGCAGCTTCTCACAGCACAAGCAGCAGGGAACCCACTGTCACCCAGCGCAGTCCCCAGCACTGGCTGGAGAAACCACTCCTGGCACACCATGGCCTCATCGCACAGGGAGAACGTGGTTGTTCTGCTCCCAGGCTGCAAGGGGACGTGGTGACCTGGTCAAGAGTGGGGAGCACTCGGATTTTGAGTGGAGGATACAAGCTTGGGGGAGTACAGTCGAGATACTGGAGGGCTGGGCTGCTATTCAGGGGACACAGCAGAACCGCATGCAGCCGAGGGATGGAAAATGCAAAAACCTGTATTTGGGATGGAAGAATCCCTGGCAGTGCAGGCTGGTGGGCACGAAAGCCTTTCTACAGAAGAGGAGCTTAGGGGCTGGAGCACAGCACATACAGGGAGATGCTGGGATAAATGGCTTTGCACAGCCTTGAGAAGGAAAGACGAAGGCTGGTATCACTTGGTCTTACTTTTCGTGTTGAGTGCACACCTGATCAAACTTTGACACTGGTCTTGCTCTGAGCACTGTGTTTGCTCACATGATCTCCAGAGGTCTCTTCCAAAGTTATTCTAGGATTTTATCTTCTCCAGCAGCCCAATTCCATTTCACATGTTCCCCGAATTTCTCATATTATTTCTTATACATCTGTGCACATATATAGGCAGATGGTAGACACACAGGCATTAGAGGAACTCAACCTTTAAGAAAGTTCCCAATGAGGAATTCGTTATGACATTTCGCTGAACACTTAAAGCAAAAAAAAATAAAAGAGCAGAAAGACAGGAACCTCAGAGTATTTAAAAAAGAAATCTGAATGAAAGTGGGGGCGACCTAATTAGAATAAAACGCTGCTTATATTCAAAGATCATCAGTTTGAAATTTCAGACTGGCTTTCAAAAGTTCATAACGAAATGGAAGAGATGACTGATGCCTTTGGCTGACATGGGAAATCTTACCAGCTTTTGATCTCTGCGCACACGCAATCCAGTTATTCAGAATTGTACTTTCTTGTGTAGTTTGAAATAAAGCTTTCGTAACGCTTCCCATCCCTTTGTTGCAAATCAGGACTGAAACATTCAATTGGTGAAGTTCAGCATAAAATCCATATCAAGCAGGATTCAACGTACGCCGTATCACGCGATAGAACAGTTGGCAAGGACATTGCCAAGAGATGCTACACACGACTGGGTACTTGTTTTGGTGGTGACAAGTAGATCTGGAAATCCCAGAGGGAAGCTGTACAGGGATTTACAAGTTCCTGCCTATGTATTTCCACAGTGAAAAGAAGCAGCCTGCTTGAACAGCATCCTGGAAGCCTGCTTCAACAGCCTTGCCAGGCTTTGGTAGAAGCCTCTTGGACCTTCGCATTTCCCAGGAGAAAGAGCAAAGAGCCTTCTCTTGACCCCTGTTTTCCTGGGGAAGAAACCGAAGCAACTCAGGTGCACTAAGGCAGACGGCACGTCTTTGCTGCATTCTGGACCTCAGCTCCTACACCAAAACCTCTGGGACCAAGCAACACGGAGCTAACTACCAGCCAGCTGAAGTGGTTTCCTTGCAGGTGCAGTTTCCAAAACGCATTACCCTCTCCAGTTCAGCAAACTGGAAAACCAGTGACTGTCTTCTCAGACCAAGAGGAACAGTACAGGCTGTCCACGACACAGCACACATCAGGCGCTTGACCAGGAGACTGCCGAAATGCCACGTGCTTGTGGCCTCCCAGGGAATGGGTATATTTGGTCAATAGGGCCACATAACCACTTCAGAAGGTACTGAAGATCAAGGGGGTTGCTGGTAGCTACTACAGCATGCTAGAGCACTTTCCAGGAGATCTGAGAGAGACAAAGCTCTAGAAAAGGCTCCCAACCCACGCGCCAGGCATTTGCTGCACCTTTTGCCTGTGCGCCCATCGGCATTCTGCTTTGGGGCTAAAGTGCAGGTTTGAAGCCGCTGCCAGCTCATCTCCACTTAAGAGCTCATTCTAATGAAGAATAGTGGATCCCAGGGACCAGATCAAACCTACTGGAAAACCAGGTTCTGGACCCCACAGGGTTTTTGTCAGGGTCTCAATACCAGTTGCTTTGATCTATCATCTCTGATTGCACTTGCTACTATAGACAAACTGCTGGTAAAGCTGATGATAAATTCTTAAATGTCTCTTCCACCAGCTCAGAGCTTGCCCATTTCTTAACACTGCCTTTGGTCTTCAGGAACTGAGCTCCTAGAGCTGTCGTCTGCCACGCAGGATCTTACACAGCCCGAGGGCAGTCCAGCTGCCTTCCTACATTTGCTCGTTCAATCTAACAGAATCAGTCTTGCACGACTGTGCACTGAAGACACCGTTGCACTATAAAACTCCACTCTGCAGCTTGCAGAGTTTTAGCAGAGGCTGCGCCATGCTTCAAACACTATAATCAACAGCAAACCCCACGTGCCCTGCCCATTTCCAGCCACGGCAGCAGTACAGCAGCTCACACGCTCTGGCTCCTTTTTGTCGCTGTTTACCAACTGTATTATCACACAACAGTGTTTTGCACAAAAAGAGATGAGCTCCCTACCTCTGAGGGCTGATGCAGTAGCGGGCCGCCCCGTTACCGATGTTGCGAACCAGCAGTGTTTTCTGGGTGCTGTACTTGACTGGACAGGCTGAGAAGTTCACCTGGTCGGGGAAGGCCAGGATAGCTCGGGCACCTATAGCTCGGAGAGGCACAACAAACTTCTCCCCTTTCTGTGATGCAGATGAGCTCGTGGAAATAATCCTGCGGGGAAAGAAACAATCTCAGCACAATGCTTTTAGTACTTTCCCCACGGCAGAAGGAAAACTGCTGTTTTCTATGGCTGTAGCAGTATCATTCAGTAACGCAACAGTACTTTTTACCTTCATGAGCTTTCATTCCAGTAGCATGACTTGCACAGGGTCGTTAACTTGCAAAGGAGAAACAACCCCATTGATTCACCTGCTTTTGCAGCAAGCTGGCAGCACCACAATTATCTGATGCTTTGATTCCGAGACACCAGAACAGTCTCTTCATGCAAGGGATCACAGCACTAACGCAACCTGCTTCGATCGCCACTGCAGACTATGGGAAGCACCACTGAGAACCCAGCTGTGCCACAGCACTAACTCCAGTGCCAGCAACGCGGCGACCTCGTTGAAGCTTGGCAGGGGATGCTCAGGTACACTTTCAAAAGGACTTCACCACATGCATAGTCAATGGTCAGTCTTCGGTGAAATACTTCACAAGCTGGACACGGTAATTGCGGCAGCGTCAGGGCAGTGCAGGGTACGGCTGTATTTCCTGCCCCTTCTCACAGCGTTATAGGGCCAAGGCTGGGGACACGCACCCTTCAAAAGCCACCTGATCCATCTCCCCACACCAGAGCTGGCTCAGCTCCAGACCCAAACTGTTTTTGCGAGAGGTTTCACAAGTACCTAAAAGCGCTAACAGTTGCACCCCTGCCCTCAGCAGCCTATGCCACCTCTGCGCTAGAATTAAAGGGTGTTAGTTCTTCCTGTGTCTGAACTCCGTTTCCCTTTACATCTCACCCAGCCTCAGGGGGCACAGGAGACAGCTCTGGCTGATGCCGTAATCACACCCCTCTGTAAGGTCTGTTCTAGAGGAGTAAGTGACGGCGTGCCTGGTTAGCACACCCACCCCAGGCAGGCGGCATCGGGAGCTGCACACGGGGGACACTCAGACACCCCACCAGAGCAAAGCCGGCTGTGCAGTCCCAGCCACTGCCTTCTGCAGAACAGAGCCAGGCAATCCCCCCCGCGCCCCGGCTGTCTGGCGTTTAGCAGCAGGAAGGCAAACCAAATTACCAAAACCATGTTACTGTAGAGATGAGCAGAGCAGTCTCCAGATGTATGGCGTGGCATCGCTGCGCTGGAACTATCACCTTGCCCCCACTGAAATCAGTGGTAAATCTGCTGCCATAGGGCCAGGAGCCATTACCCCCAGCAGCGCTCTTATGGATGAGCTGATAAAAACTCTGCTTCTCGTCACTCACTGGCTGCCCTGATTTTTTCCTCAGTGCTTTTAATTAATTTGATATTTTTATCACTGTTGAAGCAGCAAGCGCTTTAGGATTTTAATGATTTAGGAATTGCATACAGCAGCAAACTCCCTTCAGCAGAACCGATCCAGCCTCCGCCACAGCTGGGATTTCCTGCTCCTGTCCCCATCCCCTCCTGGAAGGGCCCTAAGGCAGCCAGCCCAGGCACAGACACGCACCTATTGCTCTAACGCAAGCGCTGACAGCCAGCGCCTCACCCACCACCCAGCACCTCGCCTACCACCTGCTCAGCTGGGGTTTAAGCTTGTCAATACAGATGCTGCCCCATCCAAGACAAAAAGAATAATCTCCTTTTCTAGACATCTCAAATATTCACCCTAGAAACTGCAGAAGGGCTTTTGCTTTTCCTATTTGGAAGGTAAAATACTAGGAAGGGAACTGCAGCAAGCAACCTGCATGATTTAATACCGCATTTCAGGAAAGCGTTTCATCTTCAGCAAGTCGTTCTGAGTTAGCAATTTTGTACTCAATCTTGCAGCCTAAGCCCTCTAAAATAAAAGCTATGGGCAGCCCATATGAATTTAAAGCACCTATTATCTGGCTACTTCACGTCCTGCACTGTTTCGATCCTCAGAAACTCATTAGCAAATGAAGAATGTTATTTGCTTTTGTTGTTGTTGTTCTTTTGGCCACACTACTGTTAACAAAGGCATTGCAAAGCCAATTGAAAGCTACCTGCCTTATTAAGTCTTGGCATGCCATATTTACTTAGCTCCCTCTTCCAGGTGCCAGGTAGGCAGAGGAGGATGCAAGTTCAGATCAGCAGGAGGATAAAGAAAAAAGGAACTTCAACAACTGGAGCTACTTGGAGCAAGTAAAAGGAAGTAATTGTCAAGGTGTTGTCATTGCTAAGGAGCAAATGGATCAACAGCAATGCAATTAAGAGCCCAAGAAATAAATCCCCCCCAAAAGCAAGCACAGGCAGCCTTCCCAGCTCCGTTGCTGGTGAGGGGCGCTGGGACCACCTGCACAGCAATGCACAAGGGATTTCTCCAGGGACCTGAGGGCAAGGCTAAAGCAACAAGGATTTGGTTTCACAGAGACAACCACGACCTTGAGAGAGAAAGATGCCTCTCGCCATTCATGCAGATGCACATTATGCTCCAAGCCCCCTCTCCAGGGACACCGTGGGACATGGCATCCCGTGCAAGGCTTGACTCAGCACTTCAGAGCGGGCTGACCCTTCAGCCACGCTCTACCACCCCACCAACGTGGGACCTTGCACCAGGCTGAATGCAGCGCCAGCCCAAACAGGGGGAAACCCAAGGCAAGAGGGGTGCTAGGCAGAAGCTGGCTGCTTGTGCCACTGTGAACCCATGGTCCCTTAAGCTTTTGAAAGCTGAATTGCCCTCCCTTGGGGGCAACAGGTTGCAAAGTCTCTACTTCAGCACTGCCTCGTGTTACCAGGGCACTAACCCTGCTACGCACTTGCTTGCAGCCTAGGGGCACAGTTGAGACCAGTTCAAAATGTTGTTCTGCTTCGCAACTGCAAACCCTTAGCAGACTGTTTAAGACCAGGTTTCTAAATAAACGTGCCTGGATGACAGAGGGGTTGCATCCCATCTATGCTTTAAAGTTTGCTGTGTTTAGACACAGCTTCAGGCTATAGGTTTTCATGAAAACACGACTTCATCCTGCATACAACTCCCCTCTCAGTTTCACAGAAGATACAGACAGTTGTACGATGGCTCCCCTTCTCGTGCTCCCCTGTGACAAGCAGTAAATTACAAGCTCTGGCCTTCCAGGTATCACCACTGGCGTCTGAACTGGCACCCACTGAGACTGAAGCAGCTGCTCGTCTTGGGTGTTGTTTCAGGCTCTTTGTAAACTCAGGCTAACAGGAATTACTGTCGCAGCAATATCAAGCCTAACTGCCCAGAACCCCAAACTCAGATGTCAGTTTCCCTGCATAACCTATCCCAAATGCTTCACTGAATTCCTTGCAGCAGCCAACCTGCAAAGAAAAGATCCTTGTAGCATGAGGTAACACAGCAAGCCAAGCAGGGAAAGCTCCTGCTGAAACCCTGATATAAAAAAAGGCTGGAAAATAAGGGCCGTGACAACAGAGGAGAGACCAGAGGATGAAGATCCGTTCGCAGCAGAGGGGGTGCCCCTGCGCCTGCCCCCCTCAGCCGCCGGTTCGCAGGAGTCTTTGAAATGAGTCACTTGGCTTCAGGTTCCTGTGGCGCCGCGCCATTTGCCTTGGTCTTCTGCCCCTTTCCTCCTCACAAGAGTCATCTTAAAAGTATTCTTGGAATAGCTTCTGTGCACAACAAAACATCTAGCAGGGCTGGGCTGAATTTTAAAGGACTTCATTTCAGTCATGCAATAACTCACCGTCCTGTCATATTTCAGAGTAATCAATGTGCATTAATTCAGTCTCCACTGAGCATCAGCAATGAATTTCACAAACCTCACAGACTGAACTTGCACTGCCTGAAAACAGTGCACTGCTACAGTGAAAAGAGCAAGAGGACAACACAGAATAAGCTCTGCTATGTTTTTATGTGCTTCTTGCTTCCTTCTTCCTTTACAATAAACTACTAATAAGCCTGAAGGACGCACAAATGGAAGTATTTCTGTCTGTTGTTTATCTGCCGGTCAGTGCCACAATGGTTTCCAGTTCAGCAGAGGCCGTCAGACCATAACGCAAGAACACACGGGAACAGGGGCTGGCACGAGAACACCCACGCTGTACAATGGAGCCATAAAACAGAAACGTGCAAATCAGAAGCAGCAAGAGTAACAAACTGGAAATGTTGCCCAGCAGAAAAATTAGCAGTTCATTTATAACGCAAGTGCCAATAAACCAAGAGGCGCGTCAGCTATTCCTTTTCTGACAGTCTGACCACGTGGCACATTCCCAAATGACTGCGAGACAGTAGGAAACTGCTCATTTTCCAAGAAAGGGCTACGTGGCATTTCAGCCACTAACAACTCACATGGCCCTATTACTTAGGGCTGAGGCACAATTTTACTCCTTTCAATCAGGAGTGACTTCACTGAAGTCAGACTTACTCCAGGGAAGAACAGATTCAAAGCAAGAGAATGACACAAACCGGCTCCTCATCAGGAAGACCCAGACCCCACTTCACTGGGTTACCCACAGTCCCTGTGGATCATGCAGTATCAGAGATGTAGGAGTTATTCAAAGGCAGCACTCCTGAGCCTTCCACAACTAACACACAGATACTCTGCAGGCAAGCAACTGCAAGCCCAACACAGGTGGCTTTACAGAACCATCTCCCAAAGCCTGCCTCTTGGCTAAGGGCTTTTCAAGGTGCTCTGCACATCCTGACCATGCTACTGATGCATTTCTAGCTGAGCGACAGCACTCCGGCACTTTCCTGACTCACACTCCATCAAGTACGAGACAAAAAGTTCGATTTATACAACATTCTGGTTCTGCTGTAGAGTCCCCATGTGCTCCTCACCAAGCAGCCCACATCCCTCTCCCAATGCCCTGCAAGGAGCACAAAACCCAGGTCGGCAGAAACCACCAGGGTGTCGCTCGAGCTGTGCAGAGGACCTCGCTGGCACAGCTCCCTAATGCCACACACTCACCAGTTCAAGGGCAAGACAAGGGACAAAGTACTGGACATGAGTGGTCCTGGGAGTTACCTCACCCTACTTCTATTTGGGGTGATGTTCATGTGTTGCTCTGCTGCTTCTCTGTAGTTGAAGAGCAGCTCTTTGCCCTTCATGGGAACCGATTTACTTCCATCCCAAAAATGAATGCTCATGAATACTAGTCAATCACATTTTAAAGGAAGCAGTGTCCCCTGCAAAGCCTACCTCGGTGGGATTAAGCTCTTATGTCACTTGGGCAGTATGGAGAACTGCCCTAAGCCAACATCATTTTAACCTTCCATACGAATGACGTAAAACAATTTCTCAGTCCCTCCGCAAAGCAACAGATCATTTCACAAGCATGGGGAGCCAGGCACCACAGGGCATTTCCTCTCTAGTTTGCTACAGCCATGCTGTTTGAGGATAGGACAGGGTGTTCAACTAAGTCTAAGCAGCAAACGGAAGATGAGAGAACAGCTGTGCCCAAAGAGAGCCTGCACCTCTGGCCTGGCACAGAAACACCAGCTGGCTCAGAGCGACCCCCTCACCTTGCATCACCCACAAAGTCACGCAAAGAACTGTGCCAAGAGGCAGCAGAGTGCTGGTGTAAAGAGTCAGCCTGTCTGTCTGTGTTCCCCTGCAGGGCTTCCTCCCTTCCATGCCAGGTACTAAACCCTTTTGCGTTAACAAGCCTCCAGGTAACACCGCCGCCCCTTCACATCACGGCACAGTGCCAGACTTGCCAGGGCCACAGCACCGATGTTCCAACCTCCGAGCAAAAGCACGGCACACGGGGCAGGGAATAGGTGCCAGCTGACACAGCAACCACAGCCCCATGCACGCAGGCACAGCCACACCAGCGTGACTGCCCAAAGGCTCCAGGCTAACACTCTGCCTGCAGATGCTACCTGCCCCTTCACTCCTGTGTGCGCTCCAGATGCCTCAGTCCTCTGCAGCACACCAGCCTCCTGCTGGTTAAAGACATCTGGAGCTCAGCGTGTCTGGGCCAGGCTGGCTCCCTGCCACGAGCACAGCGCATCTTCTCCCCTAGAATCACAGCTGGAGCACAGGCGGGCAAGTATCCTCAGGGGCAGCACAGCGGCAAGGCTGGAACACAGAGGGTATGAAAAAGCATCACCTTCGCTCCAGCCCAGGGTGAGGCAGGGAACTGGTTGCCAGACGGGAAAGGGGAAAGCTCTCTGGATCTAGCCATTCCCCTAGCGTTTTCCATCATAATTAAGCCCCTAACATTGAGTAGAGAGGTGCGATGGCTAAACACCTTATCAGCACCCCTCCCTGCCATTTCCCTACTGTCCCACGTGCGCCTTCCCCTGAAAACGCCCAGGAAAGCACAGGGAGGGAACGCACAGCTCGTCAGTCCCTGCTGCGGTGGCATCGCATGGTGCTGCCAGCCAGGATGTGACCAGCTGCAGGCTGCCTGACCACAGCCTAGAGCAAACCTCGCAGCACGGCATGGGCTATGACCGGTGTGCAAGAAAAGTGCCGGCTTCAGACAGAATGTTCCGCCGTCTCACTACTGCGGCCAACACGATATGCATTCAAGAAGCAACTCCAGTTTTCAAAGGTGGTGGTCCTCACTCTGATCAGGCTCAGCTTTGGGTCCTCCAAACAACAGGTTTGTATTTATGCAAACAGGCTTTTGTATTTATAATTATCAGAGCAAACCCGTAATTATGCAGCAATAGTCAGATACTAGAAACCAACACCATGAGAGGCCACCCCACCACACAGTGCACTCTTATCCCTGAAGCCAACAGACATGGCATTAAACGTTCCAGCACCAAAGGATAATCACAGTCTGAAGCATAGAAGAGCCTCCAGCCTATGACAGCATCATCTTCACCACAGGAAAAGTTTCCCCCAGCTGCAGATCCAGTGCAATGCCACCGAAACCAGGACAGTGCCTCAAAACCCACAGCAGATGCCCTGTTCTGAACCCAGCCCCGCAGGTTCACCTCCCACTGAAGGCACACACCTCTCGGGACCTCCAGTCTCACCTTGTTCTCATCAGGGGAGAAAACGATGCAGAAAGTCGCAAGCATGCCAGGCAGTACCTTGCGGCACACAGCATGGTGGCTGATCAGCTTGAAATAAGGTGAGCTCTCCAAGATGACCTTCACCAGCCCAGGAACCTGCAGAAAAGAGAGGAAAGTATGATCTTGCAGCTTGTGGAAACAGGGGGAGAAGAGGCCTGGTGATACCACCTTCACAAAGCACTTTTAGCTCTGGAGGTACATACACGTAACACATAAGAGTGAACATTAATCCCTTCTGCCTGGGCAAAACAGCTCGAGGCCAGAGGCAGCAGGGCGATGAAGGAAGGGCCAAGCAGGGAAGACACCAGCAGCACGGCGGTATAATATCTGAATCAAGTCACCCGTGTATTCAATAAGCCCAGAGAATCTGCTGGCTTCTGCCCGTACACATCCAGGCAGACATGCCCCTAGAAGGGGCATGTATTATCTGAACGCCAAACAGTACGTGTTAATCCTGGCGGAAGGAAGAAATTCACTTTAACGTGCTGGGTTTGAGCGGGGCAGTCAAGCTGCGGTGCTACAGTCATGTAGGCAGACCAGCAAGAGGGGACCACAGATACTGTGGCCTTACTGGGAATAAAAGCAGCAAATGAAGAGCAAAAGGAGGAAACACAGGAAGACAAAGAGACAACCCCAGAAACAGAGAGATGGCTGGGGAAAACCAAAGGGAGCTGGAAAGAAGCAAGGGAGAAGCACAATATGCTACAAGGAAAGGCTGATGCAGAGGATGAGAGCCAGCAACCTGGCCAAGTGATGGAAAGCCAGGCGACCCCCCAGGCTGTGCCTATCAACTAGGGGCTTCAAAGGCATTTTCTGCCCCGAGATACATGACTGGCACTGCCTGGCGGTGGTTTCATTATTAAAAGCCAACCTCTGCTCTCCGGAGGCTCCTGCTGCCTGTGACTGTAGCCAGGCAGCTGCCAGCGCAGGCAAGCCAGATCCCTGGGGACCCCTGCCCACCCCCAGCAGTCCCTGCAGGCACCCTGCTGCACGGTTCTGCCCTCTGGGGCACCACCAGCACACAGACAGCACACAGGCATTTCCCTAGCACACAGAGAGCAACCCCTGAGCGCCAAATCTCAAAGTCTGAAGCAGGTGATTTGGACTGGTGGGCAGCTTCACGGATCAACAACAACCCCACATGAGGCTTGGAAAAAATGGAGGCTCACTCTGCACCACCCACCCGAGCCTGGTAACCCGTGGCCAAGGCAGTCCTGAACTCTCCAAACGCCCTTGGAACCCAGCAATGTCCTGGGGCGGCGAGTTCCAGGAGCCAACTTCACAGTGCAGACAAGCATTTTGGTCACCATGTCCCTTAGAAGGGGAGCACGTGTGGCTCAGACCTTCAGCAAAAGCCACCCAGAACATCTGAGGGTGCTGAGGAACAGCCTGAAAATAGAAAAGCAATTTTACAACACAGGTAAGAGCAGGAAGTATATAGTACAGCACTTCTGTAGTTGCATGATTACCGAGCCTCTATGCGGAATACATTTTGCTGTCAGCTGGATTTTTATGGGGCAGACAACTTCAGGCTACCATGCAGTGTAACTCAGTATGATTCAGGGGAATGTGGGAAACTGGCACGAAAAACTTGAGACGGAGCACAACGTTGCTTTTCTCCAGGACATCGCCAAAAGCCAACCAATTTAGAATATAACACCCTCGCAGGATTATCCTCTCTGTCTTTCTGTATTTAAAACATACCAAAGATTTTCCTGGAGCTTATCTTACTTTTACACCCATGCTCTCCAGTGGTTGAGCTCTAACTAGCTTCAAAACTACATTGTTTTGGGAAAAAAACCACAGTTCACACATTGCCTCCCCCTTCACAGGGCACGTAAATCCCAAGGTGCAGCTTTACACAGTACAAGTTTATTATCATTTACTGGGAATGGCAGAAATGTTAATGCAGATGATCTTTTCCACTTGAGGAAGCATGAATAGAGCAAATTAACTGTTTGCCTGTTGGCTGGTACTTGGCAAAGATAAACATTTTGAAGTGCTGCATGGATAATGGAGCAGGTGAAGCCAAAGACTCAGTGGGAATGAAGCAGAGAGTAGGAAGAGAGAAAGTGAGGACTGAGGCACATTTTAATCAGGGACGAGGATACCTACAGCAAAGACTGCCCAAAATTCAGCGCAGATCACACCAGTGGCATCCCCCGGGTGCAGGCACACATGCTGCATCTTATCAATGTTCCCAAGTTAAATGCCAGACCAGGAATGGTGCAGTACTCTCCCGGAATAACTGAGGGAGCACACCCGCATCCTTCCTTGCCAAAGGGTCTTCCATTTTCACCCACATCCCTGTCACAACCTGTTATCTCAGGAGATACTTGGACTTGCTGTTCTTCCACCTGCAGTATGCCTCGACAGCTTTTTTTTGTTGTCCACCTGTTTGCCCTCCCCAACAGGGAAATTTGGAAAGGAGGCGAATTCACCGTCTCTTGTGCACACTTCCATCTTCCCATCCCACCCTGCCCTCACGCATACCCCTTCCTCTTCATTACAGAAGAGTATCCTTAATTACACCCCTCTTTCTGACCTGTCTCTACTGCCCGTGCACTTACTGCTATGTATCAAGAGAAACCCCTGCGTGTATGAAAGTGCGCAGGGAGAGAACACCAAGCTCAGCTCCTTTCCTCCCTCCTGCCTTTTCCCACCAGCTTGCCCTTGGCACATGCCTCATTCCAGCAAACGTTTCCCCAGCTGAAGTTCAAAAGGTCCCAATTTCCCTCCTGACAGTGGAACAAAACTGCTGACATTTTTCAACTTTTCCATTCTCAACTTTCTTGGGAAGTCTCAAAATGATCGTTTTTTTCAAGTAAAGGTGGAGACCTTTGAGGGCACTTTACTCCAAACAGGCCGTGGCTCTCCAAAGGGGAAGCAGAGCATCACGTTGTCTCAGGAAAACCTGAGCAGAACCCAATTAAGCTTAGCAGGAGCCTGAAGGGGCACCTAAAGGCCTCCCGCTGCTGCTGCTAAATCAGCCTGCTTCCACTGCTGTTTCAAAACACCTTTCCTGAAGCGCTGTTACCACTAATTATAACTTACTCCAGCATAAAGTGGAGAAGACCCCACCCAGAGCTCTGACAGCCCGTTCAGCTCTCTGTGCAGCTCACCCAGAGGCAGAGGTGCCCTGTGGAAACTGAGATTAACCACGGAGCCACCAGGACGCGGTGCACACTCGAGGGAAAGCACGAGGGCAGGGAAGAACTGTACAGCCCCCAACATTCCCACCCGTGCAGGGCTTCCACGGGGAAAGGTGCTGACCAGAAAAGCTCCTTTCAGCTAGGTACCACCAACACACAGCCAAAACCAGGGGGAGAAACCTCAGCATGGCAAGATTTCCACCGTCTTGCAAAATAAAGGCGGTGAGACGTTTTATTCTGGATGCGCTGTGCTGCAGCAGGCGACTGGCTGTGCTGTGCACCGCACGGATGACACTGCTCTCCAGTTCCAGCACAGGGTTAAACTTCCACATCCCAGCACTTACCTTGTCCACGTTCCTCAGAATCAGTGGCACTTCATAGACCTCATCGGGGACGTAGCTCTGAAATACCACCTCTGATGGGAAAGGCCGGAACAAGCTCTGTTCCAGGGCAACTGCCGAGAACTGGAGATGCAAAAGAGAGCAGAGAGTTTCAGCCGCGGGGAGAAAGACTCATCGGTGAGAGAATACAACACTGGCCTCCAGCGAAGGACAGTCCCTTGGTGAGTACGCCTGCCCAGCTCACGCTAGGGGAACAGAAGCTCACCCACCTGTGTTCTGAGCAGATCAAAAGTTTCTGGGCCACACTAGAGCAGGCTCAAGCGAGCAGCTCTTTTGGCAGGTGTTTCTCCAGGTCGCCTTCTCCAACAGGCAAGGCAGCACTTACCTCCGGCAGAGCCCTGGGCTAACACGGTCACACAGCTCCAGAGCACTCACTGCAAGAGCTGTAAGCACTCGTGGAGCAAGGGAAAGCCAAGAATTTACAGGAGACCCCATGGGAAACAACTTGGGGATCATCTTTACTTTGAGACACAGAGACCGAGCCCAACACATCCTCAAATCTCTTTTTTGACACACAGCCCAGAAACCAGGAAGAAGAGAAGACAGGCCAGAAAGGAACACCGCCGTTAAGAAAGCGACAGATGAGGTGGTAAGTTCCAGGTACTTTCCCAGCATCACTGGGCAATCTGAGTAAAGCTGGACTTGGCATCTCCTTTTCCCACGAGCTTTAAATGGATGCTTCATTATATTCTATTATTGCCATTTTCTTTAATACCACTACAGAAGCAGGTCTGAAAACATACAGAAACAGCAAATGCTTACAGCGCCGAGGCGTTACTTTGAGAAAACTCCTCCCTGCTCTGCCTCCCCCCTTCCAGCTGAACTCTTCACACTCACAAGACACAGGCACGTCTCCTGCTTCTCCACAGGAGTCAGGGTCGTGCTGAAGCCAGCGGCCACAGCACACGGCCAGTTCTGTGTGCGCTCGTCCGAGGCGTTCCCAACCTCACGCGCTGTCTAGGGCAATCCTTAACCAATTTGCTACAGGTCTCTCGCTGGCAGTTTTCCACTCAACAGCCTACCTCAGTCATCTACCCCTTTGGAACGTGTGTTATACTAAGCAGATCTGTAAGAAAAGCAGCTTTAAACACACGTGTAAATAAACATTGATCCAGATAAAGCACACCCACTCCCCTCTGCCCAGGGCCATTCCCCTGTGTACCCGGCAGCCTGAAAAATCTAACACCCTGTACGGGTCCCACTCGTTGTTCCAACCCAAAGCATTCATGCAATTGCTTTAGCTACACCTTGAGTAGTTACCGTAGGCCCTCAGCCCTCAAAGGCCAACGCTGCCACCACTGAGGGCATCCTATGACCCCAAGTGTTCGACAGAGACTACACCAAACCAAGGGCTGGCTATTTCAGCAGGAAGGTGGGAAATTGCAAGCTTGCATCCTTGTGGCCCGCCCCAGCCTTCCCCCAGTATCATGCTTTAGCCGCAGTAGCTCATCTCCAGCAAAAGCCACCAACTTCAACAGAGGTTGTTTATATGGGCTTAGCGCAGGTCAGGACTTCAACATCTCACTGGGGAAAAATGTTTTACCTTTCCCCCAGCAGAAGGAACTCCACACCGGCAGCAGTCTGAAACAACAACAGGACTTAGTCACCAAGGCATTTAGATAAGCTGGAGGCAAGCCTGTCACAAGCACGCGCTCTCTTCAAACGTCACATCAAACAGCAAGGAAAAGGGCAAGAAAAGGCTACCTTACGATGGGAGGCTTCGCTCATGTCTAGAATCTGGATAATCTGGGGTCGCCGCATCTCCCGAGTGCTGGCCAGCCTCTGCTTGGTGGTAAGAGACATCTCCTTCAGGAGGGCAGAGGGAGTCAGCTGAAATGCAAAACACCAGCAAGAGCTACAGAACTGCCTTTATTCAGAAAGGCTTTTCTTCTTCAAGAGCCACCGATGAATAATTTGTGATCATAGCCGCTAGGATAGTCCTGGAAGTCCCATAACTACCTGTTGAAATATTTACCATTAGTAAATTAATGATAGAGAGTGCAATACACATGCTCCAAACAAGTAGCTTTGTCCCGTTAGCTTCTCCTTCGTGATTTGATGTGACATGTTGGGGGTTTTGCTCTTCGGGCATTTGTTTCCTTTCCAGTTTGGCCGGAGTGAGCCAGTGACCTTTGAAAAAGGTTGGGAGGAGTTACCAGAAATCCCTTAACTCCACCCTTGCACAACGCTCACAACCACCACACATGTGGAGATGTCACTGCTGGGTGAGTCAGGAAAGCAGAAAATCAGTGTTGTGCCAAGACTGAGGTGGAGAGGAATGGCTCCAAGTTTTAGTTATCTCTTTTGAATTAGCACTTGTTTTCTCTGTTTGGGCCTCCGAGACCCCTCCACAGAAGTATGCAAAGGTATCTCCTCGACAGAGCTTCAGCACCAGGTCATCTTCAGCCAAGTGAGCTCTGGTCAGCAAAGGGCTGTCTGAGGATGGGGAGGAGGAATTGCCCTGACTCCGCTGCTGTCTGCAGCGCTGGATCTGTGCTCCACACGGGATACGGGACAGAACAACTGTTTTGGAACCTGTTCCACCTGGGACCAGCCATACCTCTCGAAACCTTCAAGCAGAGTTTGAGCAGCCCACCACGTGCCCAGCTGCCTGGAGGGCAGGTATGGTCAGAGCAGCGCTGGCAAGCATCCCGAGGTGACAAAACGTTACTGCCCACACAAAGGGGGCGGAGAGAAGCACACGCTCACGCTTCAGCTATTCCGGTGCAATGCCCGGTACGTTCATTTAAATGGCTCCAGTGGCACATCCAGACACAACTCTGGACTTCCCCTGAAGCAGCACACAGTCCATCCCCTACCGCACCATGGTCACCACCTCCGACAGAAGCATGGCAGCAGAGAGACGGGGAGGTGGTGTCCAGCTTCACAGTGCTGCCAGACAACAGGAGGGGCAGGTAGAGGAAGGACGCGGGGGCAGTTTCCAGCCTTACACAGCTCCTACCTGGCCGCAGCAGGTACTTACAGTTGCAGGCTTCTCTGTCCCTCTGGCTAGCTTCGGCTTACGAGGCACTACCACTTGGCTCGGGAATCTACCAGCCATCCTGGAGGACCCCGTGAACCAGCGGGGCTTTCCAGTGGCCATGCCTCAGTTGACCTGCAAGGAACAGCAACGGGACTTGGAAAACCCAGCATCCCCTTCCATGGCAGACCCAAAGGAGACAGCTGTGTCTCCGGGCTGTGGCTCCTTCATAACTGGAGAGCAGCCGGCATCCCCACCCTGTTTCATAACTAGACCATATTTCAGTGGCAGAGTTAAGACTGATAGAAGTAAAAGCCCAGAACAAACACTCCAAAACAGCCTTTTGCTGTGGGCGCAGTCCCACAAGCCACAAACACACGTCAAAGACTGCTGCCACTTCTCATCTTCTCCCCCTCTTCCATGTATTTTGGAACTATTTGCTGGAATTATTATCCAAATCTCTATTAATACCCAAACTGTCCTTTATTACTCTTTAAAAGTTTTTTGGTGGGAACAATGTCACTTCACTGCTTCATTTTGCAAAAACAGCTGACCCGATGTGACTTTGTGCCCGACCCTACTAAGTGCTCAGACTATTATGAACAACCTTACACCCAGGGATCGCTGCTGCCCCAAGCATCAAAATCAGACTGCTCTCCTACTTTGCAAACCAAACGCCCATCCTTTGTGCAAGGAGCTTGGTGATGTTTTTAACTAAGGGACCATAGAGTTCAACACTCTGATTAACAACTATGGTTTCTCAAAGCTAATTTGGTTAGGTTACAAAACTTATCCAGCAAATATGACTCCTTCCAGGCATGAAATTACCATGCCCAAGAGCCTTTCTCCATGGAGAATGAGGGCCTTATTTTTTTCACTTACTAACACCCAAACTCTAGGCTCCCTACAGGCATGAAAAGCTGTAGCAGCAGAAATAAAAGCATGAAACCATTAAAGTCGCATGAGCAATTAGCTCAAATAGAAATACAACAGATGTGACAGCTTGGCCACTTCAGGCTATCCTAATGGCAGTTCCTCTCAAGCATCCTTATCCTGCAGGCAGCGTGGCTTAACAGGTCCATGGGCCATCCTTCTTCTATCACCAGCCTGCTGACAACCTCCCCATCTGTCTCTCAAAAAGTGGGTGTGCAAGAAAGGGAAAGAAAACACCCCCAGAAAGTGGGTCTCAAGCACCGACAAAAGTCAAAGGTGAGTATGTACAGCATTTACTAAGCACTACTTTGGACGAGAAATCGTTTCCCCTCCCTTTCTGGCTAACTGGACCAAGGAACAGATGGATGTCCCCACCTCTTTTTTTTTCTGGGACTTGAAAGACCAGTGGCCTCAAACCCAGCTCTACCCTAAAATTATTTTACATCCGGACAATAAGTAAAAAATCACAGATCCTACCCCCTCCTGCTTCCTCCTGTTCCACATCGTTTTTCTTCATGTGGACTTGCTGTGCACAGCTAGACACCATTCTATGCAAAGACCACCATTCCCTTCCCCTCAAGTTTGACCCACATCCTGCAAACGAGGCAATACTTTCAGCTCATTACTCCCGAAACAGCTACAGCATTGCGCATGTTCACGGTACCAGGCCCTTCATAGTTTCAGGGAACAACAGGGTTGCCATTTCCTTTTGTCCTTGCCGGGAACATGAGAGAACAGCACGGTCCTACGGACACAAGGGCATGCTGCAGCTGGAGCTCGGATTGAAAGCCAGAAATAACTATTCGTTAAGAGAGAAATCTAATGGGGATGATACAACACTAATCTGGGTATCAGTGCTTTATTACTGGGTCTTGAGAGTAACTGGATTATTTGTTTCAATTTTCTAACTATAATTTCACTTCACTTGAAACTAATCCTGCTCATCATGCCCACACCAGTTATTTCCAGAGGGCTTCCAGTCTGCATGCCCCCATACCAGTCCAGCAGCTTCCCCTACCCTCTAGCCCCAGAGTTAGGCACTTCCACAGCCCCACTTCCCTGGAGCCTGCAGGGACCAGCCTCCTGCATTAGGAGGAAAGCAGCAGAACTAAGAAAGCAGCCACATTCTCCTGCGGGGGCAGGACAAAACAGCAACCGCAACACAGCCCACCTCCAGCCACCACCCCTGGCTGCTGCACGGGGAGCTCCATCTTCCCCACCTCAGAGAGCCCTTCACCCCCCCCAGAAATTAAGGACAGACTGCAACTGCCCCTCTGCTCCAGGCTCAGGGCACAGACGGCTCGGGCACCTCGACTGTGGGTTCAGAGCATGAACGCCCCAACCCTGGGCAGGGGAACCAGCTGCGCCAGGACACAACAGCTACCATCACCTCAGAAAAGCAATGAGGAAGTATACCCGGGGCTGGGGTACAATTCCTGACGTGTCTCAGGAAACCCAGGTGTGCCAGAGCAGGGTGCCAAGCTCCAGCCCCCTCCCCCACGCTCCCTTTACTCCAGTACCTACTACTATGTACTGCTCTGCTTTTGTGCTGTGCCTCACATGGCTGCCAGGGCAGGGTGAGAAGCAGCAAGAGAATTCCTGCCTGGCACCTTCTCCAGGGGAGCAGCGCTGCACTTTGCCAAGGTGAGGTTTTTTGGCTCTGCATGATTTCAAATGTGAGGGGTCTGTTTTCTCACCACAGAAAGCAGGGAGCAGAAATATTGTGCTGTACCTCACATGGCTGCCAGAGCACGGTGAGAAACAGCAAAACAATTCCTTCCTAGCATCTTCTCCAGGGGAGCAGCGCTGCGCTTTCCCAAGGTGATTTTTTTGTTCTGTGAATGATTCCAAGTATGAGAGGTCAAATTTCTCAGAACAGAATGCATGGAGCTGAACTTTTGTGCTGTTCCTCTCATGGCTGCCAGGGCACGGTGGGAAACAGCAAGAGAATTCCTACCTGGGATCTTCTCACCATGTCCTTGCAGCCACGTCAGGCACAGCAGAAAAGTTCGGCACCCTTCTCTCTGTGGTGAGAAACTGGACGCCTTTACATTGGCAATCATGCAGGGCCCCAAAGAGTCACCTTGGCAAAGTGCTGCACTGTCCCCCTGGAGAAGGTGCCAGGCAGGAATTCTCTTGCTGCTTCTCACCCTGCCCTGGCAGCCATGTGAGGCACAGCACTAAAGTTCTGCTCCCTGCTTTGCGTGGTGATAAAATTGACCCCAAAATTTTGCACTCATGCAGAACCAGAGCTGACCTTGACATAAGTGCAGCACTGTTCCCCCCTGGAGAAGGTGCCGGGAAGGAATTCTTTTGCTGCTTCTCACCCTGCCCTGGCAGCCATGTGAGGCACAGCACAAAAGTTCTGCTCCCTGCTTCCTGTGGTGAGCAAAACTGACCCTTCAAAGCTGCAACCGTTAAGAGCCCAAAAAAGGCACCTTGGGAAAGTGCAGCACTCCTCCCATAAAGAAGGTACCAGGACAAAATTTTCTTGCTGTTCTCACCCTGCCCTGGCAGCCATGCGAGGCACAGCACAAAAGTTCTGCTCCCTGCTTTCTGTGGTGAGAAAATGGAACCAAAGTTTGTGCACTCCTGTAGAGCCAAAAGAAAAAAATATATCTTGGGAAAGTGCAGCACTGCCCCCCTGGAGAAGGTGCCAGGCAGGAATTCTCTTGCTGCTTCTCGCCCTGCCCTGGCAGCCATGTGAGGCACAGCACAAAAGTGCTGCTCCCTGCTTCCTGTGGTGAGAAAACTGACCTCTTTTCAGTGGCAATCATGCACAGAAAAAAAATAATCACCTTAAAGCGCAGCGCTGCTTACCTGGAGAAGGTGCCAGGCAGGAATTCTCTTGCTGCTTCTCACCCTGCCCGGGCAGCCATGTGAGGCACAGCACAAAAGTTCTGATCTCTGCTTTCTGTGGTGATAAAATTGATCCTTCAGAATTGCAATGGTTAAAAGCCCAAAAAATCACCTTGGGAAAGTACAGCACTCCTCCCATAAAGAAGGTACCAGGAAAAAATTCTCTTGCTGTTCTCTACCCTGCACTTGCAGCCATGTGAGGAACAGCACAAAAGTTCTTCTCCCTGCTTTCTGTGATGAGAAAATGGACCCAAAGTTTTTGCACTCATGCAGAGCCAAAAGAAAAAATATATCTTGGGAAAGTGCAGCAGTGCTCCCCTGGAGAAGGTGCCAGGAAGGAATTCTCTTGCTGCTTCTCGCCCTGCCCTGGCAGCCATGTGAGGCACAGCACAAAAGTGCTGCTCCCTGCTTCCTGTGGTGAGAAAACTGACCTCTTTTCAGTGGCAATCATGCACAGAAAAAAAATAATCACCTTAAAGCGCAGCGCTGCTTACCTGGAGAAGATGCCAGGCAGGAATTCTCTTGCTGCTTCTCACCCTGCCCTGGCAGCCATGTGAGGCACAGCACAAAAGTTCTGCTCCCTGCTTTCTGTGGTGAGAAAATGGAACCAATGTTTTTGCACTCCTGTAGAGCCAAAAGAAAAAAATATATCTTGGGAAAGTGCAGCACTGCCCCCCTGGAGAAGGTGCCAGGCAGGAATTCTCTTGCTGCTTCTCGCCCTGCTGTGGCAGCCATGTGAGGCACAGCACAAAAGTGCTGCTCCCTGCTTCCTGTGGTGAGAAAACTGACCTCTTTTCAGTGGCAATCATGCACAGAAAAAAAATAATCACCTTAAAGCGCAGCGCTGCTTACCTGGAGAAGATGCCAGGCAGGAATTCTCTTGCTGCTTCTCACCCTGCCCGGGCAGCCATGTGAGGCACAGCACAAAAGTTCTGCTCCCTGCTTTCTGTGGTGATAAAATTGATCCTTCAGAATTGCAATGGTTAAAAGCCCAAAAAATCACCTTGGGAAAGTACAGCACTCCTCCCATAAAGAAGGTACCAGGAAAAAATTCTCTTACTGTTCTCTACCCTGCACTTGCAGCCATGTGAGGAACAGCACAAAAGTTCTTCTCCCTGCTTTCTGTGATGAGAAAATGGAACCAAAGTTTTTGCACTCATGCAGAGCCAAAAGAAAAAATATATCTTCGGAAAGTGCAGCAGTGCTCCCCTGGAGAGGGTTCCAGGCAGGAATTCTCTTGCTGCTTCTCACCCTGCCCTGGCAGCCATGTGAGGCACAGCACAAGAGTTCTGCTCCCTGCTTTCTGTGGTGAGAAAACTGACCAAAACCTTGTGCACTCATGCAGAACCAGAGCTCACCGCAGCAAAGTGCAGCACGGCTCCCTGGAGAAGGTGCCAGGCAGGAATTCTCTTGCTGCTTCTCACCCTGCCCGGGCAGCCATGTGAGTCCCAGCAGAAAAGTGCTGCTCCCTGCTTTCTGTGGTGAGAACATTGACCCTTCAGAGTTGCAGTCGTTAAGAGCCAATAAAAATCATCTTGGGAAAGTGCAGCCCTGCCCCCCTGGAGAACATGCCAGAAAGGAATTCTCTTGCTGCTTCTCACCGTGCCCGGGCAGCCATGTGAGTCAGCACTAAAGTTCTGCTCCCTGCTTTCTGTGGTGAGAAAATTGACCAAAACCTTCTGCACTCATGCAGAACCAGGGCTCACCTTGTGAAAGTGCAGCACGGCTCCCCTGGAGAAGGTGCCAGGAAGGAATTCTCTTGCTGCTTCTCACCCTGCCCTGGCAGCCATGTGAGGCACAGCACAAAAGTGCTGCTCCCTGCTTTCTAAAGTCAGCAAAATTGACTGTCCACAGTTGCACTGATGTAGAGATAAGACTTTCTTACTCAAAAGCAAAACCCAGGAAACCACGTACCCCTGGGAACCCCCTTGTCCTTCCGTGTGGCTGGTGACTTCCCATGGCTCTTCCACAAGGCAGGACAGATAACCACGAATTTGGAAGCCCACGTTAGTTCAAGTACACTTAGTCCTCTGACAGTCACTACTTATGGGCCAGCGGTCCTCTCACCCCTCCACAGATCTGCCTGTTAGTCCTCTAGCAGTCATTCTCCATGGAGGGACCACAAGTCCTCCACACCTACCTACCAGCTCACCAGAAATGAGTCAGACCACGCCAGAAGTGACACTGCCTGACCTGCAGGAGATCTATTAGACCAGTAACGATGGTTTCAAGACAGAAAAAACACCACCATCCACCAGCACAGCAGAAAAACCACCAGAAGAAACTTCGTACACAAACCAAAGGCACCCATCCGTACTGTACAAAGGAAAAAAAAGCTGAAAAAGGCACTCTCCACAAAAAAAACCACCACACAGATCACAAGATAAGATAAAAATGCCATAACCCCAGGAACGCAGGGCCAACAAACACAGATTCTGTCCATAACAATAACACACTTTGACACTAACTCGCTTGACCTCTGGCATACCATAACCTTGTTGCCGCCAAACCCCAGCACACTGTAGCCCTAAGGCAACACAAAATGGAACACAAAGTCCCTGGAGATCTCCGCCAGGGCTTTCAGGTGCTCCCTGACCTCAAGTATCACAACCTTCAAGAGAGAACAAGATGGAGGCACCAGGACAACACCGCCATGCGTCTTCACACCCTGGAAAAGGGCCTGAGATAAACGCTCCTGGGCAGAGAGGCTGAGGCACTCGGAGGCTTTGAGCCAGCCCTCCACCACCACAGGGCTTCAGCTCATCATTTCTGTGTCAGAGCCACCAGGCAGGTGGCCCCATCCTCCCTGAGAGACCGCTCAGGGCACCTGTACCCAGCTCCAGGGGGCTGGACACACAGCCTCGGATCCATGGGGGGAGGGGTGCTTTAATCCTGGGAGCAGGATTTCTGACAGTGCCCCTGAGGAGGAAAGCCTCCTCAGGCCTGGAAGCCTGAGAGACATCCCCGCGCTGCTCCACATGTCACCAAAAGCAGGGGCTGAGGAAGGCTGCTTTGGGGCCCGTCGAGGGAACCAGCTCCCCTGGGCTGCTCTGCGGCCACCGGCTGCCGTTGCTGTCGCGCGGGTCTCAGTGCTGCTCTGCAGTCGGCCGTCACCTCCCCGCGGGACACTCCCCAGCGCAGCACACGTCTGCACTGGCTCTCCCTGGGGACAAAGATCACAAGCGAGGGATGGGCTTGGCTTTGCCCCCAGTCCCAGGCTGCCCCCAGAGAGACCTGCCACCCCCGCCCCAGCTGTGCGATGTGGGCACCACGTACAGCTGCAGCTGTGGGTCAGGGCAGCTGTGGGCAGGGGGCAGGCCCCGTGGCGGTGCCCCCGGCGCTGGCAGCAGGCAGAGCTGGGGAGAGCGAGGGGCAGCCCAGGGCAGCCGGCAGCCGGCGGCGGGGCCCGGCAGGGTGCAGCACCCTCAGCAATGCCCGGCTCCTTGCGCCTCGGCCCCAGGGCTGCAGCGCAGGGCTGGCCCCAGCCGGGGCTGGGCTGGGAACAGCCAGGCAGGGCCCCTGGCACCCCGGCACGCACCTGCTCCCTGCGTGGGGCGGCCTGGTCCTTTGCAATCGACCCCGTGGCACCCAGAGAAGAGCCCTGCCCTGGGCCTGAGCCATCGCTGCAGGGATGAGGCCTTCCTCGGCGTCCGTCCCTCAAATCCCTCCCTCCGGCCCCCACGGTCCGTCCCTAAAACACTTCCCCTCGCCCCCGGTCCCTGCTGGCCCTGAAGGCTGGCCACAGCACTTGGTTTCAAGGCTGAGCTGGTCATGTCATGGCTGTTCTGGAATGTGGTACAGTGAAAGGAGAGACTGAAATGGCAAATTTTTCCCCCCAGGGCGGTCAAATGCTGGCAGAGGTTGCCCAAGGTGTTTCTGCAGTCTCTGTCCTTGGGGATCTTCAAAGGCCAAGGGCACACAGTTCTCAGCAACCTGCTCGAGGCGAGCGTGCTGGAGCAGAGGGCTTGGCCCAGAGACCTCCACGGGTCCCTTCCAACCCCCCCTCCTGTGTGGCTCTGTGCTTTGCTTTTCCTTTTAAAGCCCCTCAGCTCAGCCCCAATGCCCGCTGGAAAGGGTGCTGGGGCAAGGGACCATCCCAATCTCCTCCCCGAGGGTCCACCCCAGCACAAGCGCTCCCCACTCCACAAGACCCTATGGCAGACACAGTCAGGAGAGGGAAAAGATTCTTTTATTGTCAACAGCAGCTGCAGGGGCCCAGGAGTCACAGCGGTTCAGCCGGTGAAAATCAGTCGGCACCTGCAACGACAGAGTCAGAAAGCTCTGATAAGCCCCCAGAGGCAGGAAGAGGCAGGATTTGGTTCCCCCCTCTTTGGGGGACGCTGTTTCCGAGGAATTCCTCATGGCCCAGAAGGGACAGCTCTTGCTGGCCTCCACTCGAGGCCGGCTCCGGTGCCTTCTCCCCAGGGGTGATGTCCCTATGGAGCTGTGCGTGCGCAGGGATGCTGACAGTGCCCCTGTGCCGCGCAGCAGGGCTCGACGGGGAGCCCCCGGGGAGCTGCCGTGGGGCTCATCCCAAACCCTGCTCAGCACCAGCCCTCGCCGGCCCTTGCCAGCCAGCTGGGCTGACTTAGGGCCGTGTTCAGGGCTGGGAAAGATGGGCAGCAGCGCGTGGTACGCACCTGGCCTTCCTGACGTGCTGCACCTTCCTGCATTTTCTCAGGTTTGGGTCCACAAAATCGCTTCCTCTCTTCTCCTTTTTATTTGTGCTTGGCTGTCCCTCTCCTCTGCCAAGGCTTCTTTTCTCTTCCTTTTCCTTGACTTTTCCTTCTCCTGGTGGGAGCCTGCAAACCTTTCCATCCCACAGCGTGATGAGATGGGGAAAGCCCCAAGCCCCTGCAGCGAGCTCTCAGGTCAGGCAAGGGGAGCTCTTCCTACCTGGTTTCCTGGGGCAGGCTGGTCAGTTGTGGCAGGCGTGCCAGGGACTCTGCCGTGCCCTCGGGGGTGCCTGGAGGCAAATCTGGAGGTGCCTAAACCAGAAACTTGGGAGGTAACGGGTGGCAAGTGACAGCCTGGGGTAGTGAGGGCCTGACTGCCAAATTGCTGTATGAGCTCTACAGAGGAGATGCTGGTTTGCATCGTGCACATTTTGCACAGTCCAGCCAACGCAGCCTAGACTTGATGAAGCTGCGACGGAGTAGGATTTGAGCAAAAGCCCTCTCAAGGTGGCAGCTACTCCTTTCTGTCCTTTTGTGGGTATTTTGTAGGTATGTTTTGTTTGATGAAGCAGATCATACTTCATGAAGTGCATTCCAGAAACAGCCTTTCCAGTTTTCCTTAGCACGCACCACTCTGGGGGGAGAGGAGGAACCCCAAAGGCACAAGAGAGCGGCTGCCAGGAGGAGGCCCAGCGGCTGCTTGGCCTCCCGGGAAATTACTGTCCCACCTGAGACATGTTGCCCCAGCGTCTGTGGAGCTGCCGTACCTCTGCCGCTTTGGGCCCTGCCCCTGTGTCTCCCCCAGCTCCGCTGTCGATGCCCAGCAGAGAGGCGGCTGCATGCAGAAAGGCTTTTGCCGGATGCTGGGTCTCTGCTGTGCCTGCAGGGCCACTTTGCTCTTCGCACCGCAGCTCTGGAAAGCAAAAGCACGTGCAGCAGCGCGACTTCTTGGAAGTCAAGAACACCTAAGCAAAGCCCAGCCGAGCCCTACACCACTTGTCTCGTCAGCGTTGAGGTTTCTGGCATCCCAAGCCCCAGTGTCTGTGACAAGCCTCAGTCCCGCCTCCTACCTGTGCCCCTGTCCATGGGTGCTGGCACCTCCTCGGCTGATGGAGGGGAGAGGCCGGCCACCTCCTCCCCAAAGATGTCCCCGCAGTTTTCAATGAGGAACTCCACCAGCACGTTCACCTGCAGACATCAAAGCCTTGGTCTCAAGCCAGGTGCCTGCAGACGTGTCAAGCAGCCTTTCCCACTGCTGACCCTTCGCCTGCGCAGGCGGCTGCGGCTGGGGGTTGCTCTTCCAGGCACCCAGCCCACCAGCACTGGCCCAAGGGAGGAGGCAGCCAGGGACCTCGCAACAGCCAAGCTCCGATGGGCCGGGAAGGCAGCACTGGCTGCTGGGTAGGGCGTACCTTCTCGGTCACCGCCAGCATGGCCTGCAGCGGGAGCAGGTCCTCGTTGGGTGGGCTCAGCAGGTTGGGCCCGACGCAGATGGCCAGGTTGCTGCAGCTCATTCTGCTGGTGGCTGCGTTGTGGCCGATGTGCTGCAGCAGGGCCATCAGCCGCTTCAGGAGGAGGAGGTTGGCCGCAGGCAACTTGTCAGCCACCCTGAGGGAAGAGGAAGACAAGGCTGATGAAGCAGAGGGTGCCCACAGCCGTCCCCGCAGCTGGCCCCAGGCGGGTGGGAGCCAGCGGCCGTGTTGCACAGCTTTGCAGCTGCCCGAAAAGACAGCTTTCTGAGGAGCCCGTGCCTTTGCAGGCAGGTCCCAGAACTCTCCCGGTCCCTGCTCACCAGGCAGGCTGCTGCCCACACTTACGCTTTCAGCTCCTCCACCTTGGCCTGCTTGCTGGCCCTCTCCATGGCTGCCATCCAGTCCTCGTAGAGGTCGACGACGAGGAGCTTGGTGGGGATGCTTCGCAGGAAGTCCTGCAATGCCAAGGGCTGCAGGTGAGCCTTTGAACGCTTCAGGCCAGCCAGGAGCTCCTCCAGCTGCACGTCAGAAGTGCTCACCTTCAAGATGACGGCCAGCAGCAGCGCAGGCTGGCTTCCTACGTCGATGTCCTTGCCGCGGTCCAGGGCCTCGCGCAGCTGCCGAAGTTCTGTCCCACCGGCAGCTCTGCGGAATATCCCCTCCGTTGCTGGTCCTTGCTGGCGCAGGACAGCCAGCAGCTCCTGCAGGAGAGGCAGGAGGCCACTTGCTTGGCTGAAGAACCAAGCGGTGGCAAGGACCAGAGCTCTGCCCCAGACGTGGTTGCCTAAGCGCCACAAAGGGTCTGGGACCAGAAGCAGGTTCTGGGGGTGCAGAGCCCAGTGCCCTGTCCCCGCAGCTGCTGGGGACACGCAGGCCCTCTCCAGAGCAGCCGGAGGGAGGGCTGGGGACCCCGTCTGTCCAGGCTGGCTTACCTGGATGGGCCGGGGCAGCGTGTTGTCCTCCCCACAGAGGGCTGCCAGGGGCTGCCCAAAGAGCGCCCTGCTGCAGCTGGAGCCCGCCTGCCCTGGCGCCTGGGCAGCGGCCGGGGTGCGCCGCAGGGCGAAGGGCCAGGGCAGCCCCATCCTCCTCCTGCTGGTGCTGCTCCCGCTGCTGCTCCCTCCTGCTGCAGAGGAAAACAGAGTAAGACACCACCAATGGAGACCCCAGGCCAGCGGTCCCAGCGCCTGCCCTGCCCTGCGCTGCCCTGCCGGCAGCACGGTGCTGTGTGGTGCGGCAGGATGGGCAGGGAGGCAGCAGCTGGAACCGCGGCTGTGGCTCGGAGGTGTTGACTTAGAGGCTCTTGAGAGCCATCGTGCCACGGGGTCAGCCTGTGCCAGCCTTCGCCCTGCCCTCCTGCAAGCTGCGGGCAGCAGCAGAGGCTCCGTGTCCCCGCAGAAGCATATCCAGCAGGCACTGCCCAGCAGTTGTCCTTGTCCGTCCAGGTGACATCCTTCCGTGAGCTGCCCAACCTGCATGGCGACACTCGGGGACAAGTGAGCACAGCATTGCAGGAGGTTGCCTTGCTTTCCCAGACTCACCTGGTGCGGGGCAAAGTCCCCCTGCGTTTGCAGATGGGGCCGTCGCAGGCCCTTGCTTGGGATGAGCCTGCAAGAACCAAGAATCGGGCTGTGCTTGGAGAGCAGCCCCGCAGCAGAAAGGGCCACCAGCAGCCTGAGCGCGGCAGAGCTGGGACCCTCTGCCCTCCCGGGCTCTCTTCCCCATGTGGCAGGGTTCCTCCCAGTGTCACCAGTCAGAACGTGCTGGCGTGCTGCTGGCTTCCCAAAACTCTCTGCTCCCTGAGTGGCACCATCAGACCCTCTGTCCCTCCCGCACAAGCTCACCCCAGTCCCTGCGCATCCCGGCGCAGCCAGAGGCAGGTGCAAGGCAGCCATTCTCACCTCTGCCTGTGCCTCCATCAGCCTCTCCAGGCTCCTGGCGCGCAGTGTCCTCCACTGGGCAGGAGAGAAGGAGGGGAAGAAGGTGAGCAGCCATGGCTCTGCTGCTCGGCTGCAGGAGCAGTGCTTGGGGACAGGGCCCAGAGCAGAGAGACACTCACGGCGTGGCGGCAGCTCAGCTCCCTCTCCAGGAGCTTGATGGATGTCAGATGGGTGACGCGGGCTCCCGTGCGTCCTTCTGGTGTCCTGTGCACCGGGAAGGGAGAGGGAGAGAGCTGGGTGAGCCCCAAGCCGTCTCTTGTCTCTTGTCAGGCAGCTGTGCCCGAGAGCTGCTCCCAGCCACGGGGGCACCTTCCCCAGCTGGGGGCTGTGTTCCCCCATCCATCCAGCTTCTCCTGGAGCATCCCCCCGGCTTACCCCAGCAGCGTGGCCACCCACAGCTCCTTCAGTGCCTGGGATCTGCAGATAGAGAGGAGAGAGAGCGTCAGGCCCTGCTGCCCCCAGCCCTGGGCAAAGGTGGGTGCCTGCACAGCCCTGTGCTGTGGGGCAGGACAGAGGCGCTGTCCAAGCCCTGGGTCGCTCTGTCCTGCCTGAGCGGCTGCATTTGCCCTTCCCTTCTGGGGACCAAAAGGTGACCAGGGGATGCAGGATGGGGAAACATCCCACATCCCTCCCTCCCTGCCAGCGAGCTGCCTGCTCCCTGCCCAGCTCTGCACGCAAGGCAGAGGCCTGTGTTCATGGGATGGCGTGGGCACGGCTGGGAACCTCTGCTGCCCGACCACGACTCACCCAAAAGTGGCGATGCAGGAGCCGGTGGGCCAGGCGAGGATGACAGAGGTGCTGTCCTCATCGGTGCCTTCCTCCTCCTCCTGTCCCTCCTGCCCCGCAGCCTCCTTCCCGCTGCTGAGCACCCACAGCTGGTCCAGCGCCAGGCGGAGCTGTGGGCGCAGGCTGGTGCCATGTCTGCAGAGAGCAGAGGCGGGCACTGAGCTGGAGGGGGGCTCCTTGGGCTGGGTCCCCACGCGCAGAGCCCTGTCCCCCACCTGCCCTTGGGACGGACATTGGTGCCTCCAGCACCGAGGGGCCGGGGCCTGGGGCTGGTGCCAGGGTGTCCCTGGGCCGGGGCTGGGGGCAAGGATCTGGGCTCTGAGGGTCTTACCGCAACTTGGCGACCACCAGTTCCTCGTGGAGGAGGAGCAGGCGCCTCTCGCTCCTCTTGCGGCCCCGGGTCAGCCGCACGTCCGCGCTCAGCACCGGCTCGGCGTCGCTGAGAGCCTCCCTGCAGAGCAGAGAGCGGCGGGCATGAGCAACGCCAGTGCTGCGTGGCCCAGCTGTGCCCGCGTGTCCCCGAGCCCGGGGGGAGCCCACCTGGAGCCGCAGCAGCAGCTGGCCTGGCCCATCCTGCCCGGGAGAGGAGGGCCCTGGCCGTGCAGCGAGGAGGGGGCCCAGCCGGCGACGGCGAGGCTGGGAAGCGGGGTGCTGGTGCTGTGGCAGCGCTGCTGGGCCAGAGGCTGCCTCCTGCCAGCGCCGCTGCGTGCCAGCACGGCTCTGCCCTGCTGCCTGTGGTGGCCGTGGGCTCCCCGTGACCAACGGTCTGAGCCCAACGGAAAGTGGGCGGGGCCTGCGGGGCGGGGCTGGGGCCCTCTCCAGTATGGCCGGGCCTGCCTCGCCCCGGGGAGCCCCGCGCAGGACAGGGCAGGGGGCAAGGGCCACCTCCCTGCGCCTGCGGCCAGCGCTTTGCCCTGGGGTTTGGACAGGGCCCTGCTCGATAAAAGAAGCCGTTTTTCCTAGAGGTGACCGTTGTGGCCTGAGGCAGACTCCTCTTGGTGGAGGCCGGCCTAGCGGTCGGAAGGCCTCTGGCACACAGGCCGTGCCAGGCCTCAGGCCCCAAGGCGCTGGAACTGGAGCAGGCCCAGCAGGAGGAAAAACTTCCATTTTTACCAAAAGACGGGGGGACTAGCAGCAGTCAAGAGCCGCTCGTGTCCTGCCAGGCGCCACAGGGAAATGAAATGTGTGGTGAGCTTCGGCAGGAATTGTGGTGCCCCTGGAGCACCACCCTTGCTTGGGAAGGCTTTATTCCACCTGGGTGCTAAGGCTTCACCCTTGGCAATCAGGGCTGGATGAGCGCCACACAGGAGCCCCTGCCCGGTTAGCCATGACCTTCACCCAGCCGGTGGCCGACACGGCCAGGGGCGAGTCTGTGGGGTAGGCCATGACCATGGCAAAGAAGGGGAAAAGTAGTCAGCTTTTGATGGCCCGTGTCTCGTTTCACTGTTGACCCTAAGCAATGCCTTGCTTCAAATAGAAGCGATTCAGAGAGTTACACACCCGCCCTGTTCAGGAAAAATGCAGGAAATCAGAGACATCTAGCAAATTCTCTTGTGGCTGTTGTACACTGCAGCAAGAAGCAGCGTGGGTCCAGTGGCTAATGCTGGAAGGGGAATTCAGCACTTCTGGGAAAGGGAGATAAAGGCACTCTTGTGGGCCAGGCTGGGATTGGAGAGCCTGGGTGGGTGTCTGGGGTCCCAGCTTTCCCGCAGTGCTGACTGTGGTGCCTGCTGCTTGTTCTTCCCTGCAACGCCGGTTGCATCCACCTGCTGGGGCTGTGCTTGGGAAGGGCTCCGGGGGTGAGCAAGCCCATGGGAGAGGCCTGGGGAGAAGCTCTTCTCCAGAGATCTACCAGAAACTGTCCAGAGCATCCGAGAGGATGCTCTGTATGACAAGGGAAGGTGCCCGTTGGTCCAATGTATGAGAGCCTGCAGGGCTCCCATCAGGGTCCTTTGACCTACGCATCCTCCAGCCAGCAATCCAGGTGCTGGGGGGTCCCATGTAGGTCTCCTGAGGTACCCTTTAGGCCCGGGCAAGGTGTCGTGCCTCAGTGTGTGCTTGCAGGGCATGTTTCCTTCCTGCTGACAAGGGCGGAATTGCAGTTAAATGCCCCTGGGCGATCCCGAGCCAAGCAAACTTTTTTCTATGGGTCACACTGCTTTGCAGTCCATGTGTGTGGTTCAGCTCCTGCACAGGAGCTGAGGACACGAGGTGACCTAGCTCGGAAGCTGGCCACTCTTGCTCCAGGCAACTCCAGTTGCTTGCGTTTTCCTTCAGCTTCCCCAGCCTGATCATCTCCACTGTCACCTCCTCCCTGTCCTACAAGAAGTATCCCTATCCCAGCCATTAGGACAGTGGCACAGCACTCAGAATCCAGATCACTGGTAGAGAAGAAGGACAGAGGAAAAGAGAAGTTCTCCTTTGAAAGAAATCCTTCTTTGTCCTCCTTTAGCTACTAGTGGATGAAAAAAAGGGGGACAGAATTTCAGGCCAGCCACAGCACTGGCTTTCAAGCCTGAGCTTGTCATCTCATGGCTGTTCTGGAATGCGGTACAGTGAAAGGAGAGATAGAAATGGCAAATTTTCCCCCTCGGGGCGATCAAATGCTGGCAGAGGTTGCCCAAGGAGGTTGTGCAGTCTCTGTCCTTGGGGATCTTCAAAGGCCAAGCACACAGTTCTCAGCAACCTGCTCGAGGCGAGCGTGCTGGAGCAGAGGGCTTGGCCCAGAGACCTCCACGGGTCCCTTCCAACCCCCCCTCCTGTGTGGCTCTGTGCTTTGCTTTTGCCCTGGCGGAGATCTTCAGGGACTTTGTGCTCCGTTTTGTGTTGCCTTAGGGCTACGATGTGCTGTGGTTTGGGGGCAACAAGGTCAAGTATGTCAGAGGTCAAGCGAGTTAGTGTCAAAGTGTGTTACTGTTATGGACAGAATCTGTGTTTGTTGGCCCTGTGTTCCTGGGGTTATGGCATTTTTATCTTATCTTGTGATCTGTGTGGTGGGTTTTTTTTGCGGAGAGTGCCTTTTTTCAGCTATTTTGCCTTTGTGGGGTTTGGATGGGTGCCTTTGGTTTGTGTATGATGTTTCTTCTGGTTGTTTTTCTGCTGTGCTGGTGCATGGTGGTGGGCTTTTCAGTCTTGAAACCATCGTTACTGGTCTAATAGATCTCCTGCAGGTCAGGCAGTGTCACTTCTGGCGTGGTCTGACTCATTTCTGGTGAGTTGGTAGGTAGGTGTGGAGGACTTGTGGTCCCTCCATGGGGAATGACTGCTAGAGGACTAACAGGCAGATCTGTGGAGGGGTGAGAGGACCGCTGGCCCATAAGTAGTGACTGTCAGAGGACTAAGTGTACTTGAACTAACGTGGGCTTCCAAATTCGTGGTTATCTGTCCTGCCTTGTGGAAGAGCCATGGGAAGTCACCAGCCACACGGAAGGACAAGGGGGTTCCCAAGGCTACGTGGCTTCTTGGGTTTTGCTTTTGAGTAAGAAAGTCTTGTCTCAACATGAGTACAACTGTGAACGGTCAATTTAGCTAACTTTAGAAAGCAGGGAGTAGCACTTTTGTGCTGTGCCTCACATGGCTGCCAGGGCACGGTGAGAAGCAGCAAGAGAATTCCTGCCTGGCACCTTCTCCAGGGAGCACTGCTGCACTTTGTCAAGGTGAGTTTTTTGGGCTGTGCATTATTGCCACTGAAAAGAGGTCAGTTTTCTCAGCACAGAAAGCAGGGAGCAGCACATTTGTGCTGTGCCTCACATGGCTGCCAGGGCAGGGTGAGAAACAGCAAGAGAATTCCTTCCTGTCTCTTCTCCAGGGGAGCCGTGCTGCACTTGTCAAGGTGAGGCTTTTTTTGGGTCTATATGATTGAAAATGTGAGGGGTTAATTTTCTCACCACAGAAATTAGGGAGCAGAACATTTGTGCTGTGCCTCACATGGCTGCAAGGACAGAGTGAGAAGCAGCAAGAGAATTCCTTTCTGGCATCTTCTCCAGGGGAACTGTGCTGCACTTACCAATAGTGAGGGTTTTTTCGGCTCTGCATGATTGCAAATGTGAGAGGTCAGTTTTGCTCACCACAGAAAGCAGGGAGCAGAACCCTTGCGCTGCGCCTCACATGGCTGGCCAGGCACGGTGAGAAACAGCAAGAGAATTCCTTTCTGGCATGTTCTCCAGGGGGGGCAGGGCTGCACTTTCCCAAGATGATTTTTATTGGCTCTTAACGACTGCAACTCTGAAGGGTCAATGTTCTCACCACAGAAAGCAGGGAGCAGCACTTTTCTGCTGTGCCTCACATGGCTGCGCGGGCACGGTGAGAAGCAGCAAGAGAATTCCTTCATGACACCTTCTCCAGGGGAACAGTGCTGCACTTTGACAGGGTGAGCTCTGGTTCTGCATGAGTGCACAAGGTTTTGGTCAGTTTTCTCACCACAGAAAGCAGGGAGCAGAACTCTTGTGCTGTGCCTCACATGGCTGCCAGGGCAGGGTGAGAAGCAGCAAGAGAATTCCTGCCTGGAACCCTCTCCAGGGGAGCACTGCTGCACTTTCCCAAGCCATGTTTTTTGCTTCTGTATGAGTTCTAAAGTGCTGTGTCAATTTTCTCACCACAGAAAGCAGGGAGCAGAACCCTTGCGCTGTGCCTCGCATGGCTGCCATGCACAGTGGGAAGCAGCAAGAGAATTCCTTCCTGGCACCTTCTCCAGGGGAATTTCCCAGTTCCCGAGAGACTCCTGGCACCAGCTGCAAGGGGGCTCCCAGCCGAAGGGAATTGGGGTGGGAATTGGTGATGTCTCCTTTCCTTAGGCATGTTAACACTTTGGAATAACAATTGGATGCTTCGCTTCTGTTGCTCTTTTATCATATTGCTCACAGTAACTGCTACTGGTTCCTTTTATCATATTGCTCACAGTAACTGCTACTGGTTCCTTTTATCATATTGCATGCTATTTTCTTTTATTGTAATATAAGAAACTGCATTTGATATATTCCATCATTTGATAGATTTGATAGATTTGATTATATTTGATGTAGAGTTCAGCTTTGCTGTGTATCCAGTCAGTCAGCAAAACATAATTTGGCGTAGTCGGCATCGTATGAAGTAAAACTCTCTCTATTTAAGAAGAAAAAATGTTCCTCGACTTGCTATTGGCAGGTGGGAACCATTGCCTTACGGTGTTTGGGCCAGAGTGGTCTGGTGGTGCTGGGCAGTTGGGCCGTGCCAGGGACAGAGGGACGGGGGCAGGGGAGGGGGCGGGGGGAAGGGGTTTAGGGACGGACGGGTGGGAATGGATGAAGGTGTTTAGGGATGGAGCGGGGTGTGTGGGGGTGGGGCAAGGATGTGTGTTTGTGGGAGTGGGTGTGGGGGGGGTGGGGGTTGGGGGGAGGTGGGTGTGTGTGTATTGATAAACCGGGGGTGGGGGCGTGGGGGGGGTTGAGGGTGTGTGTGTTATTTAGAGAACAGATTGGGGGGCCTGGGGGAAGGGTTTTAGGGACGGACGGGGGGTTAATGGAGGCCTTTAGGGAAGGACCGGGGGGTTGGGGGAAGGATTTTAGGGACGGGCCGAGGGTGGGGGAGGGCTGGACCAGGGTCTGGGGGAAAAGGTTTTAGGGACAGGGCGGGGAGGTGGAGGTGGGGGATGATTTCAGGAACAGCCAGGGTGGAGGAGGGGGTCAAGGGAAGTCTTTCAGGGTTGTTTGGGGGGAAGGATTTTAGGGACGGATGTGGTGTCTGGGCGGACGTTTGATGCCACCGTATAGATTCCACTGTATATACGTTTATGTCCAGGGATTCTGTTAAGGGAAGGCTGCTGGCTCGGCAAAGGGACAAGATGTCTGAGCTCCCCAGTTACCACACTGATTTGGTGTTTAGCTCTACGTTAAACACACCTGCGCACAAAGGTTAGGCCAAGCTGACTCTCTAAAGCTGTTAGAAGTGACAAATTAAGGGACCTCTCATCCAGGGAGTCAGCCTTGGGAAGGATGGGGAACAAAGAATGGATGGGGAAAAGATCTCCGTTCTCTTCAGTGATGCAGAAAGAGCCTCTGGGTGAGGACGTTGTGGCCACAGGAGGAGACAAGCCGATAGAGTGCTGCGATCCGCAGAATGTTGGTTGGAAGTCGGGCAGAGGTAATTGTTGTGGGGGGAGATCGCGACCTCTGACTCAGATACCCCCCCGAGAGAGGGCAAGGCCCCGCTTGGGGAGCATGGGGAGCTAGTAAAAAACCTCAGCAGTGCTGTCTGAGGGTGTGTGCTCATTTGTATTAAAGCAAGAAACTTGTAACCCATCCCGTGCCTGACTGAAAATGCATGTGTAATGCGCTATGAGTGTGCAAGTGCTCTGCTGTCCATAGTGCGTGCCCTCGAGTAACTGGGTGAGCACGCTCAGAGGAAACATTCCCCCGTGCTCCCAGCACTGCCATAAAGAATGCCTGCCTTCTGAAACTGGCAAGCAAGGCTTAGAGGGTTTCTCTCCATGACCGACTTTATGGCATCATTCCCACCATACTGCAGAAAGCAAATCTTTTATTGTTTGGTGGTGAAAGCAGCTTGGGCAGTGTCACTGATGTGCAGCACTTTTTAACCTCAGGTCTAAAGTGCCACCGGTCCCACCGTGGGGTACATCCTTCCTCAGGCTTTCACCAAACGGAAAGGATGCATCAAACCCACCCCACAAACACGTCCTGCACTTTTTTTATCTTTCCTGGAACGTGGGGACATGACCCTGCTGGGCCATCAGTGCCACCTGCCTGGGAGCCAAGATGGTGCCTTTGCATTCCAGGCTAGGAACTTACCTTCTTTTTTTCCTTTTCAGTGACTTTAGAGCCATCCTTAGGGAGGCTGGTTAAGCTGGTTTACTGCACAGCTGGTCGCCAGTGGAGGGAAATGGTAAGCTCCGCTGTTGCCTTTGGTGTTTACTTGTTACTGTGTCGCTCATTTGAGTGATCTTCTCATGCCCCGGCAAGCAGAAGCTATCACTCCACTTTAGGCCTTGGTCTAATAGTCATGCAAAGCAATATTGAAAGTCATTCTGAGGTCTGGAACAGGCCCCAATATGCATTTTATTAAAGTGCTTCTTGGCTGCTGTTTCTCTTTGTATGGGTTTTTTTCCCATTTCCCCAGACTGCTGAAGCTCTGAAAGGCGCCGATGAGCTGCTCTCCCTCAGTTTGCTCCTTTGCCTTTGGGGACTGCGGTTCATGTTTTCTTCATGGCTTTGCAGAGGAGAAAATCCATGAATACACCACCTTGCTTGACATGATCTTGCTGGAAAGTGGTCGAAAGCTTATTGCTGCCCCATCTTGCAAATGGCATACATTCTGGTTCTCATTTGATGGGCAGCGTGTCGGCTTGTCAGTTGACTGTAGAACAATTCAATTGCTCAAAGCAGCAATGCTGATAGGGAGAGTTTACGTACTTCCTTGCACAAAGCGGTTCTGGGCTTTTTTCCCTCTGTGTGTGTTTCTGTGCAGACATGTGCATGAAACAGAGGTCTCTCTGTGCCACAGGTGGGACTGATGACAGCTCTTTATTTCATTTCAACTAGAATTTAAACAAAGATTGTGCCTGCAAAAGAATTAGAGCAGCTGTCCTTGTTTCCCAGAGCAAGCATCCAGGCGCTGGGGAGCAGTTGGCAGGATCAGAACCTGAGCCTGCTCTGGGTGGTAAATCCTCAGGAGAGGAAAGAGAAACCCCACTTTTTTCAATACAGGTCTAGTTCCCTTAATATTTCGAGCAGCAGAGGGGGGTGAGATGGGGCGGTGTGGTGGCAGGAGAGGGACAGGAGAGGGACAGAGGAATGAAGAGAACAGGGGTGGAGCTGGGCAGGGAGTGGAGGAAGGAAACCCCTGCTGAAGAGCCAGCAAACCATGAAGTATTCCTATGTGCTAAATTTCATCACACCAGCCTGTTTCCACAGCAAAGGCTCCAAAGTTGCCCAAAGAAGCAAGGAACAGAGCAACTGGTAGCAGTGATGGCAAACACGATGGAGTTCTTGGCCGCATGAGGAAGTAGATAACCACTGTAGGAAGTTCTGCGCCCTACCCTGATGGAAACAAATCTCTGAACCATTTACGGCAGCTATTGCGTAATTTTTCTGTCCGTCTGACTATCTATCTATCGATCAATCTTGCAGAAGACTAAGTTGCAAGAACTTGAGAAATACACCTCTGTTCCCGGTAATAATAGTAACCCTAAGACTTAACCCTAAGACTCAACCTTAAGACTTAACCTTAAGTCTTAACCCTAAGACTTAAATTTAGGACTTAACCCTAAGACTCAACACTGAGACTTCACCCTAAGACTTAACCTTAAAACATAACCCTAAGACTTACCACTAAGTATTAACCTAAGACTTAACCCTGAGACTTAACCTTAAGACTTAAATTTAAAACTTAATGTTAAGACTTTACCCTAAGACTTAACCCTAAGACTTAACCCTAGGACGTAACCTTAAGACTTTAATTTAAGACTTAACCTTAAGACTGAGACCTAAGACTATATGCCTAAGACTTAACCCTAAGACTCAACCTTTAAGACTTAAACCTAAGATTTAACCCTAAGACCTAACCTTAAGGCTCAAACTTAAAGATATAACGTTTAGACTTAACCCTGAGAATTAACCCTAAGACTTATCTTTAAGATTTAACCTTAAGACTCAACCTTAAGGCTCTATCCTAAGATTTAACCCTAAGATCTAACCTTAAAACTTAACCCTAAGACTTAACCCTGAGATATAACCTTTAAGACTACTTAACCCTAAGACTTAACCATAAAACTTAACCCTAATACTGAACCCAAGACTTAACATTAAGTTTTAACCCTAGGACTCAACCTTAAGACTTAACTTTAAGACTTAACCCTAAGACTTATCCCCAAGACTTAACTCTAAGAGTTAACCCTAACACTTAAACTTAAGAATTAAACTTTTGACTTAACCCTAAGACTCATCCATAAGACTTAACCTTAAGACTTAACCTAAAGACTTAACCCTGAGTCTCAATCCATAAGATATACACTAAAGACTTAACCCTATAGACTTAACCTTAAGACTTAACCCTATGATTTATACTTATGGCTCAACCTTAAGACTTAACTTTAAGACTTAAGCCTGAGAACTAACCCTAAGACTTAACCCTAAAACTTAACCTTAAGATTTAACCTTAAGAATTAAGGTGAAGGGTTAACCTTAAAGGATGAAACTTAAGACTCAACCCTACGTCTGAACCCTATGACTTAACCCAAGACTTAACCTTAAGACATAAACTTAAGACTTAAGCCTAGGACTTAATCTTAAGACTTAACCCTGAGACTTAACCCTAAGACATAACCCTGGAACTTATCCTTGAGACTTAACTCTGAGACTTAACCCTAAGACTTATCCCTAAGACTTAATCCTAAAACTTAACCTTAAGAGTTAACCGTGAGACTTTACCATAAGATGTAATCCTATGACTTAACCGCAAAACTTAACCCTGAGATTTAACCTTTAGGATTTTGCCTTCAGACTTAACCCTAAGACTGAACCATGAGAGTGAACCCTAAGACTTAACCTTCAGACTTAATCTTAATACTGAACCCTAAGACTTAACCCTAAGGCTCACCGTTCAGACTTAGCCCTAAGACTTATTCATAAGGCTCAAACTTAAGACTTAATGTTAAGTCTTAACTCTGAGAGTTAACCCTAAGATTTAACCCTAAAACTTGTCCTTAAGATTTTACCTTAAGATTTAACCGTATTAACCTGAATAGTTAACCTTAAAGATTTAACCTTAAGACTTAACCCTGAGACTTAACCCTAAGACTTAACCTTAAGATTTAACCTTAAGACTTAACCTTAAGAGTTAAATTTAAAACTTAACCTTAAGACTTAACCCTTAGACTTAACACTAACACTTACATTTAAGACTTCACCTTAATATTTAACCCTAAAACTTAAACCTAAGACTTAACACTGAGACTTAAACCTGACTTAACCTTGAGACTTAACCCTTAGACTTATCCCCAGACTTAACTACAAGAATTAACCCTAAGACTTAACCTTATAAGTTAACCTTGAGAATTAACCGTGAGATTTAAAGTATAAGACTTAACCCTATGACTTAACCGTAAAACTTAAACCAAAGACTTAACCTTAAGATTTAACCTTATGACTTAACCTTAAGACTCAACCCTGAGACTTTACACTAAGACTTAAATTAAGATTTAACCTTAAGACTTAACCCTGAGACTTAAAGGTAAGATTTAACCCTAAGACTTAACACTAAGATATAACCATGGGACTTAACCCTGTGTCTTAACCCTAATAGTTAACCCTAAGACTTAGCCCTAAGACTTAACCCTAACAGTTATCCCTAAGACTTAACCCTAAACTTAACCCTAAGATTTAACCTTAAGTTTTAACCTTAATACTTAACCCTAAGACTTAACCATAAGATTTAACCTTAAGAATTAACCTTGAGACTTAACCGTGAGATTTAACCTTTAAGACTTAACCCTAAATCTTAACCCTGAGACTTAACCCTAAGAATTAACCTTAAGGCTTAACAATAAGATCTAACCCTAAGGCTTAACACTAAAACTTAACCCTACAAATTAACCCTAAGTCTTATCCATAAGACTTAACACTGAGACTTAACTCTAAGACATAACCCTGAGACTTATCCCCAAGACTCGACCCTAAGGCTTAACCCTTAGACCTAAACTTAAGACTTAAACTTAAGACTTAACCCTAGGACTCAATCCGTAAGGCTTAAACTTAAGAATTAACCCTGAGACTTAAACTTAGGACTTAACCCTAAGACTCTAACATTAAGACTTAGCTCCAAGACTTATGCCTAGGTCTCAACAATGAGACTTCAACCTAAGACTTAACCTTATGGTGGCCAGGTTTTCCAAAACGAAAGCAAATGTACTATGGTGGAGGTGGATCCCAGGGGTCTTTCATGTAACTAGAAGTTTTTTGAAAAAGAAAAAAAAAAAAAGGAAAAGGTATGCATGCATCTCTCTTCTTAAAACAAACATCTCTACAATGTTCCCATAACCTTCAAGGAACATACCTGACACTTCCTTGACTGGGTTGTATTCACAGCAAGACTGTACCATCATAGCCTGTACCTTATCCTCTTTGGTAGCATTGTCTTCAGCCAGGTTGTCAGTCTGTTTAACAGGTACTGATTATTTGACACTCATGTTAGGCTACAAATAGGCTCTCTTTGTACCTTACATAAAGACTTGTTTAACCAATCCGGTTTTCTTCCAAGCGGACTGAAGCTATGTGTAGAAAAAAGCACACCACCAGCATTTTGAAGCTGGCCTTTAAGCTCCAGACTGGTTGAAGAAGCTAGCCACGGTACATTTAACTGGGATGCATGCAAGTAGCATTAGTTATGTTTTGCAGCATTAAAAGGACACACAACTTAAGAGTTGTGGCAGATGCTTTTGCTTGCTGAAATTCAGCTTCAGACCCAGAAGCACTAAAAGGAATCAAGCTTTTGATAATCCCTTAGCAAGGGATTTAAGAATTTTCTGTTGGTACTGGATTTTCTGTTGGTTTTTGTCTGCCCACAAGCTCTGCTCCTGGCCAGGAAAAGGAGTCCTTAACAGCAGCTATTGCCAAGTGCAGTGGAACTGCAGGTCCAACACGTACTCAGAAGCTGCTCTTTGTTGATCTTAAATGATTCCAAAACCATCCTCAGCACTCCTTTTCAAAACAATCGCCCTTTGACACCCAAAAGGAAACCTTTGGGATCAGCGTGTCCCCAGGGAGGGCTCGACACAAAACCTCTGCGCAGACCTGCTGTCCTGTGATGCCTGCCAGCAGAGCTGGTGACGCGAGTGCTCCTTCCCCGTCTCCGCTGAGGATACTAAGGTTAGCAAAGCCCTCCTGTTTGTCTTGTTGACAGGCGTGCTCAGCCTGAAAGGCGGTGAGGGAGCGCTAACCGGCAGCCCTGCCAGCCAGCCTGAAGGGCAGGGGGGATGTGAAAAGCAGCTTGGGGCTGCCCGAGAACTAGCACAGGCATTTACGGAGGGAACGCGCGGGAGCAGGGTGTTCTCTCGCTTTCACTCGCTGGGAATGTGCAATCCATTCCTTCCCCCGGAATCTCTCACCTCTAAGTGAGAGACAGTCAACGTTTTAACTAATGTTTTACAAAATGCCTCTTTGTAAATACCTACACATACATACACATACACGTTCTGTTAAAGTCGCAAAGAGTATGTTTCCCAGAAAAGAAGTACCTGAATTTTGAGAAATTTTGAAGACTCTTTGATGGCCATCTGAATTGTGGACCGCATCATCTGATTTGTGGACCCCATTTTAAACTCTATTTAAGGAAAAGGAGGTATGGGAATGATACCACTATGGAAACAGACAGTTAGGCACTTCACAGGAGTCAGAAAATGGTGCGTCAGCCACAGCTGGTGACTACCAGCTCCAATATTTTGAAGATTAGGAAACTATTTCAAAAAACTTGTTGACAAGTCTTTCCTAGAATTGTAATGCTCTTTCTAAGAAATCGTTCACGCGGTGCATTGCAAGAGTTGAAAAGCCCCTCATTCTTCTTCCTTGCAAAAAAAGAGAAAAAAACTGTTTACAGTTCTCTTCCTCTTCATTGTACTCCTCATTGTCATCTTCACCACTGTAGATGACAGTGGTGAAGACGTATATCAGTGCAGAGCGTGTTGGTCTTAAAATATTCTCTGGAATTCTGCGTGATTATTTATGATGGGCTGGATGCAGAATCCCTTCCTGAAGACCCCGTTGCAATGGGGCATCTACAGCAAAGAACATTCTATTTATTTGGTTAGGAGGGAACTAGAACATGAAATCCAGGTTCAGACCAGCAGGCACAGTTTTTAAATCATTATCAGGCTGAAGGAACACTTAAATGGACAGATTATGCCTTTTAGGAAAACTTGTCTGTGGTGGCTGGCAAAAACACTTCTTCCAGCTACAGAAAATCTGAAAAAAGATGGACATGACCTCCTCTGCATGGACAGGGGAGGCACTGCTGATTAAAGCCTTTAGATAGCATACAAAGCATGACTAACCCCTGATTTCTCATTTTTATAAAAAAAGGAGTAGTCTAAGGAGTTCTATAAAAAAGAAAGAAATGTTGTGGTTTATCTGTTTTTAAGCTTTTTGTGAGCTTTCCCAATCTTAATGGCTGTCCATTGCACGTCTAGTTAGAGCTCACAGAACAGAAGCCACTCTGTGTAGCTGTACCCTCGGCCCTCTGCACTACTGGCTTCTGCAGAAGCAGCAAAGGTACAAAGAAAAAAACCAAAACTCCGTTGGTGAGGGGTGTATGTATTTACCTGACACAATGTTATTATTGTCCAAGGAATTGCATTTTAAAGACTGATCTTCAGTTTTTGAAAATCACAGGCCGTCTTTACACTGCAGCACAGTGAAAATGTCACAGAGGTACCTTGGTGCCAAGAACCCAGCTCATCAGAGTGGTGGGCTTCTCCTCTGCCTCATTTAACCTGCTACCTCACAGACCTTGTGCTGGCCAAGTTCCGTGGTTCCCAGTGATGATCCCAGATTGACCGGAGCCAGATCAGGAGCTTCTACCCATTAGGTCTTAGGGTTGAGTCTTAGGGTTAAGTCTTAAGGTTAGGTCTTTAGGTTAAGACTTATGGTTATGTCTCAAGGTTAAGTCTTAGAGATAAGTCTTAGAGATACGCTGTAACTCGCCAGTATACTTTATTTATTGAGAACTAACATTAGAAAGACACGGCAAAACCACAAGTCAATAATATCTACTAATGGTGGAGGAGAGGTCTGTCTTGAAGAAGGCTGGAAAACATGACCATTCAAACCATGCTGACGCAGCTGATACAGAACTGGACTGGACGAATACATCGATGACAGCAACAATGCTGTAGTCAGGCTTACATTTGAATATCTGCAATTGTAATCAGATCTCTGTCCTCCATAAATCTGAGGAATACAGCAGTAATACCTGGAGCACAGAGAGCAGCTTAGGGTGAAATCAAACTTAGAAAGGTAACTACTAACATTTGGGAACATGCTCAACTGCTTTCTGAGCTTCAGGCTTGGAAAAGATCAACTGCTCCTTCACCGTCCTGGCACAAAAGGCAATACGCTTTAGGACGTTGCTCTTTTTCTCTTGCCCGACACAGGCATTGTCTTTAGGAAACTAACAGGAATCACTTAAGAATGAAACTTCTTGTTCGCACGGTTTGCCAGCTGGCCACTCTCAGTCTTTCCTCTGGAGACAGCATGCAGCCCCGCCACCCCCACCCCTCTGGGGTGTAAGAATACCCTGCCCCCCTGCCCCCAAACAAAGGAAGCAGTCAAACACTGGGACTCGGACTGCTGGCAGATGGGAAGCAATTACCAGTTCACACTGCAATGTGTCTCTCCGTTTACTCTAAAAGCAATACACGCAAAAGCATGAAATAAGGAATCTCTCTGCATAGAGGAAACAGGATGGAGAACATGACTCTCAGAAAAACCAACCCCAAGAACAAACCCAATTCAAACGTCTGAACAGCTACCACTGTTGGACTTTGAATGCCATGTCCCAGCGGGCTGAAAAATCTAAGTCTGCTTTGGGACAGATACATTCAGATCTGCCCTGTCACAACACAATTTAACAGCAGCTTTAACAAGAAAGAGACAACCGGAATGCCTCCGTAACCCAACAGGCACAAAGAAGGTGAACACACTGAAACCCCTCCCACAGAACACAACGCGTTATGGCTACTTACCCAAGGTCTGTCTTGCCGGTAGCTTTAACTCCTCTAACAGGGACTCTCCTAACAGTTACCGATGAGTGCCTTGGAATCAGGGCATTGTCATCTGTGTATTCTGAAAACAACATCAATACAGAGAAAGCATCAGTCAGTTCGTAAGAGTGATATTAATATGTCATGACATAGCACTTCAGGGAACCCTTTACGGATAGAAAAGCAACATTTTACACACAGCGTCATGCTTTTATCATGTCCACACACTCACGGTACCTTTCCAGAAATCTTCAGGTCTGATAGTCAAACACAAGCAGCAAAATCTTTTCCATTTGTTTTGAATCGTTTCAATGCCAACAGCAAAATGGTCTCTAAAGTCACTAAAGCAGAGTCTGCTAAAACATGAGGCTCTTTCCTGATCTAACTTTCATTGCTTTTGCTCCTGTTAGCTTACAAAACCCTAGAACATGTCTCTATAATAGCGAGCACAGAAGAGGACACCCCCACCCCGCCTCCCACCTTTTAAAACACATCCCAACCATCCATTTTGCCTTCCCACCATCTTCAAAAAGAGTCCACCATCTCTTTTTTTTCCCCCCAGTGATGTGTAAAATCCTGTTTACTTTTAGCTTCTATTAGCATTGCTTCTATTACGAGATTTCCGTGATCACGCGGCTCGGAAAACTCTGAACAAGTTGGCCATCTTCACTCAAGGTTCACTGAAGGGTCTTTCCAAGATCACGTCACCATTTAGTCAGGACTCCTGCACAAAGTTATAAAACCCACTACCATATCTCCACAGGGAGGATCTCCAAGAACCCCCTTTAGGCAGGACATCCAGGCCTAGTTCTTTCCTTCATCTTCTGAAGGTGACTTTAAACACGTAGATGCTGTTCAATAAAAACGGAAAGTCACGGTTATGTATAAAACCCCAAAATCTGGCATACACATAAATGACACCGAAATGTATTCCTTAGCTTTGCTCTGACAACCGCTGGGGGATTTTTGCATTTTCACGGGGAAAACACCCTTACAAAAGTTCCAGTAAGCATCTGTGTCACAACCTGTACGTCTGCCTCTACCTGCATGTCTGTCTCTACTGCTGTATATGACACGCGATCCCGTAACACCCCCAAGACCCCTAACACCGTGCTGTTAAGTCTGCTCACAGATACTCTCCTGAACATGCTTTACCTATCTGTAGGTAAACAGCGTGTTTAGGTCCAACCACTTGAAAGGCTGGGGCCAAAGTTACAGTTACCGCAGCAGGCATGTTATTCTGTTTAAGTTTTAATACATCAAACAGGGAGAGGAAAAAATCCTATGAGTACACATTGTAACGACAAGACTGTTGTGGGAATGTCACAGAACCACAGGAAAAAAGAAAAAAAACCCCAACCGATAAAATTTGAATGTTTAAGGAATGGAGATGGTTTCCAAGTCTTTGTATTTCTGACAAGTCATATTCCAAAGTCTTTAATCACATGCAAGCTTTGCCAGACGGTAGATTACCAAACTGAAACAGCACACTCAGTAATACAAAACCATTACCGTCTCTGAGAATCAAGCACCATTTCTCAGATTCAAAAGAACTTAGGGTTTCTCTAAGAACATTTCTAGGTATATTCACCATAACTGATCTGCCATAAAACTTCAGTACTGCCCTGACACCGTTTAACACGCAGTACCACGACAAAAATGCACCGTTTGAAAGAAATGAAGAAATGATGCTCAATAGCATCTGAATGAATGTGTAGCATGGTGCAGCAAAGAAGCTGTATTAGCAAGAAATGCCAAGTATACTTTAGACAGAACACTCGTCTACAAGATGGCTTTCCAGGGTCTGCATAGATTCTCACTCACAGATACACTCTTGATCCAAAACGTTGCTACTGAGCAGTTTCTGCAGCAGCCAAGCACCGCTTTTCCAATGCGGTGGAGTAAAAGTAGCTGAAGACAAATTTCAGTCACCAAACCCACTTTTTTTTCCCTTTAAATTAGCCACCCACTCCTTTTCTATCACGTTCAGCCTTCTCTGCCGGCTTTCAAAGAAATCTGGCAGGTCTGTGATGACAAGGCATTGTCCCACATTCCCTTATCGTTTTAGCTAGAAGGGTTCCCAGAAACCAAACCTCTTCCACGCGCGGTGTCGCACACGGGCCCCGTACGCTGCTGTGCCTGGCTGCGCACACAGCCCTGACGGCAGCTGCCAGCGCACAACCACGGAAGAGCAGCTCTGAGGTCCCAGCACAAGTCACCGCTGCCGGCCGTGGCCCAACCGCCTCACTGGCCGCCTGCGCCATCGCCAGCCGGCCGGTCCCCGGTCCCCGCGCCCGCCGCCCCCACGCACCTTCCATGGTCTGGGCGTTGGTGACCTGCAGGTCGCAGTGGGTCGCCTTCAGCCTCTCGCGGCCCATGATCTGGCGCCTGAGGTCGCGCAGGGAGATGTGGGGGCCGTGAAAGGTGACCACATCGGAGTTCAGCCTGGAGGAGAACTTGTAGTGGACACACGACATGGCCGGGGCCAGGCGGTGCCCGCTCCGCGATGGCACCTCACGCAGCAGCTGGCCTCGCGGCCCCCACAGCAGGTCAGGGCCCACCGAGGGGCTGGGGCCAGCAGCGCGGGCTGAGCCCGCCGGCTCCTCCTCGCAGCCCCGGTGGGAGGACGATGGGGACAGGCCCTGGCTCGGCCTCCGCTCCCTCCTCGCACCAGCGCTGCCAGGCCAAGCTGCTCGCTATGGCAACCCAGGCGGCTCCGCATTGTGACAGAGGGGCTCAGGGGGCCACTCAGCGCCCCTGGGGGAGGGGCCTTCATCAGCCCCGCCTGGGCCGCCGGTGTCCCTGCTGTCCCCCAGCCTGTCACCGCCCCGTGCCCTGTCACCCCCCAGGGCTCCGGTGTCCCTGCTGTCACCCCCTGGGGCCTTCACCATCCTGCGTCACCTGTCAGCCCTTGCGCCTGTGGGGGCTCTCCCAACAGCCCTGGGCACATCACCGCCCCGTGCCCTGTCACCCCCCAGGCTGTCACGGCTTGCTGTCCCCTCCTGTCACCCCCCAGGCTGTCACGGCCTGCTGTCCCCTCCTGTCACCACGCAGGCTGTCATGGCCTGCTGTCCCCTCCTGTCACCCCCATGCTGTCCCAATCTGCTGTCCCCTCCTGTCATCCCCAGGTTTTCACGGCCTGCTGTCCCCTCCTGTCACCTCCCAGGCTGTCATGGCCTGCTGTCCCCTCCTGTCACCACCCAGGCTGTCACTGCCTGCTGTCCCCTCCGGTAACCCCAGGCCTGTCCCTGCCTACTGTCCCCTCTGGTCACACTCCACACTGCCACTGCCTGCTGTCCCCTCCTGTCATCCCCAGGCTGTCACTACCTGGTGACATAAGCTACATAAGATAAAAAAGAAAAAAGAAAAAAACCAAAACGAAAACCTGCTTAGGTGAACACCAAAACACCCATGACTTTCTCAGACTCTTCACTACCCCACATGTGAGTCAAGGGACAGGATCTCCCAAAGGCTCTTTTGCAGGCACTTCCTGAAGACACCCCCACCCCCCACCCCACCCTGCTTTTCTACAAGTGCACAAAGAGGTGAAGAAGAGTTTCATGTTTAAGTTAAAGGAGGCAGTTTCTGAAATTAGCTTAGGTGAAAAAACCAAGGTGGTGTACTCATGGATTTTCTCCTCTGCAAAGCCATGAAGAAAACATGAACCGCAGTCCCCAAAGGCAAAGGAGCAAACTGAGGGAGAGCAGCTCATCGGCGCCTTTCAGAGCTTCAGCAGTCTGGGGAAATGGGAAAAAACCCCATACAAAGAGAAACAGCAGCCAAGAAGCACTTTTATAAAATGCATATTGGGGCCTGTTCCAGACCTCAGAATGACTTTCAATATTGCTTTGCATGACTATTAGACCAAGGCCTAAAGTGGAGTGATAGCTTCTGCTTGCCGGGGCATGAGAAGATCACTCAAATGAGCGACACAGTAACAAGTAAACACCAAAGGCAACAGCGGAGCTTACCATTTCCCTCCACTGGCGACCAGCTGTGCAGTAAACCAGCTTAACCAGCCTCCCTAAGGATGGCTCTAAAGTCACTGAAAAGGAAAAAAAGAAGGTAAGTTCCTAGCCTGGAATGCAAAGGCACCATCTTGGCTCCCAGGCAGGTGGCACTGATGGCCCAGCAGGGTCATGTCCCCACGTTCCAGGAAAGATAAAAAAAGTGCAGGACGTGTTTGTGGGGTGGGTTTGATGCATCCTTTCCGTTTGGTGAAAGCCTGAGGAAGGATGTACCCCACGGTGGGACCGGTGGCACTTTAGACCTGAGGTTAAAAAAGTGCTGCACATCAGTGACACTGCCCAAGCTGCTTTCACCACCAAACAATAAAAGATTTGCTTTCTGCAGTATGGTGGGAATGATGCCATAAAGTCGGTCATGGAGAGAAACCCTCTAAGCCTTGCTTGCAAGTTTCAGAAGGCAGGCATTCTTTATGGCAGTGCTGGGAGCACGGGGGAATGTTTCCTCTGAGCGTGCTCACCCAGTTACTCGAGGGCACGCACTATGGACAGCAGAGCACTTGCACACTCATAGCGCATTACACATGCATTTTCAGTCAGGCACGGGATGGGTTACAAGTTTCTTGCTTTAATACAAATGAGCACACACCCTCAGACAGCACTGCTGAGGTTTTTTACTAGCTCCCCATGCTCCCCAAGCGGGGCCTTGCCCTCTCTCGGGGGGCTATCTGAGTCAGAGGTCGCGATCTCCCCCCACAACAATTACCTCTGCCCGACTTCCAACCAACATTCTGCGGATCGCAGCACTCTATCGGCTTGTCTCCTCCTGTGGCCACAACGTCCTCATCCAGAGGCTCTTTCTGCATCACTGAAGAGAACGGAGATCTTTTCCCCATCCATTCTTTGTTCCCCATCCTTCCCAAGGCTGACTCCCTGGATGAGAGGTCCCTTAATTTGTCACTTCTAACAGCTTTAGAGAGTCAGCTTGGCCTAACCTTTGTGCGCAGGTGTGTTTAACGTAGAGCTAAACACACCAAATCAGTGTGGTAACTGGGGAGCTCAGACATCTTGTCCCTTTGCCGAGCCAGCAGCCTTCCCTTAACAGAATCCCTGGACATAAACGTAAATACAGTGGAATCTATACGGTGGCATCAAACGTCCGCCCAGACACCACATCCGTCCCTAAAATCCTTCCCCCCAAACAACCCTGAAAGACTTCCCTTGACCCCCTCCTCCACCCTGGCTGTTCCTGAAATCATCCCCCACCTCCACCTCCCCGCCCTGTCCCTAAAACCTTTTCCCCCAGACCCTGGTCCAGCCCTCCCCCACCCTCGGCCCGTCCCTAAAATCCTTCCCCCAACCCCCCGGTCCTTCCCTAAAGGCCTCCATTAACCCCCCGTCCGTCCCTAAAACCCTTCCCCCAGGCCCCCCAATCTGTTCTCTAAATAACACACACACCCTCAACCCCCCCCACGCCCCCACCCCCGGTTTATCAATACACACACACCCACCTCCCCCCAACCCCCACCCCCCCCACACCCACTCCCACAAACACACATCCTTGCCCCACCCCCACACACCCCGCTCCATCCCTAAACACCTTCATCCATTCCCACCCGTCCGTCCCTAAACCCCTTCCCCCCGCCCCCTCCCCTGCCCCCGTCCCTCTGTCCCTGGCACGGCCCAACTGCCCAGCACCACCAGACCACTCTGGCCCAAACACCGTAAGGCAATGGTTCCCACCTGCCAATAGCAAGTCGAGGAACATTTTTTCTTCTTAAATAGAGAGAGTTTTACTTCACACGATGCCGACTACGCCAAATTATGTTTTGCTGACTGACTGGATACACAGCAAAGCTGAACTCTACATCAAATATAATCAAATCTATCAAATCTATCAAATGATGGAATATATCAAACGCAGTTTCTTGTATTACAATAAAAGAAAATAGCATGCAATATGATAAAAGGAACCAGTAGCAGTTACTGTGAGCAATATGATAAAAGAGCAACAGAAGCGAAGCATCCAATTGTTATTCCAAAGTGTTAACATGCCTAAAGGAAAGGAGACATCACCAATTCCCACCCCAATTCCCTTCGGCTGGGAGCCCCCTTGCAGCTGGTTCCAGGAGTCTCTCGGGAACTGGGAAATTCCCCTGGAGAAGGTGCCAGGAAGGAATTCTCTTGCTGCTTCTCACCGTGCCTGGGCAGCCATGTGAGGCACAGCGCAAGGGTTCTGCTCCCTGCTTTCTGTGGTGACAAAACTGACCTCTCACATTTGCAATCATGCAGAGCAGAAAAAACCCTCACTATTGGTAAGTGCAGCACAGTTCCCCTGGAGAAGATGCCAGAAAGGAATTCTCTTGCTGCTTCTCACTCTGTCCTTGCAGCCATGTGAGGCACAGCACAAATGTTCTGCTCCCTAATTTCTGTGGTGAGAAAATTAACCCCTCACATTTTCAATCATACAGAGCCAAAAAAAGCCTCACCTTGACAAGTGCAGCACGGCTCCCCTGGAGAAGTGACAGGAAGGAATTCTCTTGCTGTTTCTCACCCTGCCCTGGCAGCCATGTGAGGCACAGCACAAAAGTGCTACTCCCTGCTTTCTAAAGTTAGCTAAATTGACCGTTCACAGTTGTACTCATGTTGAGACAAGACTTTCTTACTCAAAAGCAAAACCCAAGAAACCACGTACCCCTGGGAACCCCCTTGTCCTTCCGTGTGGCTGGTGACTTCCCATGGCTCTTCCACAAGGCAGGACAGATAACCACGAATTTGGAAGCCCACGTTAGTTCAAGTACACTTAGTCCTCTGACAGTCACTACTTATGGGCCAGCGGTCCTCTCACCCCTCCACAGATCTGCCTGTTAGTCCTCTAGCAGTCATTCTCCATGGAGGGACCACAAGTCCTCCACACCTACCCACCAACTCACCAGAAATGAGTCAGACCACGCCAGAAGTGACACTGCCTGACCTGCAGGAGATCTATTAGACCAGTAACGATGGTTTCAAGACAGAAAAGCCCACCACCATCCACCAGCACAGCAGAAAAACAACCAGAAGAAACATCATACACAAACCAAAGGCACCCATCCAAACCCCACAAAGGCAAAATAGCTGAAAAAAGGCACTCTCCGCAAAAAAACCCCACCACACAGATCACAAAATAAGATAAAAATGCCATAACCCCAGGAACACAGGGCCAACAAACACAGATTCTGTCCATAACAGTAACACACTTTGACACTAACTCGCTTGACCTCTGACATACTTGACCTTGTTGCCCCCAAACCACAGCACATCGTAGCCCTAAGGCAACACAAAACGGAGCACAAAGTCCCTGAAGATCTCCGCCAGGGCAAAAGCAAAGCACAGAGCCACACAGGAGGGGGGGTTGGAAGGGACCCGTGGAGGTCCTCTGGGCCAAGCCCTCTGCTCCAGCACGCTCGCCTCGAGCAGGTTGCTGAGAACTGTGTGCTTGGCCTTTGAAGATCCCCAAGGACAGAGACTGCACAACCTCCTTGGGCAACCTCTGCCAGTATTTGATCGCCCCGAGGGGGAAAATTTGCCATTTCTATCTCTCCTTTCACTGTACCGCATTCCAGAACAGCCATGAGTTGACAAGCTCAGGCTTGAAAGCCAGTGCTGTGGCTGGCCTGAAATTCTGTCCCCCTTTTTTTCATCCACTAGTAGCTAAAGGAGGACAAAGAAGGATTTCTTTCAAAGGAGAACGTCTCTTTTCCTCTGTCCTTCTTCTCTACCAGTGATCTGGATTCTGAGTGCTGTGCCACTGTCCTAATGGCTGGGATAGGGATACTTCTTGTAGGACAGGGAGGAGGTGACAGTGGAGATGATCAGGCTGGGGAAGCTGAAGGAAAACGCAAGCAACTGGAGTTGCCTGGAGCAAGAGTGGCCAGCTTCCGAGCTAGGTCACCTCATGTCCTCAGCTCCCATGCAGGAGCTGAACCACACACATGGACTGCAAAGCAGTGTGACCCATAGAAAAAAGTTTGCTTGGCTCGGGATCGCCCAGGGGCATTTAACTGCAATTCCGCCCTTGTCAGCAGGAAGGAAACATGCCCTGCAAGCACACACTGAGGCACGACACCTTGCCCGGGGCTAAAGGGTACCTCAGGAGACCTACATGGGACCCCCCAGCACCTGGATTGCTGGCTGGAGGATGGGTAGGTCAAAGGACCCTGATGGGAGCCCTGCAGGCTCTCATGCATTGGACCAACGGGCACCTTCCCTTGTCATACAGAGCATCCTCTCGGATGCTCTGGACAGTTTCTGGTAGATCTCTGGAGAAGAGCTTCTCCCCAGGCCTCTCCCATGGGCTTGCTCACCCCCGGAGCCCTTCCCAAGCACAGCCCCAGCAGGTGGATGCAGCCGGCGTTGCAGGGAAGAACAAGCAGCAGGCACCACAGTCAGCACTGCAGGAAAGCTGGGACCCCAGACACCCACCCAGGCTCTCCAATCCCAGCCTGGCCCACAAGAGTGCCTTTATCTCCCTTTCCCAGAAGTGCTGAATTCCCCTTCCAGCATTAGCCACTGGACCCACGCTGCTTCTTGCTGCAGTGTACAACAGCCACAAGAGAATTTGCTAGATGTCTCTGATTTCCTGCATTTTTCCTGAACAGGGCGGGTGTGTAACTCTCTGAATCGCTTCTATTTGAAGCAAGGCATTGCTTAGGGTCAACAGTGAAACGAGACACGGGCCATCAAAAGCTGACTACTTTTCCCCTTCTTTGCCATGGTCATGGCCTACCCCACAGACTCGCCCCTGGCCGTGTCGGCCACCGGCTGGGTGAAGGTCATGGCTAACCGGGCAGGGGCTCCTGTGTGGCGCTCATCCAGCCCTGATTGCCAAGGGTGAAGCCTTAGCACCCAGGTGGGATAAAGCCTTCCCAAGCAAGGGTGGTGCTCCAGGGGCACCACAATTCCTGCCGAAGCTCACCACACATTTCATTTCCCTGTGGCGCCTGGCAGGACACGAGCGGCTCTTGACTGCTGCTAGTCCCCCCGTCTTTTGGTAAAAATGGAAGTTTTTCCTCCTGCTGGGCCTGCTCCAGTTCCAGCGCCTTGGGGCCTGAGGCCTGGCACGGCCTGTGTGCCAGAGGCCTTCCGACCGCTAGGCCGGCCTCCACCAAGAGGAGTCTGCCTCAGGCCACAACGGTCACCTCTAGGAAAAACGGCTTCTTTTATCGAGCAGGGCCCTGTCCAAACCCCAGGGCAAAGCGCTGGCCGCAGGCGCAGGGAGGTGGCCCTTGCCCCCTGCCCTGTCCTGCGCGGGGCTCCCCGGGGCGAGGCAGGCCCGGCCATACTGGAGAGGGCCCCAGCCCCGCCCCGCAGGCCCCGCCCACTTTCCGTTGGGCTCAGACCGTTGGTCACGGGGAGCCCACGGCCACCACAGGCAGCAGGGCAGAGCCGTGCTGGCACGCAGCGGCGCTGGCAGGAGGCAGCCTCTGGCCCAGCAGCGCTGCCACAGCACCAGCACCCCGCTTCCCAGCCTCGCCGTCGCCGGCTGGGCCCCCTCCTCGCTGCACGGCCAGGGCCCTCCTCTCCCGGGCAGGATGGGCCAGGCCAGCTGCTGCTGCGGCTCCAGGTGGGCTCCCCCCGGGCTCGGGGACACGCGGGCACAGCTGGGCCACGCAGCACTGGCGTTGCTCATGCCCGCCGCTCTCTGCTCTGCAGGGAGGCTCTCAGCGACGCCGAGCCGGTGCTGAGCGCGGACGTGCGGCTGACCCGGGGCCGCAAGAGGAGCGAGAGGCGCCTTCTGCTCCTCCACGAGGAACTGGTGGTCGCCAAGTTGCGGTAAGACCCTCAGAGCCCAGATCCTTGCCCCCAGCCCCGGCCCAGGGACACCCTGGCACCAGCCCCAGGCCCCGGCCCCTCGGTGCTGGAGGCACCAATGTCCGTCCCAAGGGCAGGTGGGGGACAGGGCTCTGCGCGTGGGGACCCAGCCCAAGGAGCCCCCCTCCAGCTCAGTGCCCGCCTCTGCTCTCTGCAGACATGGCACCAGCCTGCGCCCACAGCTCCGCCTGGCGCTGGACCAGCTGTGGGTGCTCAGCAGCGGGAAGGAGGCTGCGGGGCAGGAGGGACAGGAGGAGGAGGAAGGCACCGATGAGGACAGCACCTCTGTCATCCTCGCCTGGCCCACCGGCTCCTGCATCGCCACTTTTGGGTGAGTCGTGGTCGGGCAGCAGAGGTTCCCAGCCGTGCCCACGCCATCCCATGAACACAGGCCTCTGCCTTGCGTGCAGAGCTGGGCAGGGAGCAGGCAGCTCGCTGGCAGGGAGGGAGGGATGTGGGATGTTTCCCCATCCTGCATCCCCTGGTCACCTTTTGGTCCCCAGAAGGGAAGGGCAAATGCAGCCGCTCAGGCAGGACAGAGCGACCCAGGGCTTGGACAGCGCCTCTGTCCTGCCCCACAGCACAGGGCTGTGCAGGCACCCACCTTTGCCCAGGGCTGGGGGCAGCAGGGCCTGACGCTCTCTCTCCTCTCTATCTGCAGATCCCAGGCACTGAAGGAGCTGTGGGTGGCCACGCTGCTGGGGTAAGCCGGGGGGATGCTCCAGGAGAAGCTGGATGGACGGGGGAACACAGCCCCCAGCTGGGGAAGGTGCCCCCGTGGCTGGGAGCAGCTCTCGGGCACAGCTGCCTGACAAGAGACAAGAGACGGCTTGGGGCTCACCCAGCTCTCTCCCTCTCCCTTCCCGGTGCACAGGACACCAGAAGGACGCAAGGGAGCCCGCGTCACCCATCTGACATCCATCAAGCTCCTGGAGAGGGAGCTGAGCCGCCACCACGCCGTGAGTGTCTCTCTGCTCTGGGCCCTGTCCCCAAGCACTGCTCCTGCAGCCGAGCAGCAGAGCCATGGCTGCTCACCTTCTTCCCCTCCTTCTCTCCTGCCCAGTGGAGGACACTGCGCGCCAGGAGCCTGGAGAGGCTGATGGAGGCACAGGCAGAGGTGAGAATGGCTGCCTTGCACCTGCCTCTGGCTGCGCCGGGATGCGCAGGGACTGGGGTGAGCTTGTGCGGGAGGGACAGAGGGTCTGATGGTGCCACTCAGGGAGCAGAGAGTTTTGGGAAGCCAGCAGCACGCCAGCACGTTCTGACTGGTGACACTGGGAGGAACCCTGCCACATGGGGAAGAGAGCCCGGGAGGGCAGAGGGTCCCAGCTCTGCCGCGCTCAGGCTGCTGGTGGCCCTTTCTGCTGCGGGGCTGCTCTCCAAGCACAGCCCGATTCTTGGTTCTTGCAGGCTCATCCCAAGCAAGGGCCTGCGACGGCCCCATCTGCAAACGCAGGGGGACTTTGCCCCGCACCAGGTGAGTTTGGGAAAGCAAGGCAACCTCCTGCAATGCTGTGCTCACTTGTCCCGAGTGTCGCCATGCAGGTTGGGCAGCCCACGGAAGGATGTCACCTGGACGGACAAGGACAACTGCTGGGCAGTGCCTGCTGGATATGCTTCTGCGGGGACACGGAGCCTCTGCTGCTGCCCGCAGCTTGCAGGAGGGCAGGGCGAAGGCTGGCACAGGCTGACCCCGTGGCACGATGGCTCTCAAGAGCCTCTAAGTCAACACCTCTGAGCCACAGCCGCGGTTCCAGCTGCTGCCTCCCTGCCCATCCTGCCGCACCACACAGCACCGTGCTGCCGGCAGGGCAGCGCAGGGCAGGGCAGGTGCTGGGACCGCTGGCCTGGGGTCTCCATTGGTGGTGTCTTACTCTGTTTTCCTCTGCAGCAGGAGGGAGCAGCAGCGGGAGCAGCACCAGCAGGAGGAGGATGGGGCTGCCCTGGCCCTTCGCCCTGCGGCGCACCCCGGCCGCTGCCCAGGCGCCAGGGCAGGCGGGCTCCAGCTGCAGCAGGGCGCTCTTTGGGCAGCCCCTGGCAGCCCTCTGTGGGGAGGACAACACGCTGCCCCGGCCCATCCAGGTAAGCCAGCCTGGACAGACGGGGTCCCCAGCCCTCCCTCCGGCTGCTCTGGAGAGGGCCTGCGTGTCCCCAGCAGCTGCGGGGACAGGGCACTGGGCTCTGCACCCCCAGAACCTGCTTCTGGTCCCAGACCCTTTGTGGCGCTTAGGCAACCACGTCTGGGGGAGAGCTCTGGTCCTTGCCACCGCTTGGTTCTTCAGCCAAGCAAGTGGCCTCCTGCCTCTCCTGCAGGAGCTGCTGGCTGTCCTGCGCCAGCAAGGACCAGCAACGGAGGGGATATTCCGCAGAGCTGCCGGTGGGACAGAACTTCGGCAGCTGCGCGAGGCCCTGGACCGCGGCAAGGACATCGACGTAGGAAGCCAGCCTGCGCTGCTGCTGGCCGTCATCTTGAAGGTGAGCACTTCTGACGTGCAGCTGGAGGAGCTCCTGGCTGGCCTGCAGCGTTCAAAGGCTCACCTGCAGCCCTTGGCATTGCAGGACTTCCTGCGAAGCATCCCCACCAAGCTCCTCGTCATCGACCTCTACGAGGACTGGATGGCAGCCATGGAGAGGGCCAGCAAGCAGGCCAAGGTGGAGGAGCTGAAAGCGTAAGTGTGGGCAGCAGCCTGCCTGGTGAGCAGGGACCGGGAGAGTTCTGGGACCTGCCTGCAAAGGCACGGGCTCCTCAGAAAGCTGTCTTTTCGGGCAGCTGCAAAGCTGTGCAACACGGCCGCTGGCTCCCACCCGCCTGGGGCCAGCTGCGGGGACGGCTGTGGGCACCCTCTGCTTCATCAGCCTTGTCTTCCTCTTCCCTCAGGGTGGCTGACAAGTTGCCTGCGGCCAACCTCCTCCTCCTGAAGCGGCTGATGGCCCTGCTGCAGCACATCGGCCACAACGCAGCCACCAGCAGAATGAGCTGCAGCAACCTGGCCATCTGCGTCGGGCCCAACCTGCTGAGCCCACCCAACGAGGACCTGCTCCCGCTGCAGGCCATGCTGGCGGTGACCGAGAAGGTACGCCCTACCCAGCAGCCAGTGCTGCCTTCCCGGCCCATCGGAGCTTGGCTGTTGCGAGGTCCCTGGCTGCCTCCTCCCTTGGGCCAGCGCTGGTGGGCTGGGTGCCTGGAAGAGCAACCCCCAGCCGCAGCCGCCTGCGCAGGCGAAGGGTCAGCAGTGGGAAAGGCTGCTTGACACGTCTGCAGGCACCTGGCTTGAGACCAAGGCTTTGATGTCTGCAGGTGAACGTGCTGGTGGAGTTCCTCATTGAAAACTGCGGGGACATCTTTGGGGAGGAGGTGGCCGGCCTCTCCCCTCCATCAGCCGAGGAGGTGCCAGCACCCATGGACAGGGGCACAGGTAGGAGGCGGGACTGAGGCTTGTCACAGACACTGGGGCTTGGGATGCCAGAAACCTCAACACTGACGAGACAAGTGGTGTAGGGCTCGGCTGGGCTTTGCTTAGGTGTTCTTGACTTCCAAGAAGTCGCGCTGCTGCACGTGCTTTTGCTTTCCAGAGCTGCGGTGCGAAGAGCAAAGTGGCCCTGCAGGCACAGCAGAGACCCAGCATCCGGCAAAAGCCTTTCTGCATGCAGCCGCCTCTCTGCTGGGCATCGACAGCGGAGCTGGGGGAGACACAGGGGCAGGGCCCAAAGCGGCAGAGGTACGGCAGCTCCACAGACGCTGGGGCAACATGTCTCAGGTGGGACAGTAATTTCCCGGGAGGCCAAGCAGCCGCTGGGCCTCCTCCTGGCAGCCGCTCTCTTGTGCCTTTGGGGTTCCTCCTCTCCCCCCAGAGTGGTGCGTGCTAAGGAAAACTGGAAAGGCTGTTTCTGGAATGCACTTCATGAAGTATGATCTGCTTCATCAAACAAAACATACCTACAAAATACCCACAAAAGGACAGAAAGGAGTAGCTGCCACCTTGAGAGGGCTTTTGCTCAAATCCTACTCCGTCGCAGCTTCATCAAGTCTAGGCTGCGTTGGCTGGACTGTGCAAAATGTGCACGATGCAAACCAGCATCTCCTCTGTAGAGCTCATACAGCAATTTGGCAGTCAGGCCCTCACTACCCCAGGCTGTCACTTGCCACCCGTTACCTCCCAAGTTTCTGGTTTAGGCACCTCCAGATTTGCCTCCAGGCACCCCCGAGGGCACGGCAGAGTCCCTGGCACGCCTGCCACAACTGACCAGCCTGCCCCAGGAAACCAGGTAGGAAGAGCTCCCCTTGCCTGACCTGAGAGCTCGCTGCAGGGGCTTGGGGCTTTCCCCATCTCATCACGCTGTGGGATGGAAAGGTTTGCAGGCTCCCACCAGGAGAAGGAAAAGTCAAGGAAAAGGAAGAGAAAAGAAGCCTGGGCAGAGGAGAGGGACAGCCAAGCACAAATAAAAAGGAGAAGAGAGGAAGCGATTTTGTGGACCCAAACCTGAGAAAATGCAGGAAGGTGCAGCACGTCAGGAAGGCCAGGTGCGTACCACGCGCTGCTGCCCATCTTTCCCAGCCCTGAACACGGCCCTAACTCTTCCCAGCTGGCTGGCAAGGGCCGGCGAGGGCTGGTGCTGAGCAGGGTTTGGGATGAGCCCCACGGCAGCTCCCCGGGGGCTCCCCGTCGAGCCCTGCTGTGCAGCACAGGGGCACTGTCAGCATCCCTGCGCACGCACAGCTCCCTAGGGACATCACCCCTGGGGAGAAGGCACCGGAGCCGGCCTCGAGTGGAGGCCAGCAAGAGCTGTCCCTTCTGGGCCATGAGGAATTCCTCGGAAACAGCGTCCCCCAAAGAGGGGGGAACCAAATCCTGCCTCTTCCTGCCTCTGGGGGCTTATCAGAGCTTTCTGACTCTGTCGTTGCAGGTGCCGACTGATTTTCACCGGCTGAACCGCTGTGACTCCTGGGCCCCTGCAGCTGCTGTTGACAATAAAAGAATCTTTTCCCTCTCCTGACTGTGTCTGCCATAGGGTCTTGTGGAGTGGGGAGCGCTTGTGCTGGGGTGGACCCTCGGGGAGGAGATTGGGATGGTCCCTTGCCCCAGCACCCTTTCCAGCGGGCATCGGGGCTGAGCTGAGGGGCTTTAGGAGGAACAGCAAAGCACAGAGCCACACAGGAGGGGGGGTTGGAAGGGACCCGTGGAGGTCTCTGGGCCAAGCCCTCTGCTCCAGCACGCTCGCCTCGAGCAGGTTGCTGAGAACTGTGTGCCCTTGGCCTTTGAAGATCCCCAAGGACAGAGACTGCACAACCTCCTTGGGCAACCTCTGCCAGCATTTGATCGCCCTGGGGGGAAAAATTTGCCATTTCAGTCTCTCCTTTCACTGTACCACATTCCAGAACAGCCACGACATGACAAGCTCCCTACAGCTCTGGCAAAACCAAACTGGGTGGAAATCAGAAACTGGTACTGCTGTATAAGCAACACAGCCTTTAAACCCAAACCAAGGGTTTAATTCTAAAGGTCAGCTGTTGGAGCACCATGAGGCTCTGGTGGGACAGCTCTGGAAAGAGTTAAGCCTACGCATCTTCAAAAGTTCTGCTCACCTTGGAAGAGGCCACATATGCAGGGCTAGCGCTGCCCGTACCCTGGAAGGTTCATTTAACCCTAATTTCTAAATAGCACTGCAGATACCATTTGAAGGGCACAGCACTGTCTGCCTCTGTCTCACTAGGAGCAAACACTGACCCGCTGGCTAATTATTCAGCTGCTTTGGGGGGCGGGGGTGGGGGTGGGGGTGGTAATTTGCAGTAGATTTAAAAACCACCCTCTTGCCAATTCAAGTCTGCTCCGACTTCAGTGAGAGCAGCTGGGGAGAACTGCAGTCAATGCTGACATGCTCTTCAAAGCCTTCACTGCCCCCAGCCTGCACGGTTTGCTCAGAGAGCAACAGAATTGCCCGTCAGCCAGAACAAGGAACAGAATCACTAAAGCAGCATCCCCTCATCGGCACTGTTTTTAAGTTTATCTCCTCCGTGTTTTGCTGTCTCTCCATATGGCCGTTTTGTTAATAAAGGCAGTGTCGCCAAAGGCTTGAGGTAATAAACAATTAAATTAGTAAATGAAAAAAATTGTGTGCTAGAGGGGAGAAGCCAGTATGGGAATGGGAACTGCGTGTTCTGCCCTTGCTTACACCACACCTGACCAAGAGCCTTTATACATTGCCTGAAAAATCAGTTATCTGCAGTGAATCCCAGTGACAAGACAAATAGTTACAGCTTTTTTTCTTTTTTTAAAAAACAAACAAAACTTGGTCTCTTCTGCAAGGTCAGCTCCAGTTGAATGTGACAGCAGCGCATCCCTGGGAACGCCGAAGGGGTTCTGCACTGAGCCACCAGGCACCCTCCTGAAGACGACGCAGCTGGCTGTACGACCGCTGCTGGAAACCAGGCAGCAGCGAGCTTCACCTGGAGCACAGGGCTCTGGATCAGGGAGGTCAGGGACCAGGCTGAAGGAGACAGGACCCCGCATTACGACTGTCATGCGAAGAGGAAATCCCAAGGAAGGTCTTCTGCCTCCTCCCTCGTTACAAGGCGCTGGGAAACCATTTGCGCCCTGTGGCAGCACATAACAGACCCAGCACGGGGGTTATGCAGGCAGAAAAAAGCTGCCACTGATTAAGAAAACTTACACCCTAGGCCTGTCTCTTCTTTCCTGATCACAGAGACGTGACATGCAGCTGCCTTCTGTGGTGCCAAGAGATGTCAGCCTTAGCAGCCACATAAAACATCTCCGAGAAGACAGCATGACAAAGAACAAGTAGGAAATGACCTAAGAATGATGCTTTTTCCTTTCTGCAGGGAGAGCAAACACTTCCATCAGTCCATAACAAGCCTTTGGCACTTGTCAATACGGCAAAAATCAGGCACTTAGGGAGGCAGGAAAAGAAGATGACAATGGAGCAAGGAGGAGAAACAGCCACTTTTGTCAGCAGGTTACATCAGCCCCCAGCTAAGCTGCAACAGCTCCTTCATGTTGACTCATTCCTCCAGTCTTTTTTTACCCAAGACAGACACAAATCCTCCCCTTGCTGGATCCAGAGGATTCCCTAACACGCTGGGCTGCCTGGCAGCTGGGAAAGCAATCTGACAGGGAAAAGCACACCCGACAGACACAGGATTTGACAGTGTGAGCACAGGACGACACACTGGTCCCAAGGGTCGCAGATCTGCAGACACCCTGGCAAGCAGGGATAAGCCAACCGAGGACGCAGGTATGCAGTCCCTACACCCCTCTTCCAACCCAAAAAGCCCCGTCTCAACACACAGATTTGGCGGGTTTTTACTTATTTTCTTCTGGTGGCAGAGATACTCCCTCCCTGCTGCTCCCTGCAACTGAGAATAGAACAGACACAACTCACCCAGCAGAGAGGAGAGGGGTACAGGGAAGCTGGTGCCTGAGGGGGACTGCAAGGAATTCCTGAAGTCACTTTCCCAAAGTGAAGTTCACCACAAATCATGCTGGCTTGCTCAGGTAATGATCTTGTCTCCCACAAAGCCAGCAGCAAGCTTGCCTTAACAGGAAGAGCAATTATCACTCGAGGGTTAAGAGTACCACCGGGGTGGCAGCACGGCCACCTGCATTACAGCATTTTCCTTTTCTGTTTCAAACAAGACACCAGCCTTTCGTTTGCCCTGTTGCCGCCCCTTCAATTAACCTCATTCAGTTTGTCAAGCTGTCCGTCAGTCTGCATAACATTCCCGATGCAACGCTCCTGTGAAAATTTCAGTCGATAACTCGCCCTTTCAATTGGAGACCATGATCTCTGAGCCTCACAGCCACCGTTTGCAGATTGGCCAACAAATGGGAGACAGGGAAATGACGGCTCACCCCCCTGCAGCAACCTCCAAGCAGGAATCAGAGCAGCGGCTTTGGCGCTTTACAGGACACAAGGCTTGGGTTCAGGGACACGGGGGAATGAAGGATGCCCGTGTCACCCAGCAGCTGGGCTAAGGCACAGCCCAGCCTGCTCCGCTCTCAGGTGGACACGTGCACGTCACCCTGACGCCCGACTGCATCTCAGGCTTTATCTCCACAATTATTCAGTCCCCTCTGCTTCCCGTCAAGGAGCTGCCAGGCAGCGTAAGGCAGCCAAGGGCAAAACTTCAACTGGGGCAGCAAAAGAGCGGCAGAGCAGGCAGCTGCTGAGGGCCAGGGCGCAGCTCGGGCACATCTCGCCCACGCCCGCGCTGCTCCCATCAGGCAGCCTCAGCAGCACCGTGCCCGGAGTCTGTCTGAAGAGCCTTTGGTGAAGCGGCTGATGGAGCAGGTTCCCAGGACCTGCCTCCTGGCACGTCTCCATGAGAGCAGCAGCTGCCCTGAAAAGCAGAGATGCTCACCATGGGGGAACTCAGCCCCGTGGAGTCAGCAGGGGGGATCATCACACACACAGAGTCACAGAGCGGCTGGGGCTGGCGAGACCTCTGGAGATCATCTGGTCCAAGCCACTGCTCAAGCAGAGCCCGTCTTTATTGCAGGGAAAGAAACCGTCCCTGAGCCGCCTCGTGTTACTGCTCTAGTGACTGATCAGCCCCAGGACTGGCAGAGATGGCGGTGAAGCACGACAGGCTTTATTGCCCAGTCCCATGGGTTAGGGCCCTGAGGCAACGGAGGGGCAGATGTACCCTGCAAGCCCCCCGGCTACACCGCGAGCTGCCCGGGGAGGAGGGAGGCATTGCACCGGGGCAGCAGGACCCGAACAGCTCTGCGGGTCACTGCCTGCGACAGGCATGCAAACCCATCATTTCAACACCAGTACCAGCCATCCCTGGTGGCTTGCTCTCGCCACAGATGGAAAGCGGGTTTTCATGGTGGATTCAAAGAAAGCTGCCCTGGGAATCCCTCCCCCACTTGGAGGTTACTGTTGTCCCCCAAACAGCTGGAAAAGCAGCAAGGAGGAAATTCGCCCCCCTCCCCCTTGGCCCAGGAGGCTGAGCCTGGCCTCTCGCACGCTGCCTGGTGCTTTACCCGCAGACCCAACCAAGCCCACAGAGCCAGGCCTGGGTGAACCAGCTCCACAAATCCAGCCCACCTAGCGTGGAGCAGAACAAACCTCCTCCCAACCCTGTTTTTAAGCCCCTCACAGATCCCACCTCCAGTGAGCGGCACATCCCACCCAGCGTCCGCACGGGAGCCCTCCCTGGCTGCACCAGCCCTGCCCCCCCCGCCAGGGCAGCGACCCAACCGCCTCCTGCCACGCAGCTTGTCAGCTGCAGCCTCCATCAGTTCAATGGCCTTTCCCTGCGGCTGGCCTCCGGAGATGCTCTGCAACGCGACGGAGCCCACACACTCTGCAGCTACACAACCCTTACCGTTATATTTTTGTGCAACACCACAGCTGGTTGGGCCCCCAGCAGGTGTGAAACTCACCTCACCACAGGCAGGCTGAGGACAAACTTCACACCCCAGACTCTGTCACAAACAGCAGTCTGACACAAAGCAAACACAGACCTAATGGGGAAAGCGTCGGGAAATCCATGCCCTTCCAGGAGCAAAGGGCCACAGGGGCCTCTTGATCTCAGAGCTCCAAAGACACGACTCTCCGTTAAATACCACCCAGAAAACAGAGGGAAAACTTGTAAAGATGATCCAGACTCATTTCTGCACAAACATCTATGCAAGCTGTCTGTTTTACTGAGGGGTGCCCCAGCTAACACTGCCCCCAAGCCAGGCTCCTCTCGCTGCGTTGGGACGGAATATCTTGCTTTCTCTCCGAGACAGCAATATGGGAACGTTGCATGTCAAAATCAGGCCACAAGCTGCTACAGACCAGTCAATTTTCATTGGGAAACAGCCCCACAGATACTTACCATCTCTACACAGAAGGAAGCAGGGATGACAGCCTGATTGGAGAGGTGGAGAGTTTTGGACGCATCTTGTAGGACTTCAATACTGCTGGAATTTATCTCACTCAGATGCACGTAGACAACCCGTTCTTCTCCAATGCTCACTAAACAGATATTCTGCTCCAGGAAGCAGGTAGGAAAGAAAAAAGAAAAGCAGGGGAAGTTAAAAAATATGAGACAGCTCTAAGTGTCCTCCTCGACTGGGCGATAAGTACGGCTGTTGGAAGTTTTCAGTGTTGCAAGGCTGAAACAGAAGGCCTGGGGCAAGTGCAGGCTCGGGAGTGACCCCATCTGAAAGCCACAAGCTCCCGTTCTCAGGGGACAGAGAAACCCTGGGTCCCACGCTCTCCTTTCCAGACCTCCTCCACAGTTAGCTCTCCTTTCTCTGCCTTGTGCCTGCTCCCGCTCCTTCTGCCGCTCAGCCTTGCCCCAAACCTCCCTGACCGCTGCTGATGCTGCTGCACAGCGACACTTGGACAGTTACTTCTCTGACATTCCCAAAAATGCACCTCTGAAAACCAGCACAAGCCAGAAGCGAAGCAGGCTCTTCAGAGCAGAGATCGTGCAAGTTATGGCCTCTGATGTGTGCTTATGTGTATTCCTGGTATGGCATGAATAACAGGCATTAATTATTCATTACATCATTCAAGTGGTGTTTTCTCTCTTGACAGTCAGAACCAAAAGCTTTCTCCTTGCAGAACTGGCACAGACTACTGGAGGAGGAACACAGATCCCTTTGCTAAACCACCTTCCCACATCATTAAAAACAACGAGAATTTGTCCACTCTTGCGGTGGATTTCACTGGTTCCAAACACCTCAACACTTCAACAGGATCTGAATGCATAGAACTCCCAACACTGACCAGACGCCGTATGATTCACTGGAGGGCACAGAGTACGATTTAACCGAAAAAGAAACCAGCTTCCACGATGTAAAACCTTTAATGATGTCTGGCTCAAGGAAGTGGTATTGACCGCTGTCAGAATCACCAGCCCAACTCAGCCAGAAGCAGCAGCATCCAGAAATGCTCATCCCTTGGCAGGGCACTGCTGCGTGCAACTAAGAGCCAAAAACCTCACCTACCAAGGCTGGGGCCTCCAAAATAAGGAACTGAAGCCATGCACGACGATGCATGTCTGGGCGATGCTGCCCAAAGCTCCCGGGAAGGAGGAGCTGCAGGGAAGAGCTGCGCCTCGCCAGCCAGCTCAGCTTCCCGGTGACAGCGGGACAGCAGCAGCAAAGGAAGGGCAGAGCCCTTTGGGGATGAGCGGAACAACATCTGGAGGATGCCCAGGAGAGCTGCCTTCTGTCAGCCTGTGTACTAACACCACGCATCCTCACCACCAAGGAGAGGGCTTCAGAAACGCTACCCCTTCATCTACAGGGTTCTAAAAGGGACAAGGAAAATGCCATGCAACAGCGTTACAGGCAACATGGCACAGGGAAAGGCAGCAACAAGCGATGGCAGCTCTGCCACCAGTAACGCCAGCGCTGGGATTTACCAGCTCCTTCATGCAGATGACACACGCCAGACTGGAGCTGGCACGCGTTCACCTGCAAACCAAATACCCGACAACGGAGCTGTGGAGGGACTCTGCACAGCCTGGATGAAAGATCTGTACCACGTTCTGCCTGAAACGGTGGTAAAGACCAGGCATCGACACTGGGCACCCCAGCCTAAGGCAAGAACGAGCTTTGAAGTTCTACTGGAACACACTGCAGCGATTCCCAAGGTCAGACTTGCAGCCGTACGGGTAGGATCTGCCACCAGCGCAGGACACGTAACAAGACAGCCAGCTCTTCTGCCAGCCCAGAAAGCTTTGGGTGCGTCAGCTACCAGGGAACTACTGGAACTGCACTGCAACCAGAAGACAGACCTATAGAAAATGCAACGCATCTAGTCCTTTCTTTAGGCACAGCTACGCTTCTCCAGCTGAAATGCTCGCCCTTTGGGCAAAACATTGACACGCTCACGTCCAAATAGAAAAGATTAAGGTAAGATCAACTTTCAATTTATAAATTGTTAGCCCAAGCGTAAAAGCTTTTCAAGGTACCTGTAGTTCAAAATCCAGCTGACATTTAAACAACTGGTTATTCCAGTGGGGAGAAACCCTCCTCTTTCGGGGAAGCATGCCTTCTGTTTGCAAGCAACTGTTTTGTCAAACTTGAGACTTCCCTGCAAAGCCTGCATTGCCTGGCCTTGCTGTTGACTGGTTTACATGCACATCCCCAGCAGCCAGGGTTGAGATGACCAGTGGCATCCAAGGGATTTGGCATCATCGTTTCAATTCGGTTTATAAAAAGTTTATATCCCTGCAATTGTTTTCAAAATGTCAGCCTTCCTTTCTGTTACAGAAAGCTTCACGTTCTCGGGAATCCTCTGATATCCCCTTCCGTGCTCAGGGAGAGGACAAGACATTTTAAAACAGCTGCTTCAAAAGTTAGTATCCTTTTAAATTAAAGTTTAATTAACTAAATTTGTTCTCGATTTCAGCCAGTGGAAGCCAGGACACCAGATACAACATTCTCTTGCCTACACTTTGTTGTTGCTGCTGTATATGCCTGAATGCAAATGTCCTGTAGGAGCCTTTAGTCCAGGAATGCTTTGCCTCACCCCTTTTCAAGCTTGGTAGGGAAAAAAAAAGAAAAGAAAAAAAAGCTTGTGCTCCAGATGCAAGCAGTGTGGAGTCTCATGCGTCTTTGGCTGGGGCTTTTGGCAAAGAGATATGATGGATATTTCTCAGGCGGGATGGACCTGACTTTCAGGAAAGCTTAAATCCAGCTTTACAGAAATCATCATTTCAGCACGGTCTCTTACACCGCTCTTGCTTTAGTGGTATTCAGCGATGTCCCCGTGCGCTCCCGAACAAGAGTTCTAATGAAGCAGCGGTTGCGGCTCATCTCGTAACGCAGGTATTGCTCTGGGTTTCAGACTGGGCTTGTTATCCCGCCTCACACGTCCGTAATTAAACACCATCTCAGACACTTAGATTTCCACCTAAGAGGACACCACCCTTCTCTAGGCATTAGCTGCTACTTATGCCATGAATCCCTTCTTTCCGTGTCCGCACCAGCCACGTATTGTCACGTTCTCCTTTTCCCTGGCAGAACCCCTGTACACTTTATGCCCACCAAGATGAGTCACACAAAGGCACGCATCTCGCCTAGCACTCACCAGCGGGGATCTTTCATTCCCAAACACTGAGACACTAGCCACAGTGTCCTGCCTTCCTATCGCCTGGGCTTCCAGCGTCAACGGGATCTCCACCGAGCTGTGAGGCTGGATAATCCCACACGGCACAGGGCTGCAGTACCACACAGCAGCATCCTCCTTGTGCTCCTATAAGGGACAGAATCAAAGACAACTTCAGAGTGACCTCTGAGGAAACTCCAAGCTCCTTAACATCTACCACAACGGCAATTCACCCACATTTTTAAAAATCCCTAGGAGAAAGCAGAAAGGCGCAACACAAGGAGCAAGATTTATATGGGCCTAATTAGCATCCTCACAGGGTCCAAAAGCTGCTGCACTCACAAACGCCCACTCCGGTGCTGGCGGCCTCCTTGCAGCAGCTTTTCACAACCCTCCAAGTTCTCCTGCATGAAAGCACCCCAAAGACTAGAACTGAAACTGCTTCCTGAAGAGTTCAAACCGCTCCTGAAGTTCATATTCAGGTAGCTTCCCGTTCTCTCCAAAACTTTAGGTTTGAATATAAAACAGCAAGGTCTTATCCAAACCCCGTTTCTTTCCTAATAAACCCCTCGATAACGACGTTTGAGGGCAGGAGGCGAACACGACGCCAAGCCTGAGGAAGGACTCCATAGCAGCCTGGAAGATCGCTGTCGTTCACAAGGGTCAGCATCCACTCGCAAGGGAACTTCAGAAAGCACCGTCCAAATGTCAGAACAGGGCTGAGCACGTGCAGCGGAGGAACGACACATCCGGGTGAAGAGATGACCAAAGGGAATTAGAGACACTGAGAGAACGTAGAAGTTGTTTACTCCCCAAACAGCATGAAACAGACACAAGGCATTTGTCTCTGCCAGATAGACATTTCCTACCTCTACGGCAATCGATCACCTCTAACTTCTTCTTACTCAACAGCCTCTTGTAAAGGAGGGGCAGCCCCAGACTCCCGTGGCAGAGGCTGCCCAGTGCCCTGCCCCAGTGCTCTCTCATCAAGCTTTGCCCCTCCCTTGCCCCAGGAGGCCGGCAAGGACCCTCCCACAGTCCCAGCAAGGCACGAGCTCTGCGGGAGCCTTCCCGCTGAGGACCAGCGCTCCCCAAAGCTCAAGGAAAACAAGACTCCCACATCTCAGTAAAAGCACCTCCCTCCTCTCCCGTACCGCTCTCGCCCTGCCTGAAACCTCAGCCGCTTGCCCCCGCGATGGAGGGCACCAGCACCGCCTGCCTCTCGCAGTGGGTGACCAGCCTCTCCCAGCTCCTGCAGCTGCCTGGGTCCTCCACACACCAGCCCACACACTGACTCTTCCCATTCCCACTCGTTTTACAAAATTGCAGCCCAGGCACCCAGTGGGTGACTCTGCCGGGGAGAGGGAACAGCACCAGCGAACTGCGTCCCTCTCGTCATTAAACTGGCACCCGCTGCGGCGCAACGGCATTGAACGACGCTGCAGCTTTTGGCTTAAGTCTGGGAACGTTCATGCTCAAGAGAACCAGAGAAACCTGAGCTCACCTGCCACACCAAGGACTAGTTTCCCCTCACCACTCCTGCCGTAAGCCCCTTTCCCATTTGCACACGCCTTCATTAACTGAGCCAGACCCCAGCTTTCAGCAGGCTGCTCGCCGCCTTCCAAACAAATGCTGCATTTTGGGCCAACCCAGCACAAGCCCACCGCTTGCAGGGAGAAGCAGGGGCAGTCCTTTGGAGATTCATTACTCCTCAAGTCCCAGACAATAGGCCAATAGTGAATATAATCACTGCTCCCTTAAAAAAATAAAAAATAAAAAAAAGACAGAGGCATGGCCCTGAGCACTGAGCACAGGTGCCTCTCAACATGGGCTGCTTTCAAAGCACGGCTGTGCTCACAGCGAGCTGGGCAGAACTAGCTCGTTAAGCAACATTTCTCATTTGGAGCTGAAGCCAGGACACCCCACGCCAGGCAGCGTGCTGGGCATGGGTACGCGGGGAAAGGTGGCCAGCTGCAAGGAAAGCGCCGGTACCTGGCTGTGAGAGGCACGCCAACACCTCCTGGCCAACACCATCCACGCCCACCACCAGCGCCAGCTCGTATCGCCTCACCGTGCTGGAACACAGGGTGACCTGGTAGAGGAGAAGAGCGTCAGATACTTAATCACTGCCAGAAGCCATCAGCCACGCATGGTGTCCTCTGGCTCTCACCCACGGTCAGGAAAGGGAGCGATATTTTGCCTTAGTTCTCCTGCTGGTCCACGTGTAGACCACTGTCTTTCCGAGTAACAAAACTCTTCTGGCGATATCCGATTTATTAAGTACGCCTTGCATACCAGGGCATATGTGAGCTAAATTAAAGCACAATTCATGTTCTACTTGCCACTGGGACCAATTTTTACTCTCGACTACAACAGCATAAATCCAGAGGAAATCTGTTGACTTTCACAGAATGAGTCCAGCTTTACAGTGGGAAGCCGAGGGCAAAACGTGGCCCAGCAGCAGCTGTGCAGCTCATGGCTGCTGGAGCTTTTCCAGTCCTCGCTGCAGTGGATGCAACCATTCTGCTCCACACGAGAGGAAAGATAAGACCGGGAAGAATAGCAAACTGCTTTATGCAATGACATCTTTCTTTTAACAGTCACCTTCTGTCCCCATCCTTCCTCGGCCCACTTTAAATCAAATTGCTCTAAGCAGCTCAGACACACACGCATGGCTTCTGTGCTTGACCGTAGGGTACATGATCCTTGGCTTACAACTTTGGAAACAAAACGGTGCTCCGCCCCAGAGTACCCCAGCTCACAAAAACCTAACACGAACACCGATCTCTTACTTGCGTTATGCCCAAAGCCAGCAGCACTACAGCCCTCCTGCGCACCAGTGAAGCTTCAGCTCCACCTGCTGAAGCACGTATGGCCGGGCTCGTGCCATACCTGGATACCCAGGGCTCCTTGGGAGCGGATGGTCCCCTTGCAGGGCATTATGGTGAATTCAGTTGGCTTGATGTGATGTTGGGCTCCCTTTCTCCAGGACGGGCAAGTGTTGTCTGATATCTGAGCAAAACTGGTGACGCTGCGCTGTCCTGAGCCTTCGCCAGGGATGCGAAGGTTGAAAGTCATGGGAACCAAGGAGGTGTTAGTGAGGCGACACGGCAGGGTGCGAGGAAAGCCTGGGAAGGTGAGACAAATATCAGTCAAGTCCCTGGTTATCCCGTGATTCCTGGTGTGACTCTCCTGTTAGGATAGACCGGTGCTTGTTGTTTATCTCTTTTCAGTGTGAATGAGAGGTAATGGAGAAGCTCAGGGAGGAGTGAGTTGTGACTGAAGTTGCTTTTTCCATGGATGGCACAGCTTGCTTCCTTGGCAATGGGCAGTGCCGTTGGTGCTGAAGAGCTGTCTCTACCTGTGAGGAGCTCTCTCACCTGCCCCCAAACCAGCCCCAACTCTTTCTCACTGATCAGTGTGCACCCAGACAGAGCATTTATTCTGAAAATTCAGTCTGTAAAATCCCCCATTAACTCCATGAACATTCCCCCAGTTTTCAATATATGAAAGTAGGGCATTGTCATGTAAGGAAAAGAAAGGATGAGACCGGGCACTACAACATGATGCATTGCACTCTAATGCAGTTTCTCTAGGCAGGACCCTTAAGGCATCTCCTGTTTCTGGGCAACCAGACTGAGCACATGACAACTCGGCCCACCTCACTGCAGGCAAACCTGATGCTTCCTTAGAAATGAGCAGGAACTGTGTCTCACCTTACCTAACAAACGGGGACATCACATCCACACTGCCTTTGATTACTGCCCACAAAGCCTGACATCACTTCAGCTCTGACACTTGCTTTCCACAACGGAAAACCAGTGGTACAACCACACTGGGTGAGGGGGTGGCTGTTCTGCAGAGGCAGGACACCAGCCCGCAGCTTGGTCTGGAGCGGACACCAGCTCTGCCAGAAGACACCTCCCATGCCCTGCTTACCAAGTGCTATTTGAATAAAGACAGGGAGGAAAACCACCCGCAGACACAGCAGATAGTTCCTCTGTGCCCAGCAGCAGTGACCATTGCCCACCGCCAGCAATTACTCCGGCAGGGAGGCGGGGGTGGGGCACAGAAAGGACATGCACCGACTGACCCACTGCACAGCCCCAAATGGGACCGAAGTCACCAGATGCAGACAACAGCCAGCAGCACAGTGACAAGAAGCAAAACTACAATAGCTGCCTTCAGCTGAAAAGGCCTTGTTAATGAAATCAGATTAAAGTAGGATGAACCTCCTATTACACAACCGCATTTCTGCCGGTGCGTTTCTTGTGGGTCTATTTATTCAAAAGGAAGCAGAGAAGTGGCCGAGTGGTGATGCAGGGAGAGGGGGAAGTGGCTCAGGGAAAGTATTGAGATTTCCTAGAAAGTCCACGAACCGCATGAAACCACAGAGGCATCCTGGGCACAGAATGATCATGGCCCTTCAATCAATCCCCAATTGATTTCACATGTAAACTTTAGATCATCTCAGTACAAAGCCTTTTCTCTGAGACTCGAGATGGAGAATCAGAATCTGCATTTCAGTGGAGATGCTCTGGGTGCTCAGCCACCGGCTCCATCAGTGGAGCAGTGCTTCGGCTGGGGAAGGAGAAGGAGCCCACATCTCTGGAGACATCACTGCCCAAACCAATGCCGAGCTACTGCCTGGGCTTATTACCGGGCAGGTGATAACGAGGAGCCCTCACAGCACAAATTAACAGCTCACACTAAAGGTCAAGTGGGTAAGTGGTGTCCTCACCTTGCAACAGGAACGTTCACCCTGAGCAGCCACAGGCTAGCGTGTGGCTCCAACGCCCTTCTCCTGCAGCCCCATCCCCTGGGCCCTTCTGGGACAAGGGCTTTCACCATCATTCTGCCGCCAAGGATTGGGAGGTTGGGGCTGAGCAGGCTCTGAGGGCACCAGGAAAATACTGACTTTCTATTCCTTTGGTCCTGTTTGATCTCACGGCAGCAAAATACCACCTGAGCAAGCGGCAGCCCTGGTTCTAACACCCTGAAGGCTGCTGTGGAGGAACACAAGTGACAGACGCTCCCAAAGCGCTTCATTTCAGTAAGGCACAGACCTCCCCACCAGCGGTCCAAGCCCAGGGCACACTCACCAAAGGAGACGTCGCCGAATGGAGGGAAGGTACATGGAAAGGGAAAGTCGGTCCGATGACACAGCCCCTGTAAGGACAAAGGCAGAGGAGGAACTGGCTTGGTTAAAAAGAACTGCAAAGTGTTCGGCTTTCGTTACCACCGGGACGGATAGAAGCTGGTCTCAGCAGCACGGTGGGTTTCAAATCAACCCGTCACCCCTGCGCTCGGCACAGCATCCCTGTGCACAGGAGGCAGCCAAAGCAACGTGGTCAGCAGGTGGCAGCTGCTGAGGTGGCTCAGGGCACCAGGGCAGGCAGGGTACACCCCCAGGTTGCTGCTGGCCCAGTGAAGGACCCTGAACAAGTGATGGCTCTGTGCCTCAGTTTCCCCATCTGTCATGTGACGGGCAGAGCTGTCCATGCAGAAGCAGGTTCATTGTAACTAGCCCTCTCAGCCACAGGTTCCCTGCTTTGGTATCTCTCTGCTGGAACTGGCCTTTCCATGGGCTATATGGACATCTTCCTCAGACCTTATTCCACACTACCATTATGCGTGCAGGATTTTGAGGCACGAATCCACAGGAGCCCCAGACATCTACTGAGAAACGCAGCACAAGTTCTACACAGTGGATGGCGGAATCTTGGAGGAAAGTATCAGCTTGTCACCAGTGCACCGGCTGACACATCCAAGAGCAAGACTGTTTGCACCACCAAACATGAGTGTCCTGAAGCCACCACACCAGCCCGCCCATCCCTAAATTCAGAGAGGTTCCAAACTCCCAAACTCACCAACATCCACTGAAATCAGCACTTGAAGCTGCACAACATTCATTAATTTCATGGTTGATGCCAATCAATGCCAGCTCTGCCTCTTGCTGAAAAAAACAAATACAGATCAAGGAGCACAGTGACCCGTGCCTCCTAGTTTTATTCACAGGACTGCCACCGGGTCTCTCGTACACATGAACAGACCCCAGCCTCCCACAGGAGGGACCTGCACTCACCCGTGGTGTCCCAGTTCCAGCATCCCTTTCTAAAGAGCAAAAGAACAAGCGTTCAGGACCTCGTCAGGTCTGTTTCCAAGCAAAGAGTGATCACCTATGGTTTGGGCATCTTCTGACTGCACAATCAAAAAGCACTCAAAATCTGACTTTCAGGAGTTTCAATCCCATGCTAATTCTCGATTCCTGGAGCTGAATCCGTTCCTGAGAACAAGTTAGGTAGCAAATCCCTTCTGGCAATGAGGTTCCCTCTCCAAGGACCTCACGTAATCAGACTTAACCTGCCAAGCCCCAGCATCCTACTCTGGATGGAGCAAAGGGAGCAGACATGCTTTCCGTAATAGCACTTGCCAAAAGACAATAGAAAACTGCCTCCAAACCAGCCACAACTGGGTCTCACACTGGGAAACTGCCAAGGGTGAGCCTTGCAGCGAGGGGGGAAATAACTGCCGTTTCTGCTGAGCACACAGGAGCTGTGCTCAAGGAAGTCAGACCTGAAGGACTGCCCAGAGGGCTCGGCCAAGCAGCCAGCCCAGAGCCCTGTGCGCTACAGCCGGTAACAGCGCAGCTTGCAAGAGAACGGGGGAAGAGGGCAGTCTTTATGGCAACAGCCACATCTTCCAATAGTGCTTCTGAAGGGAGATCGGGGTCCTCGCAGAGCAGGAAGGAGCACAAGGTAGGAGAGGAACCACCTGCACTCCCACCGCTGTTCCTTCCTCTGCAGCCCCGTGTCCCACCAGCCAGCTCATCTCCACTCAAAAGAACTGGGAGTTTTTCCCTCCCTGGAGAACTAAATCCAGTGCACAACCCCCCCCTGAAGAGGGAGGCTCGGCTTGCCCCGGTGGGTGGGCATCTCAAAAGCATTTGAAACAAACAGCTTGAGTTGTGGGGCTGGAGAATGAGAGATAAGGGCTGGACAGGGGTCCTTGGAACAAAGGCAAGACAGAAAGCAAGGAGGCAGATGCCATCTCGAGGAGAGGAGTCTGCAGTGGGAATTACTGTGGAGGCACCCCCCAGGCTCCTGTAACCCTCCTCACCTGACGGTCAAGGTCACGGGCTCAGGGGACCCATCCACACTGAACCGGAATCCTTCTGTGAACTGCCCCAGGGCGGTGGAACTGAAGGAGATCTGGATGACTTGGAGGCCATCTGGTGAAATGATGCCCTCCTGGGGGTGGAAGGAGAAGCAGGAGCCCAGAGCTGTCCCTGGAGGGACCAAGCTGAAGGGGGCATCAATGACTCCTTTGTTAAACAGGATCACCTGCAGCAGCAAGAAAGCAAAATGGAAATACATGAGGAATCTTCTTTCCTTACAGAAGGCTGATTTGTTTTCTAATTAAACTTCTACAAAAGGCAGAAGATGCTGTGTGCTGCTGCTTGGCTGAAGCCAAAGAAAACACAACAGGACAGTTTCTGCCTTTGGGTTTTTGCATGCAAAAAACCCCAGTGATAACTTCACATAAACAGAGTCACTCTGGGTTTATTCCACTGACACAGAGCAGTCCGCTTGGACTTGCAGGGCTGAGGATGTGCTCAGCATCACCAAGGCGATGCAGACCTGCCCCAAAGAGCAGCAAAGGGCGGTCGCAGCATTACAGCGAATCGTCACCTAACTGCTCCCGCTCCAGATGAGCCCAGTCCTGCCAAGGGCAAAACACATTCAGCTCCCGTCACAGCCAGCAAGTTTACTGGATGTAGAAAATACCTTGGGACAGCCCCATAACCAGCTTCAGCAGCACTCCCCGACTCTGCTAGGGTACGTCAGTGAGGCGCATTTTGTTCTTTTCTTTGATCTGAGAGTCTCTTTGTCTTTGCTCAACCAGACATGTCAAGAAAGGATGAGAGGGAGGGGCATAGCAGCTCCACCTGCTCTAAAGAATCTCTTTCATAAATATTCACAGCCATCATCTACTAATTTACCATTATTTACTGCTCCAACAAGCTACACAATCCTGCAGCATTTGCTGAGATTCAGCAAGAAATGCCCACACCTGCCTGTGAGTATCAGCACACTGGTGGTCACCAAACCTACCCAAAGCAAAGCTCTACAGTTTCCGAAGGCTGCAGGTGAAATCCGGCCATTTCTGTGGACTTATCTACCTGCTTGGCAGTTATTTTCCCTAAGTTTTGTCCTCGCAAAACCTGTCAGAAAAACTGAGACAGAAGCAGAGGTACAGCCCTTGTTTTTTTAATTTTGCAGCTGCTGTTGAAAACATTCCTGTATTCAAATTCTGCACTGGTAACTTGGAAACTACTCATATGTTTTACACCTTAATTACAAATTGCACTTAGGGATCCTACACTGAAGTTTACCTCCAGTCTGGCTACTTAATACAGCACTTGGAGTATCATCTACTTATTCACATTTTCTCCAGTAATGAAACAAACACATTGATATATATAGAATCAATAAAGAATCAGCATTAAAAAATGCATACATACAGTGCACAATATTTTGGCAAGAAAACACCTTAACGTGTCCTTCCCTGCAACAGTCAAGCTTTTGAAAGTGTCTGGCACCATGTACTGCCTCATTTTCTACCGCCTCCAGTTGCTGTATCTTGGGGGTTTTTTTGGTTGGTTTTTTTTAGAGAAAACTTGCCGCCATCGGCGGGGGGAGGCAAATACCCAGAAAGCTCCTTTGCTTCATTTCCAGAACTGCCCTGCTCTGTTCATAGAGCCAGAGGGGCACCAGGTCTGAAGGGTGGCAGGAGGCTGGTCAGCAGGGACAGCGCTCCCGGTGCCTGCGCGGGCAGCTCTGCGCGGGGAGGCTGCCCGGCTTCCCTCCGGCGCCAGGATCCAGCAAGTTGCGCTTCACTGAAAGGTGTTTGCAACGGACTCGAGTCGGAACACAACCCCTTTGTTCCAGCTGCTTTTTAACCGCCAGGGTACCAGGGCGCAGTGCATCTAGGGCTGAAACAAAAGCCTCTGGATCCTGACCTTTTTGACCCGGTGTTGCTATCATGTGTCAAGGGCTGGATTTTCTGCATGAAGCCTCCCAGCTGGTCTCAAAGGGAGGTTGCCAAAACACAGGGATCGGGGCTTTGTGGACAACATACACACCTTTCAGACCCCATCAAAACTATCCAGATTCTGCAAAAACTCCCACATTTAACTTACATCAAATAATGCGTGCACATAACTGCCTGTGTTGCCAGAAATCCAGCAGGTGCACAAAGCTCACTGCTGCCCCAGGGGCCATCAGGATCCACCCCAACCCCAGCAAGCCCCACTGCTCACCTCGTAGCTGGGGGCTGACGCAACAAAAACCTTCCCGATGTCCAGCTGGTCAAAGCTGAAGCGCAGCTGGGGCCCTATGCCGCTCCCTTTGATGCGCAGGGGCAGCCTGGTCTCACGGCCTGGGGAGAGGTTGCCATGTCAGTACAGAATTCCTTCGGTTCGCCTGGATTTTCCAGGCAGCCTCAGAGCCAGTCCCCGACTCCGGGCTGGGTGGCACCAGCACTAGATGCTCCGCGAGAAGATACGGGACCCTTCTCTTCCCTCAGCAGATCAACTTTGCGGCTGGTTTCTAACTTCTGACGGAGCCCTTGGGCTGGTTTGTAACTTAGCAATCAGTTTGCACCCTCAGAAAGTGATGCTGCGTATAAAACATGATTTCTGAATTCCTTCCCATGCACTTAAACGAGCTTTGAAATCCATTCAGAGAAGGCACAAAGCTCACAAAACAGAGCCGGAGAGAAAAATCTGCTGTCTGTATCGCTGCAATCGGAGACGACCGCACGGGAGCTGAGAAGTATGAGCCCAAGCAAGGCAGAGCAGCCTGCTGACAGCGATACCCCAGCAGCCTGCTGACAGCGACACGCGCACCCGAGCGCTGCCTCAAGCAGGCAGAGCATCTCAGCCACCACCTGCGCCTAACGTAGGGCTCCGTACCGGGGTGCTCCAGGGCTCACCGCCTGCAGCAGCGCCTTGTTAAGACGGGGCTTTACGGTCTCCAGAGAGCAGCACTCACCTGTTCCCACCATCAAACCAAGAGCTCAGCTTTGTAAAGACGCCCCACCTGAAGCATACTGAGCAGTTACGGAAAACCAGCCTCCTCGCTACTGAAACCAGATAAGCTCTAAGTGTACTGCTAACACACATACCCCTTGCTGCAAAGGCAACTGAGACCACAAGGCTTACAGCTGAACTCCAGGATGCTGAGTTTCTTCCTTAAGTCTGCTAAGATGGCATAGTGCAGGATCTTTCAGTCTGAAGCCTTTCTTGAACCACTGGAGCAGCCTAAAGTGCCTGAATTCTAGCTCAGATTTTGGCTTAGGTCCCCCTGCTGTTATAGATTTGCTAATAAGTTAAGATTGATTGACTTTATTTGATTGATTATTTGATTTTATAAAATCAATCATGTAATAGAAATGTAAGAGGATAAGAAAATATATTTTAATGAAACTTATAGTTATAGTAAAAAGCGGCTATAGAAAATCCTCTGTACAGCCCCGTACCAAGGCCGGAGGAATTGGTCAGAATCACCTAGTAGGAATGTTTAGAACTTAGATAACAGACTTAAGATTTGAGATGATTGTTTATATGTAACCTAGGAGGATGTACTAAAATGTCAAAATGAGAATTTATGTGAACTGGGGAGAGTCGAGTGAAGCAACCCATAGCTGCCGGCCAAGAAACAGTTACCTCAAGTGGCAGGTAATTCCGGCAGGGGGAGATCGAGACCACCGACTCACATACCACCTACCCAAATCGTACCCCAGACCCATTTCCGGACCCTTCTAACCTTTACTGCGCAGAATCGGGTACGAGAGTATGTTAATGATTTATGGGAAATCTTACGATTATGCATGGATATTTAATGAATATGTATGAATGAGTTCTATATAAGGTGTATGATTTTGAACCATGGTGTGCGTCGATCGTGAGGGGACTCGCTCACGCACCCGGCCGTCCATAAAGAAATGTCTGCTTATCTACATCACATTGGTGTCGATAAGCTCTTCATTCCGAGATTTCGGTAACAGTTTTGGCGACCCAGATGGGACCTCGCTGAAGGAGACCGGAGGAGTCGGGGACCTGATCGGTTCCAGCCGGCACCGAGGATTTCTCGGGGATACCCATCGATCCCCGATCCGTAAGGCTCTTCGCGACGTTCCCTGGATTTTGGTAAGACACTTCTTCTTGTAATTGTAGTAAGTGGGTAGGAGTCCCACTATAATAAGTGTATGGTAAGGAGTGGGTTGGAGACCCACCAGTGGGTTTGAGTCTCACTGAGTAAGTCTGCCTGTCAGACGCGGTGAAAGCTGCGCAGGCTTGGACTATAAGGATCCTTGTGGAAGAGGAAGCCTAGGCGCCTGCCCGTAAGACATAAGCGAAAGCTATTGCAGGGTTGGACAAAAGTGGAAACAAGAGAACCTACATGCTCTAGTGTTCTCTAAGGTAGTGCCTCTAACAAGAAGTTAGGAGGGGTTTTTCTTCTGATACAGAATTGTTTATTGTGTCTGTGTATCGAGAAGAAAATTAAGAAGTGTATAATATTGTGTTTTATGTCTTTGTTTAAAGTAACAATTGTGGAAAAGTGTGAGTGTGGCTGTAAGGGTGAGACGTGCAATTAAGCACGAAAGCGAGTGTGGAGCGTGGATCCGCGGATCGGGGAGACAGAGTTGAATAATTGTGTATTGTACTGTGAGTGATTATACCATGGCATCTAAGTTAACTCGGTTGTTTAAAAGTAAAAGCATGCGTAATCTTGCTGTAAATGATAAAATCCCGAAAAATTCTCCATTGGGATGTTTATTGGCACATTGGGGAGATTTATATGAGGATTTGCCAAAAAGCCAGATGATTGAGTATTGTAATAATTGGTGGCCTCTGTATACATTGGAAAATCAGGAAAAGTGGCCCATAAATGGAACACTGAATTATAATACTATTCTGCAGTTAATGTTATACTGTAAAAGGGAAGGGAAATGGAGTGAAATGCCATATGTGGATTTGTTCTTTTACCTGAGACAGAGAAAAGACTGGCAGGATGAATGCAAGTTAACTGATGGAGATAATTTTGTGATGGCTGTAACTGCTGATAACAAGAAAGTAAAAAGGTGTTGCTCAACTTGTGAGATCGGGAAAGGTTGTTTAAAGAAAAAGATTGTCACTGAGAGTGATGATGGACCAGAATTAGATATATCCCCTCTTAGGAGAGAAAGGAATCAGGGTCGAGAATCTAGGGCACGAGAACAGGCGATTGAACCGGATAGCAGTGGAACAGGAGATGTGGAAGAGAGATTATCGGAGATTGTAATTCATACTCCTGTTTCACGGAGAACTCGGCAACAGACACAGACTATAGCTCCCCTGCGACGGGGAGTTGGTAGTGATGGACCGGTCTAGTGAAAGTACCTTTTACAGCTATGGATTTGATGACTTGGAAGCAGGCAGCAGGAAATTATAGAGAAGATCCTGAAAAAGTGGGCAAGGTGGCAGATACTATAACTAGAACACAGAATCCAGACTGGAATGATTTACAGGTGATCCTGGATAATGTGTTAGATGATACAGAGAAGCAAACGGTATTAAAAGCTGGTAAAGCTCAGGCAGAGTTGGATGTGATGAGTGGAATTACAGGTGGAACAATAGAACAGAATTTTCCATCTGGGGATCCGCAGTGGGATCCAAATAATGTAACACATAGAGAAAGACTGAGACGGTATCAGAAATGGGTTTTATATGGGATTAGACATGCCATGCCTAAATCTCTGAATCGGTCTAAATTATATGAAGTAAGACAAGATAAAAATGAATCTCCCTCAGCATTTTGGGAACGATTAAAGGAAGCTGCCAGAAAACATACTGATTTGAGAGTGGAAACAGAGGCAGCACAAATGCAACTGGCTTTGATTTTTATGGGGCAATCGGCACCAGATATAAGGAAAAAACTCCAGAAACTGGAGGGAGAGAATTCAAGGAGTTTGAATACAATGCTGGAAGTCGCATGGAGGGTATATAACAACAGAGAAAGAGAAGAAAGAAAATCAAGGAGAACAGATTTATTGGCAGTAATGACAGGAACGGTAGACAGAGGAAGGGGCAGAGGAAGAGGACGAGGATTTAATGGGAGGGGAGGTTGTATGCACTGTGGCCATCGGAAATTTAATACCCCCTTAGGAGTAAATCAGTGTGCTTTGTGTAGAGAGGAAGGACATTGGAAAAAGGATTGCCCTAGAAACAAGAGTGTTTCTCACGACCTTGCCAAGATAATGATTTTAGACGACTGAAGGGGACCGGAGGGGAACCCAGCTGAACCTCTGGTTAAAATTTAGCTGGGAGATAAAGAAGTTAAATTTTTAGTAGATACAGGAGCGACATTTTCGGTATTAAATACATGTAAAGGAAAAATAGGAACAAAACCAGCCAATATAATAGGAGCAACAGGGAAAGAAGAAAACCAGGCCATTCCTACAACACCTAGATTTGAAATTTGGAAATAAGATAATTACACATGAATTTTTGTATGTACCAGGATGTCCGATACCCTTGTTAGGAAGAGATTTGTTGTCTAAATTAAATGCACAAATTGTTTTTGATGAAGGAGAACTTTTCTTGAAAATACCCGAGTCAAAAACGGGAGAAACCTTGATGCTACAAGAAAGAGTAAAGGAACAAGAAATTCCACCGGAGGTGGATTTGGCAGTGATCCCTACTGTATGGGAAACAGATATTCCTGGCAAATCGAAACTAGCAGAGCCTGTTAAAATAGATTTGAAGGAAGGCGCAGGAACAGTGAGAATTAAACAATATCCAATCAAACCGGAAGTGAGACAGGAATTGAAGAAATTGAGTGATAAATTTTTGGAGTATAACATTTTGGAAGAATGTGAATCTGAGTATAAGACTCCTATCTTACCAGTCAGAAAACCCTCGGGTGAATATAGGCTGGTACAAGATTTGAGAGCAGTAAATCAACTAGTTAAGGACATTTATCCTGTAGTAGCAAATCCTTATACACTGTTAACAGCATTAAGGGACACTTATCAACGGTTTACAGCGCTTGATTTAAAAGATGCTTTCTTTTGTATACCTTTGGAAAAAGAAAGCAGAAAACTGTTTGCTTTTGAATGGGAAAATCCTCAAACCGGGCGAAAGATGCAGTTGACATGGACTAGATTACCCCAAGGATTTAAAAACAGTCCAACTATCTTTGGAAATCAATTAGCAAAGGAACTTGAAATGTGGAAACAGGATAAATCAAGACCTGGGCATTTACTTTTACAATATGTGGATGACATATTGATTGCTACAGAAGAAAGACTTACCTGTATACAGGTGACTATCGACCTCTTGAATTTCCTGGGACTAAATGGATACAAAGTGTCCAGGAAGAAAGCCCAGACAGCCTGCCAGACTGTGATATATCTGGGCTTTGAGATTTCAAAAGGATAACGACAATTAGGAAAAGATCGCAAAGAAGCTATTTGTGGTATACCTGAGCCGAGAAACATTCATGAACTCAGAGCATTTTTGGGAATGACTGGGTGGTGTCGCCTTTGGATCATGAACTATGGGCTAATAGCTAAACCGCTGTATGAGGCCCAAAAGAATTCCCCCTTTGTATGGGGCCCACAACAACAAAAGGCTTTTGTAGAGTTGAAGCGTGCCTTAATGTCTGCACCTGCCTTGGGACTGCCGGATCTAACCAAAGATTTCCAGCTGTTTGTACATGAAAGGCAACACCTTGCACTGGGAGTGTTAACTCAGAAGATAGGAAGCTGGAAACGACCAGTCGGATTTTTCTCTAAACAACTGGACACAGTGAGTAGAGGGTGGCCAAACTGCCTTCGAGCAGTGGCAGCAACAGTGATGCTCATACAAGAAGCTCGGAAATGGACTTTGGGAAGAACAATAACAGTCTATGTCCCACACATGGTGATAACTGTCCTAGAACAGAAGGGGGGACACTGGCTGTCTCCCAGCCAAATGATGAAGTACCAGGTAGTACTGACTGAACAGGATGATGTGATTCTAAAGACAACTAACCTGGTAAATCCTGCAGTATTTTTAAGTTCCATACAGGAAGAAGGACGACTGGAACATGATTGCTTGGCTGCCATCGAGTATGTTTATTCCAGTCGTGAAGATCTGAAGGATGTACCACTGGAGCGACCAGACTGGGAACTGTACACTGATGGAAGCAGCTTCATGGAACAAGGAGTCCGATACGCCGGATATGCGGTAACAACAGAGACTACAGTTATAGAAGCAGGAGCATTGGCGAGTACCACATCAGCCCAAAAGGCAGAACTCATCGCTTTAATTCGAGCCTTAGAGATAAGCAAAGACAAGAAAGTAAGTATCTGGACTGATTCAAAATATGCCTTTGGGGTAGCGCATGTCCATGGAGCTTTGTGGAAAGAGAGGGGGTTATTGTCCTCTCAAGGATCAAACATTAAGCATCAAACAGAAATTTTATGATTATTGCAAGCAGTTCAAAAGCCAGATCAAGTAGCAATCATGCACTGTAAGGCACACCAGATTGGGAATACAAAAGTAATAGCTGGGAATAATTTAGCTGATAGAACAGCAAAAAAGGTAGCAAAGAAACAAGCATTGCAAATGGCAATAATTCCTTCTAAAACAGTAACCCTTCCTAGGGAAAACCCGAGATATTCAGAGGAAGATGACAAATTGAGTCCGTTATTAAATGCTAAGAAAAACTTAGCGGGATGGTGGGTAACCCCTAATGGACAGGTAGTAATTCCACCTCTTGTGATGAGAGAGATAATTCAAACGAGACATCAGGAATGTCACTGGGGAGCAGAAGCCTTAGTAACATCTTTACGAAAACAAGTAATATCAGTTAAGATGTTGGGAATAGCTAAAATGGTAACTGCAAAGTGTGAAGTATGTTTGAAAAATAATCCAATGATTAAGAAAAAGGTTCAAATGGGTAGACTGAAATCTGGTGTAGAACCTGGAGATGATTGGCAAGTAGATTTTTCAGAGCTACCCAGACAAAATGGGTACCGGTACATCCTGGTAGGGGTTGATACTTTTACAGGATGGCCAGAAGCCCTTCCCTGTCGCACCACACAAGCAAAAGAAGTGGTGAAGTGGTTATTACAAGAAATAATTCCGAGATTTGGAGTTCCTATTGGAATTTCTTCTGACAGAGGTCCACACTTTGTTGCTGAAGTAGTCCAAAGTGTTAGCAAAGTATTGGGTATTAATTGTGACCTACATTTATCTTGGAGACCCCAATCTAGTGGGAAAGTGGAAAGGATGAATCAAACTTTGAAACGACAAATAAGTAAAATTTGTCAAGAAACCAGTCTAAAGTGGCCTCAGGCGCTTCCATTGGCATTATTACGTATCAGGGTACAGCCAAAGAGTGGAACCTCACTCAGTCCTTATGAATTATTATATGGAAAACCATATGAGTCTCCAGAACCAAATCCAAACGTACATGTAAAAGGAAAGCAGGATGTATATAACTATTTGCTTTCTCTAGGAAAAACTCCGGCTGCAATTCGGAGTGCAGTAATTTGGAATAGACCTTTATCCCTGGAAAATTCAGTGCATGATTTCCAACCAGGAGATTATGTCTATGTGAAGACCTGGACCTCTGAACCTTTACAGGAACGTTGGAAAGCACCTTTCCAAGTACTGTTAACCACTTTTACGGCTCTCAAGATAGCAGAATCGGATGCTTGGATCCATTATACTCGAGTGAAGAAAGCACCTATTCCATGGAAGATTATCAACCGTGACCCAAAGACTTTAAATTTGACTTTGAAAAATGTCTAATTTTTCATATCAGGTTATGATCGTTCTTTGGATTCCATTTGGGTTGGTAGTGTTGGCAGGATCATGGGCTGACTTGGTGGACAGGAATGAAAGACAAATAGAGACAGAACAAGTGATTGAAATTCCCAAACAAACGGCTGAGGAAAATTTGATGGTAGGATTGATTAAAGGATTTGCCAATTTACAAAATGTTTTGCAGATCACTGCTTGTTTACCAATACCGAGGGCAGTAGGTGAATCTATTCCATGGGGAATCTTAACCATGAATCTGACCAAATTAGAATATGAGACAATGGATTGTAAACAAGAACCTAGGGAAACTTGGGAATTGCAAAAGGTTAAAGTTGGGGAAGAATCACCAGTATATTCAACCATTTGGGAATGTAAAGGATGATTTGTAGCTAAACCGGGATTATATGGAGATTTAGGGAACAAGGGATGGTGTTACTAGCCTAAAATGGCTACAACAAACACCAGTGTATGGATAACCGAGACAAAATGTGAGAAAAAGAATCGAACCCTACAGGAAAAGGAAATAGTTTGGGATTCGGTTTGGTCTATGACCTTATATTCCCATTTTCAGTATATGGCAAAAACTCCTTGGTGTTTTACCTGGGATGGAAAAGTGTTTTCAGTATTACCCTGGGTCAATGATAGATCAACTTCATTGGGAGAAAAGGAGAATAAAATAGTGCCATGGTGGAAATGTGAAAAAGTGTATGATTGTAGCAATGCAGACTTAATAATTCAAAGAATCCCTCCTTTGGCTGCCGCTTTAAAATATGGTTGTTTTTGTCGAGGTCTTAAGAATACTCTCAATCTATCTAGCGCCTATATACCCAGAAGAGGAATTATGTTTAGTTGTAGAAAATCTACTATTCAAAGTCCAGGACATTTAATTTGGGCATTGAGTGATGGAACCTGGACAACTCATCTACCATTAGATGGTAAAGTGAAACAAATAACTTTAGGCGTGCCAACATTGTGTCCGATTTGGAAGAAATCACCGTTTAGAGGATCTCTAGAAAATTTAGAACTGAAACGAACAAAGAGATCTGAGACAAATGATGATACTTGGAATGAACCATCTACAGGAGTGAAAATTGGCTGGGCAATTGAATCACTTTTAAATCCTATAGCATCATATAGAAACAGAGCATGGCTTTATAAGTTAACTGGTCAAGTGGAAAAATTAGCAAACGTTACCAAAAAGGGGTTTAAGGAATTGAATATACAATTACAGGCGACCTCTAGAATGACTTTACAAAATAGAATGGCACTAGATATGCTCCTACTTAAAGAACATGGAGTATGTGGATATCTCAAAGATAAGCTGGACCACTGTTGCATCCCCATTTCAAACATCACACAAGATGTCAAACATGATTTGGATTTATTAGATAAAATTGAAAAAGAAACAGAATCAATTCAAGAAGATATGTCAGAAGACTGGTTAGGGAAAATTTTTAACAAATTAGGAAGGAACTTGAGCTCTTGGATACAATCCCTAATCAAAACTTTGTTTCTGTTACTGATTGTCTTTTTGATGATCATGTTGGTATATGCATGTTTGAAGAAGCAGTTTACCAACAGAATTGCAATCAATCGTATGATCATGAGAGAAGTACCAACCAGTCCACCAAGGTATAGCCCACCACCAAAATATGTTGAAACAAATGATATGTAAATAATGTGAAAGCATTGAAATAATGATTTTCAACACTTTCAAAGGGGGGAAATGTTATAGATTTGCTAATAAGTTAAGATTGATTGACTTTATTTGATTGATTATTTGATTTTATAAAATCAATCATGTAATAGAAATATAAGAGGATGGGGAAATGTTATAGATTTGCTAATAAGTTAAGATTGACTTTATTTGATTGATTATTTGATTTTATAAAATCAATCATGTAATAGAAATATAAGAGGATAAGAAAATATTTTTTAATGAAACTTATAGTTATAGTAAAAAGCGGCTATAGAAAATCCTCTGTACAGCCCCGTACCAAGGCCGGAGGAATTGGTCAGAATCACCTAGTAGGAATGTTTAGAACTTAGATAACAGACTTAAGATTTGAGATGATTGTTTATATGTAACCTAGGAGGATGTACTAAAATGTCAAAATGAGAATTTATGTGAACTGGGAAGAGTCGAGTGAAGCAACCCATAGCTGCCGGCCAAGAAACAGTTACCTCAAGTGGCAGGTAATTCTGGCAGGGGGAGATCGAGACCACCGACTCACATACCACCTACCCAAATCGTACCCCAGACCCATTTCCGGACCTTTCTAACCTTTACTGCGCAGAATCGGGTACGAGAGTATGTTAATGATTTATGGGAAATCTTACGATTATGCATGGATATTTAATGAATATGTATGAATGAGTTCTATATAAGGTGTATGATTTTGAACCATGGTGTGCGTCGATCGTGAGGGGACTCACTCACGCACCCGGCCGTCCATAAAGAAATGTCTGCTTATCTACATCACATTGGTGTCGGTAAGTTCTTCATTCCGAGATTTCGGTAACACTGCCATCCCATTCTACTCTTGTACGGAAAGCGAGTAGCACAAGGAGCAGAAGGTAGCCCCAGAAGTTGTACACAACCGTCACTGTGGCTTTTGTGCAAAACTATTCCTCTATCCTTTGAGCTCCTTTTGTGTGACACCCACCATTAACTAAAGCTTAGGGACTGAAAGTTGATTTCTTTTTTTATAAAAGTCTGCTGCTTAGTCATTCCAGAATGTCCAAACCAACTTCTTATTGCAAAGAGCAGCCCACGTGTGACTAGATCACAACTCGGAAAAAACCCTCCTGGAACAGCCTTTTCAGTGATCCCTGACTTTGGGCTTGCAACCGTGGCACGGGGATGTTTGATCACGTCCAAAGCCAGAAAGGAAGAGCTAGGGAGCTTGTGCTGAATTCAGTGGTTTTTCAGTGGATCCAGCCGAAGCCCAGCTGACAGCAGAGATGAGTTACACTTCACAGCTCAGGCACGCATCGGAGGGCTGTGTACTTCTATTGCACAGACACCCGAAAAGAGGCAGTACTGGGTGCTCGCTGCTCAGAAGATTTTTCCATCTTGCATCACATGTGGCCTAATTTTCATTAAAAACTTGATGTTCTAAACCATCAAAGCTCTTAGGAAATGACAAAGATTTCCAAGGGACAAGTTTTGCCCATAATCATGGGTGAGGCATGCCCCACGGCCACTATCATCAAAAAAAATCAGTGGCCATTCTTTCCCTTCTGCAGCAGGCCCTCAGCCTCTCCTGGAAGGTCTGCGGAAGCTATCCTTTCTTCTGCCCCTACATTGATGCTGGAACTTTAGGAAACCCTGGGAGTTTTACGCTCTCTCCTTCCAGGTGAACCTCAGAGAGTGCTCTCCTGAAAGGAGGAGGAGCAGAGTAAAATACAGACCATTCAGGACAGCCGAGAGAAAAAGAAAGAAAAAAGAGAGTATGTCCCGCTCCTCGCTAGCAGCTGGGGCTTCCAGGAGCACCCAGCCGCTGGCCAAGGCCTGGGTGCCCCAGGCTGGGACCGTGTGATGCTCCCACCACAGCATGTCCCAGAGCACATGGACCAGGGCATGGAGGGGCCGCAGCCTCCTTGTCCTCAGTCCCAAAGCCACACCTGGTTCTGTGGAGTGAGAATTCGGATCTCAGTCGGGTTAACACCTTGGCACATCATGGAGGGATTACAGCTCGGCATTCAAAGAAACAGGGGTGTGGGTGGCCCAACAGCACAGAACTGTTTCCCAAGTCCCTAACTTCTGCTGCTTTCTGGCACTCGTTTTTTTTGCCCACGGAACGTCCCCAGGTTTTGAGCTTGGTTTTGAACGTGATTCTCAACCAACCACATCAACACAGAGATCCAGCTTTACACGATGTAGGACACGGAAAGTGAAGGAGGGATCAGCACTTAGGATTTTGCTTCTCCCTGCAAAAGCGGCTTAGAAATGGGTTTTGGAAGAAATCAGATGTAACCCAGTACATTTCCATATCCAGAAAAAAACAACAAAAAAAGAATTTTAGGTGATTGAGCCCCCCCACCACGTGCTTCCTTCCAGCACTCAAGAGCCATGGCTTTATTTGCATGAATAACTAAGAAAGTTCATTTTGAGCTTAAACAAAACAAATTTCAAACCACTTCTTAACCGCTGGCTTTGCAAGTTGCACAGTGCTGATGAGTTCTGTAAATCACCTGGTCCAGAAGCGTTCGGCTAAGCGATTTATGGAGGCAACTGCAAAAACACACATGGAGGCCAGCCACTTCCCCGTGGGGCTCGAGATCCAACTGCAATTTCACAGTGCTGCACTAGGGCAAAGCTTCTAAATATTCCCTGCAAGGGGCACACGCTGTCTGCAAATCGTCCTCCAAAGGGATCTGTGACTGGCATGCAAATGCACGAGGAAGGCAGTCACACTGCTCAGAGTCGCCAAGAAGCAAAATTAATGACTCCCTAGTTAAAGATCACGGGTTTCTTCTTTAAACTCTTTTTGCACCCTGGGACAGTCTCCACCCTGACGATACAGCGGCTCAGCTCTGTTTTGTGAGGGATGGGGGGTAGGTGACCTCCTTGAGGTCCTCTCCCAAGGGGCCCATGGAAGAGTTCAGATCTCCTGAGGGACCACGAGGGTTTTTCCAGAGCAGGCTCCTCTTTCTAAACACCGATCGCTTGCCCAGCTCTATTTCCTGTAACTCCCAGGTTGCACGTAAGTAATTTTCCTATTTCTCTGCCACAACAACAACAAAAGCTCTCCAGGCACAACCCCTGGAGATCCCTGCAGCAAAGTGATGGACAGCCCCACCACCACAGCAAAAATCCCAGGGCCAGGAGCACAGCGCTGAGCCAGGATTCCCTTGGGAGCAACTTTTTAAATCAACCCTTTCCTTCCACAGCTCTAACAACTGCAGCTGGCGGCCAGGAAGGCGGTTTGTTAACACGAGCCCTGGTTAATTACTGTAGGTGGCATTTGCCAAGTAAACCCTGCGCAATTACCGTATCAATAAAAAGCTGTTTCATGGCCTTTGTATCTGTCAGCTTGGAGCAGTAAGGAATGGCTCGAAGCAGCTGGGTTAGTGATCTCAGCACCCTCCAGAACGGGAGCCTGGCTGCTGGGGACCACGGGCCTCGCACCTCCTTCCTCTTAGATGGGGAAAACCAGAGCGTTCCCTGGATGGAAATCTGACAGGGACCTCCCACTCCTGAAAAACACCTCAAGCAGCACCACACGGACGGAGAGGAAGGACAAGGTAACCTGAACCACGGAGCTTGCTGCAAGCATTCCCTGCCCCGTGCCAGCACAGCAAGGCCATCACCTCTGTAAGGGCAAAGGCGGCATAACTCGGTGGGTCAGTGATAACCGCTCCCAGAAAAAGACCTGACAGCACTTCTGTCAGCCGGGAGGAGCATAAAGCTTGTCTAGCAGGCTGCTCGCACTCTGACTTCTGGGGAGGGTGCTCACCCTGCTGAGGACAGCGAGCCCTGTAACACGCGACCCAGATGAAGCAGAGACTTGAGCCACGAGGTGACGATTCCCACGCAGGGACAGCAGCACACGTGTGGCACGTTCACAGACACCCTGCGCTCAGCAGGGCTCAGCCACTACGGTCTGGCAGCGCCTGGAGAGCGGGAGGTGACCCAGGGGCAGGGAGCACGTTTCACTCAGCTCCTACCGCCTCAGGAGCCCGATGGTGCATCCACGTAATAAAGGCTCATCCTGGAGGTCTATAGGGGCTTAGTGCTCGTCCACCAAAGCTCTTCTGCGAGTACCTCTCTGCCTTTACAAACACCTTGCAGCACAACGAATGCATGGTATGAAAGCTCGCTGCTTTGGCTGCTCTGGGATCAGCGGTCGGAGCCAGGCGCGCTAAGCCCTGGCTCTGCACAGACCAGCTGGGAGCCACAGGGACAGCAGGAAGGTGCTGGCACTGCCCTGCTGACCACCGGCTCTTCCTAGGAATTCCGTGGGAACCAACTGGGCTGGAAGAGTATTTGTGCCTCGCCTTTGCTGTGGGTAGCAGGAGGAGGAGAAAGGAGCTGTACCTGAGATGTCGCAGCAGACTGTTGATACACTCTGGCTTCTCGGGGTTTGAAGATCACGTAAATTTCAACTGAAGAATTTGGCCAGACATCTCCCTCCTAAGACAGGAGACAACAAACCATTTACCTTCAAACGTTACGTTTCTTGTTTTCAACCACAGCCCTGTAAGCCTTTATTTAGAGCATCAATGATGAGCAAGGAGCAAACAACACTTACAAAATGTGTAAGACTTTGGAAGCAGCTGTGAAAAAAATTAAGTCCCTTACCTTTACTAGCACCCGGTAAAGGCTTGCCTTTTTTTTTTTTTTTTTTAATTAGGGCTATAATAAAGGAACTAAACTGGCTGGCTTCAGCATATCAAGGATCTCTTCAGAAGTGCCAGCTGACCTAAAGAAAAGATACGGTTTCCCTCCAAACCTTCCCTTATATCCCTGTGTCACTACAGCCATGTGAACACGTCTTCTCAGATCAGAAGAGATTTAGCAAGTCAAATGGATTTTTCCATTCTTAGTTACAAAGATAGAAAGAAAGAAAACCATGCCTGCCTTCATCATTGCAGAAGAGATCTGTAAACCAGCTCACAAACAAAGGCAAGGTCCCGTCAGGGCTGGCTACCCCGGCCAGGGCTCACTGTCCAAGCCTCCCTCTGCTTGCAGGCAACAACTGGCAGAAGAGGAATATCAGGGCTTTGCAATCTGCTCCAGCTGCCTGCAGGTCTCCACAGGGGGTATGAGACATTGCCCATGACACAAAGCCCTAGTTGTCCTGGCCTCCTCCCGTTCCTGCATCACCGCTGCTGTCGGAAGCGGAACCGGAGCTGGGTCAGTGCCCACGTGGCATTTCTCTGACACTAGAATGTGATCCTGGCTCAAAATAACCCAAACCGAACACCAAAATGGTGAACTTCCGCTGCACAAAAAAAATCCAGCTTCAGCAAGAACCTGGGAGAACCCTGCAAGCGTAAATCTTCAAACAGCGAGGGAGTGGCGATGGGTCCCTGCAGGTGTTATTCCCAGCGGCCGAGGCCCCAGCGGGATGATTTGCCCAACACCACCGAGACCACGGTGATTGCTGCAGTGTTGCTGGCATCTCTCTGTACGCTGTATAACTCACCAGATGTCCTGCCATGCTCCAGGAAGCCAGTCAGTGGTGCAGTAAGATCCTGGTAAGGGACATATCTCCCTACATCCAGGGTGCTGCTGGATCCCAAGGCACAGTCAGATGAGACTGCTCTAAGGCATCAGAGGAGACAAGCCTACGGACGAGCAACACAACCCATCCATTCATATGCACCCGCACAGCTCTCTGCAACAATCCTAACGCAGCATTATTGATGGAGCCTTGCACTCATATCCTCACTCCCAAGAAAACCTGCACCAGCAGTTAACAGACTCAAACCTCTTGAGCTTCTGACATGAAATCACCATTCTCCAGGATTCAACGTATTTGGACAGAAACTTCAGGCAGTACGTCCACAATCAGCTTCCCTGTATTGTCAGTGAAGCTGCACGCCAGACTGTTTGACTCAAAGGGAGAGGGCAAGAAGAAATCATCAGTTACACATTATTCTACTATTCTGTGGCTAAAAAAAAAATTGTGAAGGACATGACTGTTTTGGGAAACCTTTGTCATTTCTCCCTTCATTACTGCTGTATGTCAGACCATAAAACTGGAAAATATTGTGACCTATTTCTCCTGGGAAATGAAAATAGGCTGTTGGAAAGGTTCCTCACATTCCTGCTACCCCACGGGGAAGAAAGAATTGCTGGTTAAAAGGATACACTTCACTACTCACCCTTGCGGGCTACTGCTACATAGGCGTACCAGCCCTAGGACACGGCAGGAGCCAGCGGTCTGCCGCGGCTAGCATATTCTCCGTAAGATGGCAGTTGAGTCAGATCATGGAAAACTACCGTGGATGCTTGCCAGGACAGAAATGCAACTATGCAGTGCTGTGAACACGATATTGCAACACTGCTGGCTTAATGTCAGCCTCAGGCAGGCTGCAGCTGGCAGGTGGCATAAAATACAGACGGTGGATGTATGATGATCCAGCACAAAAACTCCTGCTGTTGTGCCCTGGCTTTGCTACAGCATATGCCAACGTGATACCCGAGGGGACGGCACACCATGACTCACCGCTACAGAAGTGACCTCAATAAGGAGACCAACCATAAATAGATGCAGATCCTATTTCCCCTCCCTCAGCCCCTAAATAATGCGAATCTCCTCAACCTCCACCAGCCTGAAAAGGAAAAAGCTGGTCTTGGAAAGTGGGGCACCACCAACTGTCGGCCTGCTTTGTTTGGTGGAGGGAGAAGGTGATCCATGGAAAGGAAATCACTGCTCAAAGCACACCAAAACCCCCAAAGGCAGAGCTGGCAACACAAGTACTGAAGTGACTCCCCAAAGTGCATCCTGTTAGTTCAGGGCACTCAGGGAAAAGGCAGCGCCAAAGCCAGTATCTGCCCCTTCCCATCAATAACCGAACCCACAGCGAGCGGAGGGATGGACCATAGCTCCCACTGGAGATGGCGCCTTCTGCCAAAAACCAAAGTGCTCTGCAGTCCCCTCTCATTTGGATGGGGACCAGCTGGGCACCTCAGCTGAGGTGGACGTTTGCAGGAACAAATATCGCTGTTATCTCCTGGCCCAACCTCTGCACCAACAGCAGTAGCACTTGCGTAACCTGCACATCTTGAAGACCACCTCCATCGGCTCAGAGCTGACACGTGGCACTGAGGAGTCGCTACCAGGCAATGACAAGACAGTGATGACTTGTCAAGGTAAGAGCAATGATTACAAATCCTTTTCCTCCCTTTCCTCTGGTTTCCATTTCCAAGGAGTCAGCTCCCACGTGTCTGTACTGTGACTTACAGCTAAGCTGTGGTGGGGAAGGTGCAGCAAAAAGCAAGGACTTTGTCCTTTGAGAGCCACCTGGGCTTCTACCACAGATGCTTCTGCTGACATACCATGCGTCTTTGCAAAAATAAATCAACTTCGAGACGCACTCAGGAAGTCAGAGTTACAGAACAGCTTGTTTCCCACAGGCTTGGACGGCTGCTCAAAACGTTCATGGTCACAGGCTGACTGCAAAACCGCTCCTCCTCTTTTCTCTTATTATTTTCATCAGCAAGTTAACCTTATACAGGCTGAAACAGCCTGCTGCAGCTTCCACTGAGAGCAACCCCTGGCAGCTAACGGCCCGCTTACACAGCAAAGCTGCTGCACAAACCCTGCAAAGCCACCCTGCCCAGAGAGCCTTTCCAAGGCTATCGTCCCTCCAGCGGCCTCCTAACCTCTGGGAACCTCCAGCCACTTGTTCCAAGGGTTTGATTCTTTCTATAGGGTGCTCCCAGGCACCACAGGTGATAGGTGGGAAGAGCAGCCGCCGCTTTTGGCCAGAAGGTCCGAGGCAGCAAGGTCCCAGCTCTGGTGGGGCCCCTCCAGCAGATTTACACGGTGCTGCAAGAAGGGTCTCTGTCCACGCTAGAAGTTACGGGACTCTCACCGGGGAGAAGGTTGTGGAAGTCAGCAGCAGTGGATTTTTAGATTTTACATTTGATAGGAAAAAAGACTAACATTTGATGTGAAGACACCCGTACGCCAGGGGGGAAGACAGACATCAGCAAAACTATGAATGTGAAACCCATTGTTCCATAAATCATGGAATTAATGGAAATCTAAAGACTGATAATGCTGAACCAGCCAGGAGGGGAACGACTCCTGTAGTATCCCACTTACACCCAGTCCTAAGCCAACTGTAACATCAACACAGCCATTCAGGAAAGGTTTCCACTCGAGACTTGAGGCCAGGCTACACTCTGGGTCCGTACAGCGCTACACGGAGCACCAGGACTCAGCGGGCAGCCAGGCTGCTGGACCTCACCCTAATGCACTTCAGGAGCCCAAGAGCAGGTTAAGCTCGTTATGGAGACCTAGCCCAGTTGTAATGAAGCAGGAGCCCTGGGACATGCTCCAAAACCAGCTGGCACAGCTCAGGTGATCGGCTCCCGCTCTCTGCAATACCCCCGCTGCTCTGACACAGGCTCTTGGTCCCATCATGCTGCTCTCAGCTGCAGTGGTGTGAAACTGCAGCTGTGCTCACATGGGGGGCTCTCAGCCTCATTCGGGCTATGGGAGTAACCAAGAAGAGAACAAGATCCCCTTCCTTAAAAAAAAAAAAAAATCGTTTCACCTACTATAAAAGAAAGAAGAGGCTCAGATTATTCTAGCGTTTGCAACAGGATGAGAAGGGATTTTGCATTGCTCAGGCAGCAGGCATTCTTCATCTCAGACCATGCAAATACTCAGAGTCAGGGCTCTGTTTCATTGAAGGACATGAGGTTTTGATTGCGCAAACGCAAAAGCAAAAAGTTTTCTCCAAGTCTGCAATGAAACTCAAAAAGTTCGTTTAAAGCTGCCAGCCTTGCGTGCAGGCTCACAGACGATGCTGGGAGGGAGAGTCACACATGGTATAAATCCAGATTATATGAAGGGATTGGTCTTTCCGTGATTAAACGGGCTGAACTTGGCCTCCTTTCCATAGAGGACCTTTTCATTCTTCAATAGGTGAACTAATGCCCATGGTTAATCCCCATACGCTACGTGTAAGGCCTGCCCTTATATATAATAATCAGTACCCCTGAACACTGTAAGGACACTTATGAAGTGCCCTTAATTTATAGCCCTTGCAGCAGAGCTCAGCTTTAGGCAGGCTCTCGCCGCCTGCCAGGACCTCACTGTTTAGAAACGCTTTTTGCAACAACCTCTCCCAGCCTCACTAGAAACCTCATGTCTTCCCTCTCGGCACATCAAGACGCTGATGCGGGTATCTGCCAAGTGACCTCATTCAGGGAGGAGGAGGAGGAGGAAGAGAGGTTCTCAGCTATCACTTACCACCGGCTCAATGGCAAAAATATCACTGGAGAAAAGCATAGAGTCTTCTCGCACCTTTGCCCTCTGGTTCTGGAAGGCACGGGAGAGAAGGGAAAGGCGTTCTTGGAGCGTGGGGTCCATTGCACGCTGCTTGAGAAAAGAATCCCTCTCATTCTCCTCCTGCTTCTGCAGCCTGCGACAGCGCCTGCAGCCATGGGGAGACACAAACCAAGCAGATCATTTAATAAACAACATATCTGCAGAGACTGTCGCGTAAGCGCAGGAGCAGCCACGCACGGGGGGAGGAACAGCAGGAGCAGCTCAGCAAGGGGCTGACCCCAAGCCACGGGGTCCCAAGCAGATCAGGTTATCACTTGTTCGCTGGCACGGCAGGTAGTTTTACGCCACACTCACGAGCTAAGAGGAGGTTTGTGAAAGCTAGCAGCCCTCAGGAGAGCCTCCTGGCTCAAAGCTACTGCCACGACTAATGGACAACCCACCAACACCCTCAGATGGCTTTTCCTCCCGTAGAGGTGCTCGGGGAGATGGATGAAGATGAAGGAGCACACACTGCAGTGCTTCGCTGGCAAGGGGAGAGCAGCTGGGATTCAGCTGCAGGTTACCAGCATCACTCTTTTTTACCTTCCCTTTTGGACTGGCAGGGATAAGCAAACTAGATCTGCTCCACTGCCTACACTGCCATCCAGCAGAGGATCCCAGAGCATTTGAAAAGCCAACTCACGGACTTTCAGGCATTGCATGACTTCAGTGAAATTAATGGGTTTATATGCATGAAGACAGAGGCCCCGAGAGGTGAAGGGACTTTGCCTAGCATCACCCAATAACGAAGGCAGGACCAGCATCTCTGAATGCAAACCCTTACATCCAGCCTTGAACCACTTCAACATTTTTCTCTTTTTGGCCTTCTCCACAGAGCTTTGACACAGGTCACCTCTCCCTTAGTTGGTAGTTGTAGCAGCAATCATTCTAGTGTTTAAAGCTCGCAACCGAGAGGTGAGAAGGGAGCACTGCTGCAGAGCACTTGCTTCCCAGCTGGCACGTGGATGTGCCCCCTTCACGCTCCAGTCCCCTGGCCACCAAGGACCAGCAGGTGACTACTCGAGGGGGATGAGGGGAAGGCTCCATACACAGCACATCAGGGCAACGTGGTATAAACAGGACCGCAATCACCACCCAGCTAAATTCCAATACATTTAGAAAGGAAACACAGCCATGGACATTACTAGCAGCACGCAGACAGAGCCTCGGGCAAATGCTGTCACCAGTGCCAAAAATACTTTCTTTGGCTTGCTCCCTGTGGAGTGTCATGAGAAATGTTTTTCCACGGCTGACCTACAGCGCTGTGCATGAGGGGGGCTTCCAGGCACCAAGATGAGCAACCCTCAACTAAGCCTTCATCAACAGACAATAATTCCATTGTTGAATCCCAGAAAGTCCTGCAGGAGGGAGACAGAGCAAACCCCTGGGTAGACCTTGTGATGATCCAGGTCTTTTGGGGTGACAGCCAAGCGCAGGGTGCTGAACTGCCTCCTCCCATTGTACAAGTCCTCTCTGCTCTGACATCTCAAAAGCTTCTGCTACAGCAGGACAGTGGCCTCGGAGCTATGACCACCCCTAAGACTGCAAGTAAGGAAGAACAAAGCACTCTGCTCAGAGTACAGAACACGAGCTGGCATAAGATCAAGTGCCATTGGAAAAAAATGGGTTGAAGTTAACTGTGGGGAAACCTGGTTGCTTCTGAGGGGAGAGAGGATCACTCAGGGTCCCATCTGAGATAGGCAGGTGGGAAGAGATGCTAAAAGAATGGCGCAGGGACGTACTAAGAGAAGGTCATGAGACTTTTTCTGTTAACACACTGATCTTGCACAGAAGTCACACACTGCGCAATTAAAAACAGAGAAGAGTGGAAAACTAGTTTTGGCCTTCAAGGCATTTCTGACCTAATTACACTGAACTTTATTTGCTCAGAAGCCCTCAAAAAGTTCTCCAGCTGAAGGCAGTTTCCTGACCAGCTCTGGGTTCAGACTAACTCCTATACACCTACAGCCATTCAACTCTGAGAAGGCACACAAGGACTCCCTAAATCACCCCAGCTTCTAAGTGTCTTTTCCAGTGCATCCCCTTGGGCTAGAAGTGTTTCCCTGCTGCCCCAAACGGAATTTCAAAGCTTCAGAGACACCCTGTGGAGAGCCTGCCCCACCTCTCAGCACCACGAAGACACAGGTGCTGACGCCCAAAGGCACTTCCAAGTCCTGTGCTGCCCTGCCTTCCCCGCAGAACCCTCCACCTCCGAACTCTCCGAGCCCCGGAGAAGGGGCAGGGATACCTCGTTGTGCTCGAAGCCGGGACAGCGCAAGGCAATTCAGCATCCTACAGCCGGATGGCCTCAACGTTCGGGGCCAGCAAAGCACCCTGCCCTGCGCACTACTGGACAAGAAGGCTGAAGAAGGTTGCCATCTTATCAAAGCTGGAGGGGAAGAAACTGCAGTGAATATCACAACAGGTACGCTGCCTGCAGCTGTTAGGTGCTACCGCTCAACGCAGTCCCAGGTAAGGAGTGCCGACACCTTCCTCAGCCTCACAGACCCTCTGCGAGCCCAGGGACCTGGCCTCACTGACTTAGGGCTCCCACAGACGGGAATTTGCTCTCCGAGGAAATGCAACCTTTCCTCCCCAAAACATGAGCTGGAACATGGATGGAACCGGAATGGGAAGCACTGAGCTCCATTACCCTGAAGCCCAGGGGGGGACACCCTGGTGTCGTGGATGGTTTACTTGTCCTACGCCATTCAAAAAAGCACCAACATCCCTCTGAGGCCGTACGTTAGTTTTACCCTTGGGCAGCCTGTCTTACTGAAATGAATCTTCCCAACGAACCTCAGGTTCTCCTGATCCTCCCCTTCTTGACTAACAAAAGCCTTCCACTGGAGTGGGCTATGACTTTACTCCGATTGTGGATGACCACGGATCTGTGGTTTGACAGCGTGATGTAGGTCTTCCCAGCTGTCAAGGAGTTCCTGTCTAGCCTGATGTTGACATCTTCAGCGGCTCCATGAAGGCTTGTGTGAATATCTTCACCTGGAACAAAGCAAAAGCGAGACTTTGCTCATCGCCCTTGCTGATGGGAGTACAAGGAACAGAGGAAGCCACAGGGAACAGAAGTGTCACAGCCTTTAGCTGTATTAGCAGTTCCACAGATCAATACCTTTATCACAGCCTGATAGCTGCATGTGTACAGCACGAGGATGTCCTGGACACCACCTTAAGCACCTTATTTCTGGGTGGGCTTGTGAAGATTTATCCCCAAGGTGACCCTGTCTACAGGGGGACTTTTTCAGATGTGCCCAGGTGGCCTTTGGGTTGCCATCCCACTCGGGTCCCAGGGAATTCTGCATCTGAGTCGTTCAGGTGACTCTCAGGAGTCCCACCTCGGTCACGGCTCGCCCAGAGTCTCCTGCAAGCACGCCACCGGGGTTGTGTCTCTCCTGATCCCTTGTTGCCAACAAGCCAAGGTGCCTGGGGCATGCAGGCAGAAGAGGGAGGCAAGCAAAGTGACAGCCCACGGCAGGATGGGACGCAGATGAGAACTTCACTGTGTTGGAGCAGCAGCACCCTCACTTGCTGTGTGTCTGTGCAGACAGGTCGGAACGAGACTGGTGGGGCACGGCCCACGCCAACCTGCCCATCACAGCCCTGCAAGCCCATTTCTTCTGCCTGGAGCCTGTCGGTGCCTGTGCCTGAGCGTGCAAGTCTGCACCGAGTATTCCCAAGCTGTCCCACAACCCGAGCGAGCACGCCTTTGCTTTCCACCTCAGACCGAAGAGGAGAGAGCCCCTGGCTGCACACAGCAGCCGATTAACGCCTGGAGTCTTGCTGGAGCACCCGCCAGCACTTCACCCTCCAGAAGAGACCCCCACCAAAGCGTCCCTCACTGCCAGAGCTTCCAAACCTTCATTCTTCCCAACCAAGCAACTCCTGGGAGTCAACCATCTCAAACTTGAGCACCGAGCCTACTCTGCCTGTTGCAGGTGAGGGTTTCCAGGTGAGAAGCAAACCACAAACACGAGACATTCTCCGTCGAAATGGCACTTCTGTGGAGCGTGTTTAAAGCCTCAGAGCCAGCCCCAGCTGAGAAGGGCAGCGACCCGGCCATCCCTGGAGAGCATCCCCCTGCCGAGGCAGAGCCTTCTCCTCGCTGCACGGGTTACAGCAAGGCAGCCAGGGGATGGACCTGCCTTTCCAAGGCGGCCACGCAACAGCACGGGGGAGAGCTGGCGGTGTCCTACACGGACTCCTTAAACCCTAAGGCAGACACAATGCGGCGAATCACAGCCGTGCCAGGAGAAAGAGAGCCCCTCTCTTGGAGGGAGGTTGGGAATGAATCACCCTTCAAACAGATCTCTGCAGCCATTCCCTCACCTCCACACATGGAGAGTTCAGCCTTCGTGCCTGTATAACCTCAACTTCTCTGCTCTTAAGGGAGCCCAGGAGGAGTGGGAGGGATTCGTGGCCAGAGATGAGTTATGTTGCGAGAGAAACAGCGACGTCTCCAATGACTGGACAGCCTGCTTTCTGGAACGGACAACTTAGCGTAGAAAAATAACTGAGGTTCAGAAGCATTACAGAGGCAGGTGTGCTTTATAAGCACTGCCTCCCCCCTCCGCTGAATCCTCGGCGTACGTTGGCAAGCAGAGGAAGCAGGACCCAAGAAATGGGAGACATGCACAGTGCTTTGAGCATGTACAACTCGGGTTCATGGAAACATGACATGAAAAATGCTCTACGAGACAACAAAGTACTGCAAAATGAACTCCACGAAAACTATCATGATCTCCCTGTCTAAACCCATGGCCAGGTGGGTCTTGAAATAATGGGAATAGTTCTGATCTTAAAAACCAACCTGAAGCCTTTGAAATTTAATCGTTCTTTCTGCCCTTCTCCGAAGTACAGAGCAGCTTCTATACGAAGACTGAACAGGATTCCTCAACCTAGAAACCACACAGGACATAGGTAGGTTTGTAGAAGTATGAATGGCCTGGGAAAAAGTGAACGAGGAAAAAGTTGTCACAATTTGTTGTAAAACAGGAACCCGAGGGCCTGAAATGGTATTAGTCAAAATTAGAGAAAAGTAGTACTAGTACTTTTCCAAGGAATATTCCTTCCTTTGGAACGTACTGCCATAGGTGCCTACAGGCGCTCATCGCTATAAATCCACAAAGCAACTGGACAAAGGCTTGGAAGGTAAAACCATCAGAAGCGATTAAACAAAGACGTGAATAAAGCCTCCAGCACAGAAAAATGCTGCCTCCAAGGCCCACGAGGGAGAAAGCATATGCACTGCCTGCTTCTACACGCTTTGCTAAGCATCCCCTACCGCTGCTCTCCTGGAGAGCACTTACACTCCCGGCTGCAGGCACCGAGGACGCTTCTGAAGGCTGGAGGGCTTTGCCGGAGCACCTTCTACCACAGAGAGAAGGATCTGGCATCGTGCTGACTGTGTAAACCCACAAACCTCCCGGTACAGACGAGAGCGTGCAGACGCCAGCAAGTCAGGAGGGAGCAGCAGGTCTTTCTGCCAGGCAGATAAACTGACACAGCAGAGCTGTCAGGGTTGGCCCAGGGCAGCTGCAGGCTTCATGGCCTGGGTGCCAAATCAGATGTGACATTTATTTAAGACTCTTGATGGTTTAATATATAAGTCTGGAGGAAAAGAAAAAAACAACAACAAAACAATCTCTGTACTGTACCAGCAATGTAGCCCTAGGTATTTCACCTGATGGGGTAATGTCCGTGGGTCTGTGCTTTGGGATGCTTTGCTGCCATGAAAGCACATTTACTGAATCCAGACGTACCTGCCCTATCGTTACTTACACAACACGATGATCTTATTACAGGCTGTCAGCTCTCTCATTCTTACACGCTTTTGACGTATTTCCCAGAGACAGCAGGACACAGCTCACTCTGCAACCTGAACAAAGCAACACCTGAACTTGAAATTAAAAGAGAGGCTTCTTACACAGCAGTAGAGCAGGTGCTTTGGGCTGTGCACTCCTGAGCGATGCTCTCTGAGACAGCGGGAACACCACCGTGTTTTATTCCAGCATCCATCTGCATGGCTATGGCCACCGGTATCTTAGCACATCATGGTAACTTTTAACTATCTGAAAGTAAGAAACCCAGCACTGGGTCATCCTCTGGGGGGCCTGTTGTGCAGGAGGAGAGGGAATTTACAGAGGAGCTAAAATATCTTTCCGAATATTAAGCAAACCCTTGAACAAGATTTCAAAACAAATTTCAGGTTTTATGAAGAATGCGTTCCCAGCATTCAACAGCCAGTACCTTCCTCCATCGATTACTGCTCTAAATATTAGGAAGCTGGTAGCCAGATGGATTAGACTGAAGAGAAACAAAACAGCACTCTGCTGCCTTTCGTCCTCACCGTAATATTCTCCCTCTATCCCTGTAACTCCCTCCTCGCTGAATTTGGATTTTAAACCTTTTTAGGAGTGCATGACAGTCAGGTTCAGAATATTTGGGTAACAGGGAAAGCAAGTTTAAGTTAATTTGCCCAGTTTGTCAGAAAACTATGCCTGGCTCTCACCTCTTCTAAAAGAGACAGGTCCTGCTGCTTTTTCACTGAAAATACAAGCAAGCAACGAAAGCCGAGCTCTTCACTCAGAAGTGTCATTGTACCTCCACATCGACCCTTTGAGCAGTTCTTTTGCTCCTGCTACTATCACGATACCCAACTGCCTCACCATCACCAGCATATTCTGGTTTTTCAAACAGCATGCAAAGGTCTGCTGGTACCACTTCACCACCGGAGAAGGGAGTCACTTCACCAGGCTAACGATCTCTGGAAAGCAAGAGGAGTCCCCTGCGGCGGGATCCAGCCCTCCCCACCATATGCTTTTGGCTGCACCTCCCACAGAGCTACCTCGGTCAGAGCCAGGAGCGCTGCTCTGAGCTGTTTTGCTGTCAGGAAGCTAATGGCATCACCTACAAAGTGTGCTGGGTCTCTGACAAAGGCCACCTGTCAGTCCCCACGCTCGTATTTCCAGCACTAGAGCAAAACACAGGGCAGCGACAGTCATTTTTAAGTGCTTCTCTGAGGCAGTGCTCATGAGCTACCTTCAGACATCATTAAAACCATCGTGCTAGTTACTCCAGCCCTAGGAGCAGCTTGTTTATAAACCTCACCATTAAATAACTGCTGCCAGCACAGGGGTTTCTACAGGACCATTGCCCAGGCTACAACAAAGCTCAGGGCACCCTAATCATCACTGCTGCCACAGCTGATGCTGTCAACAGCTAAAGCCCCCAGCAACGCCCCCTCTGAGCCCATGCAGCCCATCGCAAGGAAAGGATCTGCTACCCCAGAGCACTGCAAGCCACCGTGAGACAACAGATGGGCAGGAAAAGGCAGATGGAGAGCAATGACCAGCCACAGCGTCTACGGGACAGGTCGCAGGCTCTTCAGACGGCTCTCCTGCACTTAGGAGTCACCTTGCTTTCCACCAGGCTCCTTGTTGTGCATCCTCCTGTAATGGAGCACCCAAAGGATTCCCCATTACCTCCTCCGCACTGTGCTTAGGAAGGGCTGTTGGCTTTCTTACAGGATGAAATACTCCAGCGCAGGAATATCTGGGAGCCAGCACAGAGCCTTTGTGCTGCCCAGTGTGACGGAGCCTCACAGAATGGACTGAAAGGACAATGAAACTGTTGGATAACACAAGACAGCGCTGCCGCATATCCAGGATGCCGTGGGCTATATATAATCATTATTGGTACTACAGCCATGATACGCTGGGGTTGCTGATCACTGAAACACTGCTTTTGGCCCATGGGGAAAAACAGGGCAGGAACCTTCATTCTGATTGCCTGGCAAAGACATGCTTAATACGCCACTTCATATATCAATCACCCTTCAAGCTACTCTTCTGCTTCTCAGCAGACGTTGATTGATCCACCAGGAAAGGAGACTAATGAATGGTCAGTTCTGCCCCAAAACGCATCCAGGGTTCATGGCACCTAAGAACATACTAGTGATTTCCACTGATGATAGAAGAGACAAGCTGCAGTCCAGGATGCCCTGCAAAGAGATGAAAACTACATTCTCCAGATATCCTTCACAGGCTAAGAATGGGATAGGCGGCGTCACATGGAAGTCTGCTTCTGGGGATGAACAAAACAGCCAAAACTGAGACTTTTGGCAAGTCCTGAGCCTCCTCTGCTCTGGCTGGAGTCAGTACAAACCGCAAGGGCTCAGCAATCTGAGTGATCTCAGGAACGTGAAACGCAACACAGCAAGGGCTGAACTTCAGCTAAACCCTGCTGCCTATCCACATCCATCCGTGGGTTTGCAGAGAGAAAAGACAAAGGCTTGATCTAGAGGCTAAGCCAATAGGATTTTCATTTTGTTTTCAAACAAGTTCCTGGAAGCTACTGATGGCAGTGCCAGCCTGGCAAGATGACAGGACCTTCGGTAGAAAGGGGGTTCTTAAAGGAAAGAGAAGAGAGGCATGCAGAGGTGGTTGTCTTCTCCAAAGTCTACACAAAACCACAGACTAATATCACAGCAAGGTAATGTTTTACTCTTGCGAGTAGCTGAGATGCCCACAGGTGTTCAGCCTCAAACATCAATAAACACGTAGGGCTGGGATTTAATGAGCTTCCTGCGTGTGTACAGTGGCCACTAACACACCGCCAAGCCCTTGCAGAGGTGGCCTCATTTACCAACGTAAGCTGATCCAGCTAAGCCCAGCATCAATTTCAGCTGAAGAAAGGGATTCAGCACCCCAACACACCGACATTCCCGGCTGGGAACCCCATGCTGATCTGTGCAGGAGCTGAGCAGTCAGCAGCGCCCCTGACAATTCCCCTCGGCCCATTTGCAACGCGATGCAGCCCCTACCACAGTTTCCCACCGCGGCCGAGATGCACAGGCTGTGCTTGCCCTGCTGCCAGCCGAGCACACCCGGTTCTGTAGTTACCGTCATCTTCACCAAACCCAAATGGCTCTAACACACCACACCAAACTCTCTGTCGTGCCACAGGTGACTGAAGAGCTCCACATCAGCTCCCTAATTAATCGTGTTTCATATGCCTTGATTTTTCCTGTGATCTCATGCCTCATCTTCCCCCATTTGTGATGAAACCTCGGTGCTTTCTCAAGCTGGCGGTTATCACTCACAGCTCCAGAGGCTGCTGCAGCACAGAGAAGCTGCCTGTGGTTAGACCGAGAAGGGCAGAGGCATCTCAGGGCAGTGGCTCAGGCCGTCCTGTGTAGGGCAGAAGACCCAGATCCTCTTCTGACATCCCCTGCCACCCTGAGCATTGCTGCCGCACTAAATACAGTGATCCCCAGCCAGTTCTTCCAGATCTACCCAAGAAATTCTTTTGTTATTATTTTTTATGCTTACGTTGCCCTAAGGAGATCTTGTCTATCGTGCAAGTGTTGGTGCTGGCTTAGAGGAAGGGGAAGATCTGAGGCCAGCTCATCACGCTTACTGACCAACCCAAACCACACATCCCAGTAGCTCTCCGGTGCTCAGTACCAAACCCCCCTGCAGCAGCCCCCCGCGTGCGGGCAGCCTAAGCAGCAGCTGCTGGCCAGCCTTCGGGACTGGGGGGCTGGCGGGAGCCTGCCAGGGAGGAGACGGCTCCGGCAGGGCTTGCTTCTCCACGCTGCAGGCTGGAATCACCACCCCTGACGCGTTTGACAAACACACAGATGTGGTGCTTCGGGACACAGTTTAGTGGTGGGCTTGGCAATCCGGGGTTAAGTTGGACTTGGTCATCTTCAAGGTCTTTTCCAACCTCCATCATTCTATGATTCTACGAGGCTGCTGGCATTTGCCCCACGCCTAGCAAGCAGCAATGGGGAGGAAACGGTGCTGGGGACCCCCTGCTTCCAGGGCCAGGCAGCAAAGCTCAGCGGCGGGGGAACAAGGCAGCCAGACCCCTCCCTGACCCAGGGCAAGGCAAGCTCTGCTCCACATTGTCTCCAGCTCCCCGCGTGCTGCACTGAAGAAGTCTGTTTAGCTGCTCTCTCCTGCCATATAGGAATAACCTGAATCTGGCACAGAGCAAGTTTTGCTGCCCAGGGCTCAGGAGGGGAGACATGACTTCACCCACTTCCTACGGGGATAGGAACTGAGCCAGCGCAGGAAAACTCACTCTGATTAACAACCACGGAGCCAGAATCAGACCCTGCTCGCACTTTCTACCTGCCCTTGAAGTAAGCAATTGAGGAGCCGAGGCTGAACTCCCCCATCTGTGCCCTGGGCGTGCAGAACCACAAAGGATGCTCTGAGCCTGGGTCTGCCATCCACAGCAAACAAGCCAAGATTTGCTTTAGCACAGCTCCTGCTCAGCAGCTGTCAGCCCTCCTGCAAGCTGTGTGGGAAGTTGAGGGAAAACAGGGTATTCATCTGCCAAACACCTAGACGGTTCCTCAGCAGGCTTTTAGCACAAGGCTGGAGGCTTCCAGCAGGACCAAAACCACCGAGAACTACTCCTGAGCCACACACGTTACCTCTCTTCTGGGGAAACCGCTTTTTGGGGCTCTGAACCAAGGGGAGACAGAAGAGTAATGGAATAGGCAGTTCTGCTTGAGGGCTGCCTCCTCTTGGGTGTGCTGTCTCCTAAAATACTCCTATGGGTATGGGTTCTGATCTCCCCCCTCAAAGAGGGTGAGATCCTGCCCCAGGCTTTTGCTTCTGCATTAGACTCACAGAGCTACTGAAAGAGAGCCATCCGCATCACTACTTTTATTACTGACAGCAATAAAAGCATCTCAATACATAGCGTCCGTCAGCCACGCACAAGCTCAGTGGTGCTTTGCTAATTACTGAAGTTTTCTGTGCTGACAAAGAGATGCCAAGGGATGCAGCAACCGATGGGGAAAAACTGCACAGAGGAATTTCAATACCGCACCACAGATCCCCTGGGCTAGAAGCGTGTTGTAGCGCCTTGCCACAAGGGCCAGTGGGCACTGGAGGCACCCACATACAGGCACAGGATCTGGTCCTACACCTTGAAGACCACCCATCATACTATACTAGTACTCGTTGGAGACAGGAGCCTAATGTGAGTCAGCATTTAGGGAGCTCTGAGTAGAGAAGCAATTCTCCTTCCACAACTCCAAGCATCTCGCCGGCACCTCCTGTCTCTGGCAGCCTTCTTCACCTGCATGGAGCACCTGCCGTAGACGTTATTGTTTTGGATGGCATTGGACTGGTGGATTTGCTTTGCACCTCTGGCACACCTCTGGGAACCCGTCATGCATCTCCTCAGCCACGTGTCCCTGAGCAAAGCTCACCTTCCCACACCAAGCTGGTGCTACGCTGCCAGGTTGCAATAAATGTTACTGCAGCAAGCTGGGTTTGGTGTACAATCAGCAGCACTCAGGGCAAGCAGCTTGGGCATCATCTCACTTGAGCAGGACTTGACAGCTGAAAGAATATCAAAACTTCATGAATACTGGATTGGTTGAGACTAGGACTTACCTCCATAAACTTATTTTCCCACATCCACACGGTCCACACAGGGTGGGCTGAATGTCATCTGGGAAAGGCCAAGTGACTGACAGGACTTTCAGTGGTATTGAAACCTTTTCCAAAGCTGTACGAGTGCTTCGCACGCAGGTTTCAGAAACCCTTTCAAGTACCATAATCTGATGTTAAGGTGCTGGACAGGGATATGCTGGAGCCCAGAACATCCCAAGTCACCCTCATTTCAGTACGAGCTGGGATTTTTCACACCCAGACACATGTACACAGGCGAAAAGGAGGAGTTTAGGCATGTAAAGCACTGAAGGACAAGTTTTCATTGTAAATCATTACGCTCATAGCAGCAAACATTTTCTCCACACTCATCCATAAATTTGGAGCAACAGAACCGCCACCACACACACAGTCTATCCAGGGGACAGTACCTGTGCTCCTAACCAGCCCAAAAGACACACAATTTAAATCAACCAAATCATACGCTAAGGGAAAAATTGTGACTTGTTCACATGGAAGAGCTCCATGCTTGCTTAAGCAATGCTAGGGACAGATCTGACCCAGCTTCAGCAGAAATTTAAGCAATGTTCACCTGATCCTGCGTAAGTCACCCTAAGAAGGGTGTGATCCATTGAGAACGACTGCTGCCTGCGAGCAAGTCAGTACTGATACACAGCCAAGCGAGGGAAACGCCTCCCAACACCTTAAACTGCTGTTTTGCTCTTAGCACTTCTGCTTCTTAATAAACACTCTGTTGGTGGCTCTGAAAGAGCAACCCGGCTGCTTTCTGTACGCGCGTCACAGGGAGCCTGCCGTGGTGCCGGACACATTAGCCAGGGCTCGCCACGCGAGGTCAGGGAACGCTGTCTGGTGCTCTGCACTACTCCTGCAATAAGCTCTGCACCACACCTCGAAAGACTGATTGATTACACGTTTCTGCTTCACTTTAGCAATTCATCTCAGCAGCCTTTCACTTACCTGTACGCTTCAAAGCTAGAGAGATAATCCCTTCATTATCCCCTTGCTCTCCTTCGCAATGCGTAGTTTATTTCAAAATAACTGCAACATTGTACTGGCAGGCAGGAATGAAATCCTGGGTTCATCTCCCAGGGAGCTGCACGTGTTCCTGGGAAAACACCCATCTCAGAGCCAGCAGAGAGTTTATCCCCGTGGCCTACCCACACAAATCACTTTTGCAAAGATTGACTATGGGGGAACCAGCTGTTTCAGTAAGAACAAGACTCTCAGGTTTTTCAAAGCAAGCCACGAAGATCCTGGCCCTAATTATTCGCTCACTCTGTTCCGTCACAAAGTATAAACCCTACGGCCCTAATCTCCACTGTCACTGCTCATCTGCCCCAGAGAAATTCTAGCCCTCTGAATTTTATCCTATAGATTCTGTATAGGCATACAAATAAGGCACGTTTTTGTGCTTCCCTAGCTGATATTTCAGTCACCCGTCCTAGAAACTGTTACCCAAAACAATAAGCTCCTCTGAGTGAGCATCAACCATTCTCCGTGAATATGTCAATAACTGGAAAACATTAGACAAAGATGAAATAAGTCGTGAGGCTACATAAGTGTTTGGAAGATACAGGAGCATTTGTAACTTCCACAAACCCAAGACAACTAAAATGCTCTTTGCCGGGCTAAAGCAGCACACAGTATCCCCTCGGTTAGGACACCACACTTCCAAGGACCAACGCTGAGGAACAGGGACAAACCAAACCTCCCTCTCAGGCGAGAGGAAACACACGCCAAGTGCCTTCACGCAACTGAGGAAGCGCCTCGTTCGGCACCACAACATACCCCTGCTGAGCCAAGGCCGACAGAAGCATTCTAACATGGCGCCTTTTCCTAAAGATATTCCCCGCTTACTCTTCAGTGAAGCGTAAAGCTGATGGTGTTTCTGTGGCCTGACCTCAGCTTCTCCTAGCCTAATATAAATGTTACACCTATCTCGGGAGGCAGCGAGCTCTTCCTGCCAAATCCCAAGAGCCCTCAAGTCCTGGCTGCATTAGTCCTGATGTCGTGAGCTGTGGGAGAAGGCAAAAAGAAAGAACAAGGCTCTGCGGCAAAACAACGTAGAAGCAGTGCAGGGGACAGATGTGTAAGAGACAGCGGCATTGGAGCGAGTCTGACAGAGGCACGCATTCCCACGTCGCGCTTCAAACATAGCACCGCCAAGGAATGAAGCTTCACACGTGCATATGCACACCGTAACGGAGAATCAAGGTTCCTCCCGCCTCCGACTCAGCAACTCCCAGCAAAACCCGATTCCAAAAAACCTCATTCCTGCTTGAGGGGATGCACTTTAAAAGCCCCCTAAACACCAACTATTTGTCACTTTTCTTTGAGGCAAAGCCGGGACAGGGGAGATACACCTGGAGAGGCAATTAAGGTGACCGGGACAACAGGGAATGATGGCAGATGGCAGTCATGGGGGGTGCTGGGTGGAGAGCACCCAGCCGACACCAGCATCCCCCAGGGAGAGACCGGCACACAGCCACACAGAACGAGGGCACACGCAGCCTTTGCCCCTTACCTGCTCACTTAAGCACCGAAACATACAGAGGTTTTGAAAGAAAAGGTTTTAGAAGTAGTCTGCAAAGCAAGCTTAACATTTTTCTGCTTTGAAAGGTCTCTGTTTTGAAGGACGCAGAGACTGGGCACCATGCAGTGCCCAGACCTTACCTGTGTCATAGTGAACTGTCAGGGGCCTGGAATAATCACCAGTCTTCTCTGGGTGGAAGTCCACCGTTACTTGCATGGCATCGCCAATCCCAAGAGTCCCAGCAGAGGGATCAACAGAGAAAGGGCTGCAACACGGAGAGGCACATCAGGATTATTGTGGGACCTTTGGGGACTACGTTCCTTCTGCCGTCCAGCTCACTCCAGCTCACCTGTATTAGCAAGGGGCCAAGAAACCACAGTCAGCAGCAGAAAAAGAGAACATACAGGGCCAGGAACTGAGCCACCGACCCAACTCCTGAAGAGCTCCAGCCCTCAGAAGATCCTAAGCTATAAAATGACCTCGTCTCCCCCATACCCTGCATCCAGTTTTCTGCAGCAAGGCTCAAGAGTCTGACTGCTAGCGATACGATCGGAGGAGGGTTTTTGAAGGGCACGGAGATGGCAAGAGTTATTTGCATGCACAACTTGACACTGAGTTCCTCAGGAATCCGTCTTTTCCTGCCACCTATAAACCTCAAGAGATGCAAATGTCAAGGCAATACCTGTCCCAGTGAGATTACAGCCTGGAAATCAGACAGGGAGAACAGAAGTTTATTCTTGAATGACCGGAGAATAATTAGACTTTAATTGGCAGAATTAATCTATCTTTCTTTTTTTTTTTTTTTTTTTACCTTGAAAGCATCCTGGGTTTGCCTCAGAAAGGGCACATTTTATCAGCATTTCAATGAAAGCTGTTCTAAGCAAAGAAAAATCTGTACGAGTGCAAAGGCAGATTAGAGTGATACAGAAACAAGAAAACAAGACACAAAAGGAGTATCCCATTTACAGCCTGAACAATTAAATCTCTAGCTAAATGAAGCACCGCTAGCAGGAGCATATCAAGGCACCTTCAACAGGAGGTTTTCTGCGTATTCACAAGCAATGCAGTCTGGGGCTCTGGGTTGTAATCCAGGCTTGGTAACTGTTTGCTTGGCCTACTAGAGAAATTCTGTGCAATGTGTGGGAAATAGTATGAAAATGTGTCGGTGTACTTTAGATTTAACAAGAGCAATTATGATTTGTCGCCAGGTAAACAGCTCTCAGCTGACAGACACATAATTCAGTCCTTTAATGCTCAGGGAAAAGTCAGATGCAACATGTTTCTGCACAACAGCAGCTGGGCTTTGCAGCTCTTGTACAGCCTCACTTAGAAAGCAAAAGTTATTGGATTTAGTGCTTTGCTGGTGGTCAATTTGTCACCTTAAAAATATTTTCTGCAGAGTTTTACAGTGATTGGGGAGTGCAGCCCACAGAAATAATGAGAAAAAATGGAGCCATGCGCAAGCTGAGCTTCGCTCATGGAAGCAGCGACAGCTGATGAAACTGCTGGAGTTCCTGCTCATTAAGGAGACACTGATGCAACTGGGGGCCTGACCTGCTCCCATCACGACTAGCAAGAACATCGCCAGTGACTAATGGGGAAGCATTGGGCCCGCAATGTTCACGTGCTGGACCTGAGGCTTTTGAGAGGGAGGAGGAAAGCCAAGGCGCCGCCAGCCTCAGAACCGGGCTGCTCTACATGGCCCTGCACCTGCGCTGGGGGTTGTGCCTGGTTATACTGGGCAGGGCTCTGCTGGTGCTTGGCGGGGATCACTGCCTGCTGTGGGAAAGGCACAGAAAAATTCCCCCCCACCTCTTTTAGTTTGTTGTTTTTACCAGAAACATTGCCAGAACAGAAAAGCTGCCGGTTAAGGGCCACACTTCAGCACTACCTCCCATCCCATGCCCTTCCTACTCCATCCCCATGTCTGCATACCCCTGCCCTCAGATAGCTGGGATGGGAATGACACTCCTGAGGATGACTTCAGGGGATGCCCGAGAAAGTAGATACCTTCACATCTTCAAATTACCAGAGAAGAGGATCCCACCGAGGTCAGGACTCATTCTCAGGACTGAGAAACAGAGCACAAGTCAGACACCGCACCTCCTGCCTCCCACCCCACGCTGTACGTGCAGGACAACTTGGTTCCTGATGTAGCAGGAGCTTGGTATCCCTCACGTAGACCTGCTTCTCCAAGACCCAGAGGGATGTAAGGTCCATGCTTCACCTGAACTCTGAACTTCAGTCCACATCACTAAGCTGTTCCCTGCAGCCTACAGATAAGAGATGCTAAGGAAACGTCCCTGACACACTAATAGCCACACGGAAACCACTGCCAACAGATGAAGCTGGCAGGCTAAACTTTGGCCTTTTAGCCATTAATTGTGAGCTGTTCTTTACGGTAATTCTTGTCCTGTTAGATCTACCCTTGTAATGAATAACTACCGCTCCTGACAAAACAGGAAAGATAAGGTTTGGAGGTTTATTAATAGCTCTTCTTCTGACATGCTTTTCAACTACGTCCATTTGTACGTTTGCTTTGTTGTACAACATCTAAACTTTCACAGGTCCAGATCTCCCAACGGTGCCTTGCAATCCCCAGCTTGTATAAACTCATCTAGCCGCACCAATCTGAGGGAGACCTTCCCAGCAGAACCTGCTGAGATCTTGCCCGTAATTGCCCTTCAGAAAGGGAACAACACCAGATTAGTAAGCAATTTCATTGTGATCTGCCTTGGCGTTTACATCTTGCTTGCTTTCACCAGGCATCAGCTCCCCAAGCTGGGCAAAAGTTAAATCCCATGAGGATAGCACGGGCAAAATACTCCTGACAATTTAGCAACCAGCTGACAAGTGAACAACGCTGACAGTTCTGTGGCTCAGCTTTCCCGACTACCGCGCTGCCTTTCCTCCGGGAACCATACGTTTAGTCAGTGCAGCGTGCAACGAGGCTGCAACATACTTCGTCCCATGGTATGTTTCTCTTCTACAACCAAAACCCCTTTACTCCTCTGGTGCCTTAATTTGCATTATAAAATCATCTGAGTTTGTGAGAATTGATTTCATTAAAAGCTGCCTCCAACCCCAAGACCGACAGTAAAATTACTGGTGATTGAATTGCCCCCTCTGTCAACTAAGACCTATTGCAGGAAAAAAACCCCAAAGATCACTTAATCTTGGCATACGTAATGTTTTGGTAATGGTATAAAAGCCAAAGTCGAGCACTGTAACCACTCCAGTAAACACAGTCTGTTAGGTCAAAGCATCCAAGACTCCATCTCCATACTGAAAAAATCCTGCACAGAGCCAGCATCTCACAAGCTCTCTCTTTCCCTCTTTCCCTGCACGTAGGCTCTGTTGTCACATCCCTGTACATCCCATGGTAACTCTCCAGCCCCACACCTCCATGTAGTATAATGGGTACTGCAGGGAGGGATGCAAGGCGGCTCCTGGCACTGTGCCATGTAGGATCATTTCCTGAGCTTCCAGAGCTTGATGGGACATTCCTAAATGGACCTTCTCAGACAGATCCTCTCTAACCCATAGCACAGCATAGCACAGTGTAACGTCAGGAAAAGGCAGTGCTGCGCTGAGATCTGCTTCCAGGCACCATTTTCAACTGAAATGTACTGGAATGACATTTATCTCCGTAAATGCCGTGGAGAAGAAACTCACTAACCAGCCTTAACAATGAGAACGGCAGGAAAAGACTTTCTATATTTATACTATTATTATTTTTTTTTATTACTACACTATGCAGTGAACAGCTGGGTATGGGCATGCAGGGGGAGGACAGGCACAGAGCCAAGCTGCATAATGGGGAGTGCTTTGGTGTCAGGGTTCCCACACACACACACACCCTTTACGAAAGAGGAGTCAAAACGTGTCCATGTTTTCTGGTAGATACCACGGCAAGGGAGAGTTCTGAACAAGCAACAGCAGAAGGATGCTGAATTGGCTCCGTGGATTCATTTGAGAGCTCTGCCGTGGAGTAAAATACACCACACAAGTCCTTAGATAAAGTTGTAAGAGGCAAGGAATGTCCTTATGAAGTGACCCGCTGCAAGAGCAGAGCTCGCAGTACTGACCGAGAGGAAAGGTTAGCATTGGAGATGGGCTGAAAAATGCACTGAAGGTGAAAGCTGGTAGGTTACGCTTGATGCCAAGGGAATTTTGAGAAAGGAGGCAGAGAGAAGTGATACGAGCGGCGCACTGGACTAGGAAACTGTGGCGCCTGCAGCTGCCTTGCAAAGGGGCAAGAGCCTGAATTCGCCCAGGCCAGAAGACAGAAGTTGCAGCAACTAAGAAGTCTCAGTTGTGCAGAGAGAGAATGAAGGACACAGAGGCCAGCTGATGGTCCACAAACTTTGATCTCTCATTCCCTTCTACTCCACTAAGCCTCCTCCCCCTCTCACGTGCACGCATGCTTACACATAGCGGCACACAAAACTATTATGTGATATTGATGTTGGCTTTAACACAACACTACATCCGTACTCAGCAAAAGTTAAGCACACACTAAAGCTGCTTCAGTTCTCCACTAAATAGGAAGAGACTAAAACAGTCCTGAATGTAAGTCTGTAAGGCTGGCACTCCTACCACCTATGCCATAACTCTTAAATACTGCGTCTCGTATCTACACATTAAGCTCTCCAGGACAGGAAACACCACGCATTAATGTCCAAAGCACAGGTTTAAGTGTTTGTGATGCTGAACAATCATTACGGGAGTCATTCAAAAGAATGCAATGACATTAAACTAAAAACTTCCCCTGTCGTTAATAATGATGCAGCCTTGGTCACAGCCTCTAACGCAGGGAAATTAATCCCCTGACATGAGGAGGAAAACGGTCTCTCCCGCGAAAGCCTCTGTAAGTAGAGTTGTTCAAAGACAATTAACAGCTAATGACCTACTCGCCTGTGGAGCAGTGTATTGGTGAGACTCTCCAGCCAACTTGTCATGCCAGCTGGGAGGCCAGTTCTTTTCTGCTGGGGCTGCTGGAGCCACTGAGCTCACCTGGGACCTCGGGGCAGGCACCTGAGCAACTTCTCACAGCACAAGCAGCAGGGAACCCACTGTCACCCAGCGCAGTCCCCAGCACTGGCTGGAGAAACCACTCCTGGCACACCATGGCCTCATCGCACAGGGAGAACGTGGTTGTTCTGCTCCCAGGCTGCAAGGGGACGTGGTGACCTGGTCAAGAGTGGGGAGCACTCGGATTTTGAGTGGAGGATACAAGCTTGGGGGAGTACAGTCGAGATACTGGAGGGCTGGGCTGCTATTCAGGGGACACAGCAGAACCGCATGCAGCCGAGGGATGGAAAATGCAAAAACCTGTATTTGGGATGGAAGAATCCCTGGCAGTGCAGGCTGGTGGGCACGAAAGCCTTTCTACAGAAGAGGAGCTTAGGGGCTGGAGCACAGCACATACAGGGAGATGCTGGGATAAATGGCTTTGCACAGCCTTGAGAAGGAAAGACGAAGGCTGGTATCACTTGGTCTTACTTTTCGTGTTGAGTGCACACCTGATCAAACTTTGACACTGGTCTTGCTCTGAGCACTGTGTTTGCTCACATGATCTCCAGAGGTCTCTTCCAAAGTTATTCTAGGATTTTATCTTCTCCAGCAGCCCAATTCCGTTTCACATGTTCCCCGAATTTCTCATATTATTTCTTATACATCTGTGCATATATATAGGCAGATGGTAGACACACAGGCATTAGAGGAACTCAACCTTTAAGAAAGTTCCCAATGAGGAATTCGTTATGACATTTCGCTGAACACTTAAAGCAAAAAAAAATAAAAGAGCAGAAAGACAGGAACCTCAGAGTATTTAAAAAAGAAATCTGAATGAAAGTGGGGGCGACCTAATTAGAATAAAACGCTGCTTATATTCAAAGATCATCAGTTTGAAATTTCAGACTGGCTTTCAAAAGTTCATAACGAAATGGAAGAGATGACTGATGCCTTTGGCTGACATGGGAAATCTTACCAGCTTTTGATCTCTGCGCACACGCAATCCAGTTATTCAGAATTGTACTTTCTTGTGTAGTTTGAAATAAAGCTTTCGTAACGCTTCCCATCCCTTTGTTGCAAATCAGGACTGAAACATTCAATTGGTGAAGTTCAGCATAAAATCCATATCAAGCAGGATTCAACGTACGCCGTATCACGCGATAGAACAGTTGGCAAGGACATTGCCAAGAGATGCTACACACGACTGGGTACTTGTTTTGGTGGTGACAAGTAGGTCTGGAAATCCCAGAGGGAAGCTGTACAGGGATTTACAAGTTCCTGCCTATGTATTTCCACAGTGAAAAGAAGCAGCCTGCTTGAACAGCATCCTGGAAGCCTGCTTCAACAGCCTTGCCAGGCTTTGGTAGAAGCCTCTTGGACCTTCGCATTTCCCAGGAGAAAGAGCAAAGAGCCTTCTCTTGACCCCTGTTTTCCTGGGGAAGAAACCGAAGCAACTCAGGTGCACTAAGGCAGACGGCACGTCTTTGCTGCATTCTGGACCTCAGCTCCTACACCAAAACCTCTGGGACCAAGCAACACGGAGCTAACTACCAGCCAGCTGAAGTGGTTTCCTTGCAGGTGCAGTTTCCAAAACGCATTACCCTCTCCAGTTCAGCAAACTGGAAAACCAGTGACTGTCTTCTCAGACCAAGAGGAACAGTACAGGCTGTCCACGACACAGCACACATCAGGCGCTTGACCAGGAGACTGCCGAAATGCCACGTGCTTGTGGCCTCCCAGGGAATGGGTATATTTGGTCAATAGGGCCACATAACCACTTCAGAAGGTACTGAAGATCAAGGGGGTTGCTGGTAGCTACTACAGCATGCTAGAGCACTTTCCAGGAGATCTGAGAGAGACAAAGCTCTAGAAAAGGCTCCCAACCCACGCACCAGGCATTTGCTGCACCTTTTGCCTGTGCGCCCATCGGCATTCTGCTTTGGGGCTAAAGTGCAGGTTTGAAGCCGCTGCCAGCTCATCTCCACTTAAGAGCTCATTCTAATGAAGAATAGTGGATCCCAGGGACCAGATCAAACCTACTGGAAAACCAGGTTCTGGACCCCACAGGGTTTTTGTCAGGGTCTCAATACCAGTTGCTTTGATCTATCATCTCTGATTGCACTTGCTACTATAGACAAACTGCTGGTAAAGCTGATGATAAATTCTTAAATGTCTCTTCCACCAGCTCAGAGCTTGCCCATTTCTTAACACTGCCTTTGGTCTTCAGGAACTGAGCTCCTAGAGCTGTCGTCTGCCACGCAGGATCTTACACAGCCCGAGGGCAGTCCAGCTGCCTTCCTACATTTGCTCGTTCAATCTAACAGAATCAGTCTTGCACGACTGTGCACTGAAGACACCGTTGCACTATAAAACTCCACTCTGCAGCTTGCAGAGTTTTAGCAGAGGCTGCGCCATGCTTCAAACACTATAATCAACAGCAAACCCCACGTGCCCTGCCCATTTCCAGCCACGGCAGCAGTACAGCAGCTCACACGCTCTGGCTCCTTTTTGTCGCTGTTTACCAACTGTATTATCACACAACAGTGTTTTGCACAAAAAGAGATGAGCTCCCTACCTCTGAGGGCTGATGCAGTAGCGGGCCGCCCCGTTACCGATGTTGCGAACCAGCAGTGTTTTCTGGGTGCTGTACTTGACTGGACAGGCTGAGAAGTTCACCTGGTCGGGGAAGGCCAGGATAGCTCGGGCACCTATAGCTCGGAGAGGCACAACAAACTTCTCCCCTTTCTGTGATGCAGATGAGCTCGTGGAAATAATCCTGCGGGGAAAGAAACAATCTCAGCACAATGCTTTTAGTACTTTCCCCACGGCAGAAGGAAAACTGCTGTTTTCTATGGCTGTAGCAGTATCATTCAGTAACGCAACAGTACTTTTTACCTTCATGAGCTTTCATTCCAGTAGCATGACTTGCACAGGGTCGTTAACTTGCAAAGGAGAAACAACCCCATTGATTCACCTGCTTTTGCAGCAAGCTGGCAGCACCACAATTATCTGATGCTTTGATTCCGAGACACCAGAACAGTCTCTTCATGCAAGGGATCACAGCACTAACGCAACCTGCTTCGATCGCCACTGCAGACTATGGGAAGCACCACTGAGAACCCAGCTGTGCCACAGCACTAACTCCAGTGCCAGCAACGCGGCGACCTCGTTGAAGCTTGGCAGGGGATGCTCAGGTACACTTTCAAAAGGACTTCACCACATGCATAGTCAATGGTCAGTCTTCGGTGAAATACTTCACAAGCTGGACACGGTAATTGCGGCAGCGTCAGGGCAGTGCAGGGTACGGCTGTATTTCCTGCCCCTTCTCACAGCGTTATAGGGCCAAGGCTGGGGACACGCACCCTTCAAAAGCCACCTGATCCATCTCCCCACACCAGAGCTGGCTCAGCTCCAGACCCAAACTGTTTTTGCGAGAGGTTTCACAAGTACCTAAAAGCGCTAACAGTTGCACCCCTGCCCTCAGCAGCCTATGCCACCTCTGCGCTAGAATTAAAGGGTGTTAGTTCTTCCTGTGTCTGAACTCCGTTTCCCTTTACATCTCACCCAGCCTCAGGGGGCACAGGAGACAGCTCTGGCTGATGCCGTAATCACACCCCTCTGTAAGGTCTGTTCTAGAGGAGTAAGTGACGGCGTGCCTGGTTAGCACACCCACCCCAGGCAGGCGGCATCGGGAGCTGCACACGGGGGACACTCAGACACCCCACCAGAGCAAAGCCGGCTGTGCAGTCCCAGCCACTGCCTTCTGCAGAACAGAGCCAGGCAATCCCCCCCGCGCCCCGGCTGTCTGGCGTTTAGCAGCAGGAAGGCAAATCAAATTACCAAAACCATGTTACTGTAGAGATGAGCAGAGCAGTCTCCAGATGTATGGCGTGGCATCGCTGCGCTGGAACTATCACCTTGCCCCCACTGAAATCAGTGGTAAATCTGCTGCCATAGGGCCAGGAGCCATTACCCCCAGCAGCGCTCTTATGGATGAGCTGATAAAAACTCTGCTTCTCGTCACTCACTGGCTGCCCTGATTTTTTCCTCAGTGCTTTTAATTAATTTGATATTTTTATCACTGTTGAAGCAGCAAGCGCTTTAGGATTTTAATGATTTAGGAATTGCATACAGCAGCAAACTCCCTTCAGCAGAACCGATCCAGCCTCCGCCACAGCTGGGATTTCCTGCTCCTGTCCCCATCCCCTCCTGGAAGGGCCCTAAGGCAGCCAGCCCAGGCACAGACACGCACCTATTGCTCTAACGCAAGCGCTGACAGCCAGCGCCTCACCCACCACCCAGCACCTCGCCTACCACCTGCTCAGCTGGGGTTTAAGCTTGTCAATACAGATGCTGCCCCATCCAAGACAAAAAGAATAATCTCCTTTTCTAGACATCTCAAATATTCACCCTAGAAACTGCAGAAGGGCTTTTGCTTTTCCTATTTGGAAGGTAAAATACTAGGAAGGGAACTGCAGCAAGCAACCTGCATGATTTAATACCGCATTTCAGGAAAGCGTTTCATCTTCAGCAAGTCGTTCTGAGTTAGCAATTTTGTACTCAATCTTGCAGCCTAAGCCCTCTAAAATAAAAGCTATGGGCAGCCCATATGAATTTAAAGCACCTATTATCTGGCTACTTCACGTCCTGCACTGTTTCGATCCTCAGAAACTCATTAGCAAATGAAGAATGTTATTTGCTTTTGTTGTTGTTGTTCTTTTGGCCACACTACTGTAACAAAGGCATTGCAAAGCCAATTGAAAGCTACCTGCCTTATTAAGTCTTGGCATGCCATATTTACTCAGCTCCCTCTTCCAGGTGCCAGGTAGGCAGAGGAGGATGCTAGTTCAGATCAGCAGGAGGATAAAGAAAAAAGGAACTTCAACAACTGGAGCTACTTGGAGCAAGTAAAAGGAAGTAATTGTCAAGGTGTTGTCATTGCTAAGGAGCAAATGGATCAACAGCAATGCAATTAAGAGCCCAAGAAATAAATCCCCCCCAAAAGCAAGCACAGACAGCCTTCCCAGCTCCGTTGCTGGTGAGGGGCGCTGGGACCACCTGCACAGCAATGCACAAGGGATTTCTCCAGGGACCTGAGGGCAAGGCTAAAGCAACAAGGATTTGGTTTCACAGAGACAACCACGACCTTGAGAGAGAAAGATGCCTCTCGCCATTCATGCAGATGCACATTATGCTCCAAGCCCCCTCTCCAGGGACACCGTGGGACATGGCATCCCGTGCAAGGCTTGACTCAGCACTTCAGAGCGGGCTGACCCTTCAGCCACGCTCTACCACCCCACCAACGTGGGACCTTGCACCAGGCTGAATGCAGCGCCAGCCCAAACAGGGGGAAACCCAAGGCAAGAGGGGTGCTAGGCAGAAGCTGGCTGTTTGTGCCACTGTGAACCCATGGTCCCTTAAGCTTTTGAAAGCTGAATTGCCCTCCCTTGGGGGCAACAGGTTGCAAAGTCTCTACTTCAGCACTGCCTCGTGTTACTAGGGCACTAACCCTGCTACGCACTTGCTTGCAGCCTAGGGGCACAGTTGAGACCAGTTCAAAATGTTGTTCTGCTTTGCAACTGCAAACCCTTAGCAGACTGTTTAAGACCAGGTTTCTAAATAAACGTGCCTGGATGACAGAGGGGTTGCATCCCATCTATGCTTTAAAGTTTGCTGTGTTTAGACACAGCTTCAGGCTATAGGTTTTCATGAAAACACGACTTCATCCTGCATACAACTCCCCTCTCAGTTTCACGGAAGATACAGACAGTTGTACGATGGCTCCCCTTCTCGTGCTCCCCTGTGACAAGCAGTAAATTACAAGCTCTGGCCTTCCAGGTATCACCACTGGCGTCTGAACTGGCACCCACTGAGACTGAAGCAGCTGCTCGTCTTGGGTGTTGTTTCAGGCTCTTTGTAAACTCAGGCTAACAGTAATTACTGTCGCAGCAATATCAAGCCTAACTGCCCAGAACCCCAAACTCAGATGACAGTTTCCCTGCATAACCTATCCCAAATGCTTCACTGAATTCCTTGCAGCAGCCAACCTGCAAAGAAAAGATCCTTGTAGCATGAGGTAACACAGCAAGCCAAGCAGGGAAAGCTCCTGCTGAAACCCTGATATAAAAAAAGGCTGGAAAATAAGGGCCGTGACAACAGAGGAGAGACCAGAGGATGAAGATCCGTTCGCAGCAGAGGGGGTGCCCCTGCGCCTGCCCCCCTCAGCCGCCGGTTCGCAGGAGTCTTTGAAATGAGTCACTTGGCTTCAGGTTCCTGTGGCGCCGCGCCATTTGCCTTGGTCTTCTGCCCCTTTCCTCCTCACAAGAGTCATCTTAAAAGTATTCTTGGAATAGCTTCTGTGCACAACAAAACATCTAGCAGGGCTGGGCTGAATTTTAAAGGACTTCATTTCAGTCATGCAATAACTCACCGTCCTGTCATATTTCAGAGTAATCAATGTGCATTAATTCAGTCTCCACTGAGCATCAGCAATGAATTTCACAAACCTCACAGACTGAACTTGCACTGCCTGAAAACAGTGCACTGCTACAGTGAAAAGAGCAAGAGGACAACACAGAATAAGCTCTGCTATGTTTTTATGTGCTTCTTGCTTCCTTCTTCCTTTACAATAAACTACTAATAAGCCTGAAGGACGCACAAATGGAAGTATTTCTGTCTGTTGTTTATCTGCCGGTCAGTGCCACAATGGTTTCCAGTTCAGCAGAGGCCGTCAGACCATAACGCAAGAACACACGGGAACAGGGGCTGGCACGAGAACACCCACGCTGTACAATGGAGCCATAAAACAGAAACGTGCAAATCAGAAGCAGCAAGAGTAACAAACTGGAAATGTTGCCCAGCAGAAAAATTAGCAGTTCATTTATAACGCAAGTGCCAATAAACCAAGAGGCGCGTCAGCTATTCCTTTTCTGACAGTCTGACCACGTGGCACATTCCCAAATGACTGCGAGACAGTAGGAAACTGCTCATTTTCCAAGAAAGGGCTACGTGGCATTTCAGCCACTAACAACTCACATGGCCCTATTACTTAGGGCTGAGGCACAATTTTACTCCTTTCAATCAGGAGTGACTTCACTGAAGTCAGACTTACTCCAGGGGAGAACAGATTCAAAGCAAGAGAATGACACAAACCGGCTCCTCATCAGGAAGACCCAGACCCCACTTCACTGGGTTACCCACAGTCCCTGTGGATCATGCAGTATCAGAGATGTAGGAGTTATTCAAAGGCAGCACTCCTGAGCCTTCCACAACTAACACACAGATACTCTGCAGGCAAGCAACTGCAAGCCCAACACAGGTGGCTTTACAGAACCATCTCCCAAAGCCTGCCTCTTGGCTAAGGGCTTTTCAAGGTGCTCTGCACATCCTGACCATGCTACTGATGCATTTCTAGCTGAGCGACAGCACTCCGGCACTTTCCTGACTCACACTCCATCAAGTACGAGACAAAAAGTTCGATTTATACAACATTCTGGTTCTGCTGTAGAGTCCCCATGTGCTCCTCACCAAGCAGCCCACATCCCTCTCCCAATGCCCTGCAAGGAGCACAAAACCCAGGTCGGCAGAAACCACCAGGGTGTCGCTCGAGCTGTGCAGAGGACCTCGCTGGCACAGCTCCCTAATGCCACACACTCACCAGTTCAAGGGCAAGACAAGGGACAAAGTACTGGACATGAGTGGTCCTGGGAGTTACCTCACCCTACTTCTATTTGGGGTGATGTTCATGTGTTGCTCTGCTGCTTCTCTGTAGTTGAAGAGCAGCTCTTTGCCCTTCATGGGAACCGATTTACTTCCATCCCAAAAATGAATGCTCATGAATACTAGTCAATCACATTTTAAAGGAAGCAGTGTCCCCTGCAAAGCCTACCTCGGTGGGATTAAGCTCTTATGTCACTTGGGCAGTATGGAGAACTGCCCTAAGCCAACATCATTTTAACCTTCCATACGAATGACGTAAAACAATTTCTCAGTCCCTCCGCAAAGCAACAGATCATTTCACAAGCATGGGGAGCCAGGCACCACAGGGCATTTCCTCTCTAGTTTGCTACAGCCATGCTGTTTGAGGATAGGACAGGGTGTTCAACTAAGTCTAAGCAGCAAACGGAAGATGAGAGAACAGCTGTGCCCAAAGAGAGCCTGCACCTCTGGCCTGGCACAGAAACACCAGCTGGCTCAGAGCGACCCCCTCACCTTGCATCACCCACAAAGTCACGCAAAGAACTGTGCCAAGAGGCAGCAGAGTGCTGGTGTAAAGAGTCAGCCTGTCTGTCTGTGTTCCCCTGCAGGGCTTCCTCCCTTCCATGCCAGGTACCAAACCCTTTTGCGTTAACAAGCCTCCAGGTAACACCGCCGCCCCTTCACATCACGGCACAGTGCCAGACTTGCCAGGGCCACAGCACCGATGTTCCAACCTCCGAGCAAAAGCATGGCACACGGGGCAGGGAATAGGTGCCAGCTGACACAGCAACCACAGCCCCATGCACGCAGGCACAGCCACACCAGCGTGACTGCCCAAAGGCTCCAGGCTAACACTCTGCCTGCAGATGCTACCTGCCCCTTCACTCCTGTGTGCGCTCCAGATGCCTCAGTCCTCTGCAGCACACCAGCCTCCTGCTGGTTAAAGACATCTGGAGCTCAGCGTGTCTGGGCCAGGCTGGCTCCCTGCCACGAGCACAGCGCATCTTCTCCCCTAGAATCACAGCTGGAGCACAGGCGGGCAAGTATCCTCAGGGGCAGCACAGCGGCAAGGCTGGAACACAGAGGGTATGAAAAAGCATCACCTTCGCTCCAGCCCAGGGTGAGGCAGGGAACTGGTTGCCAGACGGGAAAGGGGAAAGCTCTCTGGATCTAGCCATTCCCCTAGCGTTTTCCATCATAATTAAGCCCCTAACATCGAGTAGAGAGGTGCGATGGCTAAACACCTTATCAGCACCCCTCCCTGCCATTTCCCTACTGTCCCACGTGCGCCTTCCCCTGAAAACGCCCAGGAAAGCACAGGGAGGGAACGCACAGCTCGTCAGTCCCTGCTGCGGTGGCATCGCATGGTGCTGCCAGCCAGGATGTGACCAGCTGCAGGCTGCCTGACCACAGCCTAGAGCAAACCTCGCAGCACGGCATGGGCTATGACCGGTGTGCAAGAAAAGTGCCGGCTTCAGACAGAACGTTCCGCCGTCTCACTACTGCGGCCAACACGATATGCATTCAAGAAGCAACTCCAGTTTTCAAAGGTGGTGGTCCTCACTCTGATCAGGCTCAGCTTTGGGTCCTCCAAACAACAGGTTTGTATTTATGCAAACAGGCTTTTGTATTTATAATTATCAGAGCAAACCCGTAATTATGCAGCAATAGTCAGATACTAGAAACCAACACCATGAGAGGCCACCCCACCACACAGTGCACTCTTATCCCTGAAGCCAACAGACATGGCATTAAACGTTCCAGCACCAAAGGATAATCACAGTCTGAAGCATAGAAGAGCCTCCAGCCTATGACAGCATCATCTTCACCACAGGAAAAGTTTCCCCCAGCTGCAGATCCAGTGCAATGCCACCGAAACCAGGACAGTGCCTCAAAACCCACAGCAGATGCCCTGTTCTGAACCCAGCCCCGCAGGTTCACCTCCCACTGAAGGCACACACCTCTCGGGACCTCCAGTCTCACCTTGTTCTCATCAGGGGAGAAAACGATGCGGAAAGTCGCAAGCATGCCAGGCAGTACCTTGCGGCACACAGCATGGTGGCTGATCAGCTTGAAATAAGGTGAGCTCTCCAAGATGACCTTCACCAGCCCAGGAACCTGCAGAAAAGAGAGGAAAGTATGATCTTGCAGCTTGTGGAAACAGGGGGAGAAGAGGCCTGGTGATACCACCTTCACAAAGCACTTTTAGCTCTGGAGGTACATACACGTAACACATAAGAGTGAACATTAATCCCTTCTGCCTGGGCAAAACAGCTCGAGGCCAGAGGCAGCAGGGCGATGAAGGAAGGGCCAAGCAGGGAAGACACCAGCAGCACGGCGGTATAATATCTGAATCAAGTCACCCGTGTATTCAATAAGCCCAGAGAATCTGCTGGCTTCTGCCCGTACACATCCAGGCAGACATGCCCCTAGAAGGGGCATGTATTATCTGAACGCCAAACAGTACGTGTTAATCCTGGCGGAAGGAAGAAATTCACTTTAACGTGCTGGGTTTGAGCGGGGCAGTCAAGCTGCGGTGCTACAGTCATGTAGGCAGACCAGCAAGAGGGGACCACAGATACTGTGGCCTTACTGGGAATAAAAGCAGCAAATGAAGAGCAAAAGGAGGAAACACAGGAAGACAAAGAGACAACCCCAGAAACAGAGAGATGGCTGGGGAAAACCAAAGGGAGCTGGAAAGAAGCAAGGGAGAAGCACAATATGCTACAAGGAAAGGCTGATGCAGAGGATGAGAGCCAGCAACCTGGCCAAGTGATGGAAAGCCAGGCGACCCCCCAGGCTGTGCCTATCAACTAGGGGCTTCAAAGGCATTTTCTGCCCCGAGATACATGACTGGCACTGCCTGGCGGTGGTTTCATTATTAAAAGCCAACCTCTGCTCTCCGGAGGCTCCTGCTGCCTGTGACTGTAGCCAGGCAGCTGCCAGCGCAGGCAAGCCAGATCCCTGGGGACCCCTGCCCACCCCCAGCAGTCCCTGCAGGCACCCTGCTGCACGGTTCTGCCCTCTGGGGCACCACCAGCACACAGACAGCACACAGGCATTTTCCTAGCACACAGAGAGCAACCCCTGAGCGCCAAATCTCAAAGTCTGAAGCAGGTGATTTGGACTGGTGGGCAGCTTCACGGATCAACAACAACCCCACATGAGGCTTGGAAAAAATGGAGGCTCACTCTGCACCACCCACCCGAGCCTGGTAACCCGTGGCCAAGGCAGTCCTGAACTCTCCAAACGCCCTTGGAACCCAGCAATGTCCTGGGACGGCGAGTTCCAGGAGCCAACTTCACAGTGCAGACAGGCATTTTGGTCACCATGTCCCTTAGAAGGGGAGCACGTGTGGCTCAGACCTTCAGCAAAAGCCACCCAGAACATCTGAGGGTGCTGAGGAACAGCCTGAAAATAGAAAAGCAATTTTACAACACAGGTAAGAGCAGGAAGTATATAGTACAGCACTTCTGTAGTTGCATGATTACAGAGCCTCTATGCGGAATACATTTTGCTGTCAGCTGGATTTTTATGGGGCAGACAACTTCAGGCTACCATGCAGTGTAACTCAGTATGATTCAGGGGAATGTGGGAAACTGGCACGAAAAACTTGAGACGGAGCACAACGTTGCTTTTCTCCAGGACATCGCCAAAAGCCAACCAATTTAGAATGTAACACCCTCGCAGGATTATCCTCTCTGTCTTTCTGTGTTTAAAACGTACCAAAGATTTTCCTGGAGCTTATCTTACTTTTACACCCATGCTCTCCAGTGGTTGAGCTCTAACTAGCTTCAAAACTACACTGTTTTGGGAAAAAAACCACAGTTCACACATTGCCTCCCCCTTCACAGGGCACGTAAATCCCAAGGTGCAGCTTTACACAGTACAAGTTTATTATCATTTACTGGGAATGGCAGAAATGTTAATGCAGATGATCTTTTCCACTTGAGGAAGCATGAATAGAGCAAATTAACTGTTTGCCTGTTGGCTGGTACTTGGCAAAGATAAACATTTTGAAGTGCTGCATGGATAATGGAGCAGGTGAAGCCAAAGACTCAGTGGGAATGAAGCAGAGAGTAGGAAGAGAGAAAGTGAGGACTGAGGCACATTTTAATCAGGGACGAGGATACCTACAGCAAAGACTGCCCAAAATTCAGCGCAGATCACACCAGTGGCATCCCCCGGGTGCAGGCACACATGCTGCATCTTATCAATGTTCCCAAGTTAAATGCCAGACCAGGAATGGTGCAGTACTCTCCCGGAATAACTGAGGGAGCACACCCGCATCCTTCCTTGCCAAAGGGTCTTCCATTTTCACCCACATCCCTGTCACAACCTGTTATCTCAGGAGATACTTGGACTTGCTGTTCTTCCACCTGCAGTATGCCTCGACAGCTTTTTTTTGTTGTCCACCTGTTTGCCCTCCCCAACAGGGAAATTTGGAAAGGAGGCGAATTCACCGTCTCTTGTGCACACTTCCATCTTCCCATCCCACCCTGCCCTCACGCATACCCCTTCCTCTTCATTACAGAAGAGTATCCTTAATTACACCCCTCTTTCTGACCTGTCTCTACTGCCCGTGCACTTACTGCTATGTATCAAGAGAAACCCCTGCGTGTATGAAAGTGCGCAGGGAGAGAACACCAAGCTCAGCTCCTTTCCTCCCTCCTGCCTTTTCCCACCAGCTTGCCCTTGGCACATGCCTCATTCCAGCAAACGTTTCCCCAGCTGAAGTTCAAAAGGTCCCAATTTCCCTCCTGACAGTGGAACAAAACTGCTGACATTTTTCAACTTTTCCATTCTCAACTTTCTTGGGAAGTCTCAAAATGATCGTTTTTTTCAAGTAAAGGTGGAGACCTTTGAGGGCACTTTACTCCAAACAGGCCGTGGCTCTCCAAAGGGGAAGCAGAGCATCACGTTGTCTCAGGAAAACCTGAGCAGAACCCAATTAAGCTTAGCAGGAGCCTGAAGGGGCACCTAAAGGCCTCCCGCTGCTGCTGCTAAATCAGCCTGCTTCCACTGCTGTTTCAAAACACCTTTCCTGAAGCACTGTTACCACTAATTATAACTTACTCCAGCATAAAGTGGAGAAGACCCCACCCCGAGCTCTGACAGCCCGTTCAGCTCTCTGTGCAGCTCACCCAGAGGCAGAGGTGCCCTGTGGAAACTGAGATTAACCACGGAGCCACCAGGACGCGGTGCACACGCGAGGGAAAGCACGAGGGCAGGGAAGAACTGTACAGCCCCCAACATTCCCACCCGTGCAGGGCTTCCACGGGGAAAGGTGCTGACCAGAAAAGCTCCTTTCAGCTAGGTACCACCAACACACAGCCAAAACCAGGGGGAGAAACCTCAGCATGGCAAGATTTCCACCGTCTTGCAAAATAAAGGCGGTGAGACGTTTTATTCTGGATGCGCTGTGCTGCAGCAGGCGACTGGCTGTGCTGTGCACCGCACGGATGACACTGCTCTCCAGTTCCAGCACAGGGTTAAACTTCCACATCCCAGCACTTACCTTGTCCACGTTCCTCAGAATCAGTGGCACTTCATAGACCTCATCGGGGACGTAGCTCTGAAATACCACCTCTGATGGGAAAGGCCGGAACAAGCTCTGTTCCAGGGCAACTGCCGAGAACTGGAGATGCAAAAGAGAGCAGAGAGTTTCAGCCGCGGGGAGAAAGACTCATCGGTGAGAGAATACAACACTGGCCTCCAGCAAAGGACAGTCCCTTGGTGAGTACGCCTGCCCAGCTCACGCTAGGGGAACAGAAGCTCACCCACCTGTGTTCTGAGCAGATCAAAAGTTTCTGGGCCACACTAGAGCAGGCTCAAGCGAGCAGCTCTTTTGGCAGGTGTTTCTCCAGGTCGCCTTCTCCAACAGGCAAGGCAGCACTTACCTCCGGCAGAGCCCTGGGCTAACACGGTCACACAGCTCCAGAGCACTCACTGCAAGAGCTGTAAGCACTCGTGGAGCAAGGGAAAGCCAAGAATTTACAGGAGACCCCATGGGAAACAACTTGGGGATCATCTTTACTTTGAGACACAGAGACCGAGCCCAACACATCCTCAAATCTCTTTTTTGACACACAGCCCAGAAACCAGGAAGAAGAGAAGACAGGCCAGAAAGGAACACCGCTGTTAAGAAAGCGACAGATGAGGTGGTAAGTTCCAGGTACTTTCCCAGCATCACTGGGCGATCTGAGTAAAGCTGGACTTGGCATCTCCTTTTCCCACGAGCTTTAAATGGATGCTTCATTATATTCTATTATTGCCATTTTCTTTAATACCACTACAGAAGCAGGTCTGAAAACATACAGAAACAGCAAATGCTTACAGCGCCGAGGCGTTACTTTGAGAAAACTCCTCCCTGCTCTGCCTCCCCCCTTCCAGCTGAACTCTTCACACTCACAAGACACAGGCACGTCTCCTGCTTCTCCACAGGAGTCAGGGTCGTGCTGAAGCCAGCGGCCACAGCACACGGCCAGTTCTGTGTGCGCTCGTCCGAGGCGTTCCCAACCTCACGCGCTGTCTAGGGCAATCCTTAACCAATTTGCTACAGGTCTCTCGCTGGCAGTTTTCCACTCAACAGCCTACCTCAGTCATCTACCCCTTTGGAACGTGTGTTATACTAAGCAGATCTGTAAGAAAAGCAGCTTTAAACACACGTGTAAATAAACACTGATCCAGATAAAGCACACCCACTCCCCTCTGCCCAGGGCCATTCCCCTGTGTACCCGGCAGCCTGAAAAATCTAACACCCTGTACGGGTCCCACTCGATGTTCCAACCCAAAGCATTCATGCAATTGCTTTAGCTACACCTTGAGTAGTTACCGTAGGCCCTCAGCCCTCAAAGGCCAACGCTGCCACCACTGAGGGCATCCTATGACCCCAAGTGTTCGACAGAGACTACACCAAACCAAGGGCTGGCTATTTCAGCAGGAAGGTGGGAAATTGCAAGCTTGCATCCTTGTGGCCCGCCCCAGCCTTCCCCCAGTATCATGCTTTAGCCGCAGTAGCTCATCTCCAGCAAAAGCCACCAACTTCAACAGAGGTTGTTTATATGGGCTTAGCGCAGGTCAGGACTTCAACATCTCACTGGGGAAAAATGTTTTACCTTTCCCCCAGCAGAAGGAACTCCACACCGGCAGCAGTCTGAAACAACAACAGGACTTAGTCACCAAGGCATTTAGATAAGCTGGAGGCAAGCCTGTCACAAGCACGCGCTCTCTTCAAACATCACACCAAACAGCAAGGAAAAGGGCAAGAAAAGGCTACCTTACGATGGGAGGCTTCGCTCATGTCTAGAATCTGGATAATCTGGGGTCGCCGCATCTCCCGAGTGCTGGCCAGCCTCTGCTTGGTGGTAAGAGACATCTCCTTCAGGAGGGCAGAGGGAGTCAGCTGAAATGCAAAACACCAGCAAGAGCTACAGAACTGCCTTTATTCAGAAAGGCTTTTCTTCTTCAAGAGCCACCGATGAATGATTTGTGATCATAGCCGCTAGGATAGTCCTGGAAGTCCCATAACTACCTGTTGAAATATTTACCATTAGTAAATTAATGACAGAGAGTGCAATACACATGCTCCAAACAAGTAGCTTTGTCCCGTTAGCTTCTCCTTCGTGATTTGATGTGACGTGTTGGGGGTTTTGCTCTTCGGGCATTTGTTTCCTTTCCAGTTTGGCCGGAGTGAGCCAGTGACCTTTGAAAAAGGTTGGGAGGAGTTACCAGAAATCCCTTAACTCCACCCTTGCACAACGCTCACAACCACCACACATGTGGAGATGTCACTGCTGGGTGAGTCAGGAAAGCAGAAAATCAGTGTTGTGCCAAGACTGAGGTGGAGAGGAATGGCTCCAAGTTTTAGTTATCTCTTTTGAATTAGCACTTGTTTTCTCTGTTTGGGCCTCCGAGACCCCTCCACAGAAGTATGCAAAGGTATCTCCTCGACAGAGCTTCAGCACCAGGTCATCTTCAGCCAAGTGAGCTCTGGTCAGCAAAGGGCTGTCTGAGGATGGGGAGGAGGAATTGCCCTGACTCCGCTGCTGTCTGCAGCGCTGGATCTGTGCTCCACACGGGATACGGGACAGAACAACTGTTTTGGAACCTGTTCCATCTGGGACCAGCCATACCTCTCGAAACCTTCAAGCAGAGTTTGAGCAGCCCACCACGTGCCCAGCTGCCTGGAGGGCAGGTATGGTCAGAGCAGCGCTGGCAAGCATCCCGAGGTGACAAAACGTTACTGCCCACACAAAGGGGGCGGAGAGAAGCACACGCTCACGCTTCAGCTATTCCGGTGCAATGCCCGGCACGTTCATTTAAATGGCTCCAGTGGCACATCCAGACACAACTCTGGACTTCCCCTGAAGCAGCACACAGTCCATCCCCTACCGCACCATGGTCACCACCTCCGACAGAAGCATGGCAGCAGAGAGACGGGGAGGTGGTGTCCAGCTTCACAGTGCTGCCAGACAACAGGAGGGGCAGGTAGAGGAAGGACGCGGGGGCAGTTTCCAGCCTTACACAGCTCCTACCTGGCCGCAGCAGGTACTTACAGTTGCAGGCTTCTCTGTCCCTCTGGCTAGCTTCGGCTTACGAGGCACTACCACTTGGCTCGGGAATCTACCAGCCATCCTGGAGGACCCCGTGAACCAGCGGGGCTTTCCAGTGGCCATGCCTCAGTTGACCTGCAAGGAACAGCAACGGGACTTGGAAAACCCAGCATCCCCTTCCATGGCAGACCCAAAGGAGACAGCTGTGTCTCCGGGCTGTGGCTCCTTCATAACTGGAGAGCAGCCGGCATCCCCACCCTGTTTCATAACTAGACCATATTTCAGTGGCAGAGTTAAGACTGATAGAAGTAAAAGCCCAGAACAAACACTCCAAAACAGCCTTTTGCTGTGGGCGCAGTCCCACAAGCCACAAACACACGTCAAAGACTGCTGCCACTTCTCATCTTCTCCCCCTCTTCCATGTATTTTGGAACTATTTGCTGGAATTATTATCCAAATCTCTATTAATACCCAAACTGTCCTTTATTACTCTTTAAAAGTTTTTTGGTGGGAACAATGTCACTTCACTGCTTCATTTTGCAAAAACAGCTGACCCGATGTGACTTTGTGCCTGACCCTACTAAGTGCTCAGACTATTATGAACAACCTTACACCCAGGGATCGCTGCTGCCCCAAGCATCAAAATCAGACTGCTCTCCTACTTTGCAAACCAAACGCCCATCCTTTGTGCAAGGAGCTTGGTGATGTTTTTAACTAAGGGACCATAGAGTTCAACACTCTGATTAACAACTATGGTTTCTCAAAGCTAATTTGGTTAGGTTACAAAACTTATCCAGCAAATATGACTCCTTCCAGGCATGAAATTACCATGCCCAAGAGCCTTTCTCCATGGAGAATGAGGGCCTTATTTTTTTCACTTACTAACACCCAAACTCTAGGCTCCCTACAGGCATGAAAAGCTGTAGCAGCAGAAATAAAAGCATGAAACCATTAAAGTCGCATGAGCAATTAGCTCAAATAGAAATACAACAGATGTGACAGCTTGGCCACTTCAGGCTATCCTAATGGCAGTTCCTCTCAAGCATCCTTATCCTGCAGGCAGCGTGGCTTAACAGGTCCATGGGCCATCCTTCTTCTATCACCAGCCTGCTGACAACCTCCCCATCTGTCTCTCAAAAAGTGGGTGTGCAAGAAAGGGAAAGAAAACACCCCCAGAAAGTGGGTCTCAAGCACCGACAAAAGTCAAAGGTGAGTATGTACAGCATTTACTAAGCACTACTTTGGACGAGAAATCGTTTCCCCTCCCTTTCTGGCTAACTGGACCAAGGAACAGATGGATGTCCCCACCTCTTTTTTTTCTGGGACTTGAAAGACCAGTGGCCTCAAACCCAGCTCTACCCTAAAATTATTTTACATCCGGACAATAAGTAAAAAATCACAGATCCTACCCCCTCCTGCTTCCTCCTGTTCCACATCGTTTTTCTTCATGTGGACTTGCTGTACACAGCTAGACACCATTCTATGCAAAGACCACCATTCCCTTCCCCTCAAGTTTGACCCACATCCTGCAAACGAGGCAATACTTTCAGCTCATTACTCCCGAAACAGCTACAGCATTGCGCATGTTCACGGTACCAGGCCCTTCATAGTTTCAGGGAACAACAGGGTTGCCATTTCCTTTTGTCCTTGCCGGGAACATGAGAGAACAGCACGGTCCTACGGACACAAGGGCATGCTGCAGCTGGAGCTCGGATTGAAAGCCAGAAATAACTATTCGTTAAGAGAGAAATCTAATGGGGATGATACAACACTAATCTGGGTATCAGTGCTTTATTACTGGGTCTTGAGAGTAACTGGATTATTTCTTTCAATTTTCTAACTATAATTTCACTTCACTTGAAACTAATCCTGCTCATCATGCCCACACCAGTTATTTCCAGAGGGCTTCCAGTCTGCATGCCCCCATACCAGTCCAGCAGCTTCCCCTACCCTCTAGCCCCAGAGTTAGGCACTTCCACAGCCCCACTTCCCTGGAGCCTGCAGGGACCAGCCTCCTGCATTAGGAGGAAAGCAGCAGAACTAAGAAAGCAGCCACATTCTCCTGCGGGGGCAGGACAAAACAGCAACCGCAACACAGCCCACCTCCAGCCACCACCCCTGGCTGCTGCTCGGGGAGCTCCATCTTCCCCACCTCAGAGAGCCCTTCACCCCCCCCAGAAATTAAGGACAGACTGCAACTGCCCCTCTGCTCCAGGCTCAGGGCACAGACGGCTCGGGCACCTCGACTGTGGGTTCAGAGCATGAACGCCCCAACCCTGGGCAGGGGAACCAGCTGCGCCAGGACACAACAGCTACCATCACCTCAGAAAAGCAATGAGGAAATATACCCAGGGCTGGGGTACAATTCCTGATGTGTCTCAGGAAACCCAGGTGTGCCAGAGCAGGGTGCCAAGCTCCAGCCCCCTCCCCCACGCTCCCTTTACTCCAGTACCTACTACTATGTACTGCTGTGCTTTTGTGCTGTGCCTCACATGGCTGCCCGGGCAGGGTGAGAAGCAGCAAGAGAATTCCTGCCTGGCACCTTCTCCAGGGGAGCAGCGCTGCACTTTGCCAAGGTGAGGTTTTTTGGCTCTGCATGATTTCAAATGTGAGGGGTCTGTTTTCTCACCACAGAAAGCAGGGAGCAGAAATATTGTGCTGTACCTCACATGGCTGCCAGAGCACGGTGAGAAACAGCAAAACAATTCCTTCCTAGCATCTTCTCCAGGGGAGCAGCGCTGCGCTTTCCCAAGGTGATTTTTTTGTTCTGTGAATGATTCCAAGTATGAGAGGTCAAATTTCTCAGAACAGAATGCATGGAGCTGAACTTTTGTGCTGTTCCTCTCATGGCTGCCAGGGCACGGTGGGAAACAGCAAGAGAATTCCTACCTGGGATCTTCTCACCATGTCCTTGCAGCCACGTCAGGCACAGCAGAAAAGTTCGGCACCCTTCTCTCTGTGGTGAGAAACTGGACGCCTTTACATTGGCAATCATGCAGGGCCCCAAAGAGTCACCTTGGCAAAGTGCTGCACTGTCCCCCTGGAGAAGGTGCCAGAAAGGAATTCTCTTGCTGCTTCTCACCCTGCCCTGGCAGCCATGTGAGGCACAGCACTAAAGTTCTGCTCCCTGCTTTGCGTGGTGATAAAATTGACCCCAAAATTTTGCACTCATGCAGAACCAGAGCTGACCTTGACATAAGTGCAGCACTGTTCCCCCCTGGAGAAGGTGCCAGGGAGGAATTCTCTTGCTGCTTCTCACCCTGCCCTGGCAGCCATGTGAGGCACAGCACAAAAGTTCTGCTCCCTGCTTCCTGTGGTGAGCAAAACTGACCCTTCAAAGCTGCAACCGTTAAGAGCCCAAAAAAGGCACCTTGGGAAAGTGCAGCACTCCTCCCATAAAGAAGGTACCAGGACAAAATTTTCTTGCTGTTCTCACCCTGCCCTGGCAGCCATGCGAGGCACAGCACAAAAGTTCTGCTCCCTGCTTTCTGTGGTGAGAAAATGGAACCAAAGTTTGTGCACTCCTGTAGAGCCAAAAGAAAAAAATATATCTTGGGAAAGTGCAGCACTGCCCCCCTGGAGAAGGTGCCAGGCAGGAATTCTCTTGCTGCTTCTCGCCCTGCCCTGGCAGCCATGTGAGGCACAGCACAAAAGTGCTGCTCCCTGCTTCCTGTGGTGAGAAAACTGACCTCTTTTCAGTGGCAATCATGCACAGAAAAAAAATAATCACCTTAAAGCGCAGCGCTGCTTACCTGGAGAAGATGCCAGGCAGGAATTCTCTTGCTGCTTCTCACCCTGCCCGGGCAGCCATGTGAGGCACAGCACAAAAGTTCTGATCTCTGCTTTCTGTGGTGATAAAATTGATCCTTCAGAATTGCAATGGTTAAAAGCCCAAAAAATCACCTTGGGAAAGTACAGCACTCCTCCCATAAACAAGGTACCAGGAAAAGATTCTCTTGCTGTTCTCTACCCTGCACTTGCAGCCATGTGAGGAACAGCACAAAAGTTCTTCTCCCTGCTTTCTGTGATGAGAAAATGGAACCAAAGTTTTTGCACTCATGCAGAGCCAAAAGAAAAAATATATCTTGGGAAAGTGCAGCAGTGCTCCCCTGGAGAAGGTGCCAGGCAGGAATTCTCTTGCTGCTTCTCACCCTGCCCTGGCAGCCATGTGAGGCACAGCACAAAAGTTCTGTTCCCCGCTTTCAGTGGTAAGAAATTTGACCCAAGCATTTTGCACTCATGCAGAACCAGAGCTCACCTCAGCAAAGTGCAGCACGGCTCCCTGGAGAAGGTGCCAGGCAGGAATTCTCTTGCTGCTTCTCACCCTGCCCGCGCAGCCATGTGAGTCACAGCAGAAAAGTGCTGCTCCCTGCTTTCTGTGGTGAGAACATTGACCCTTCAGAGTTGCAGTCGTTAAGAGCCAATAAAAATCATCTTGGGAAAGTGCAGCCCTGCCCCCCTGGAGAACATGCCAGAAAGGAATTCTCTTGCTGCTTCTCACCCTGCCCGGGCAGCCATGTGAGTCAGCACTAAAGTTCTGCTCCCTGCTTTCTGTGGTGAGAAAATTGACCAAAACCTTCTGCACTCATGCAGAACCAGGGCTCACCTCAGCAAAGTGCAGCACGGCTCCCCTGGAGAAGGTGCCAGGAAGGAATTCTCTTGCTGCTTCTCACCCTGCCCTGGCAGCCATGTGAGGCACAGCACAAAAGTGCTGCTCCCTGCTTTCTAAAGTCAGCAAAATTGACTGTCCACAGTTGCACTGATGTAGAGATAAGACTTTCTTACTCAAAAGCAAAACCCAGGAAACCACGTACCCCTGGGAACCCCCTTGTCCTTCCGTGTGGCTGGTGACTTCCCATGGCTCTTCCACAAGGCAGGACAGATAACCACGAATTTGGAAGCCCACGTTAGTTCAAGTACACTTAGTCCTCTGACAGTCACTACTTATGGGCCAGCGGTCCTCTCACCCCTCCACAGATCTGCCTGTTAGTCCTCTAGCAGTCATTCTCCATGGAGGGACCACAAGTCCTCCACACCTACCCACCAGCTCACCAGAAATGAGTCAGACCACGCCAGAAGTGACACTGCCTGACCTGCAGGAGATCTATTAGACCAGTAACGATGGTTTCAAGACAGAAAAAACACCACCATCCACCAGCACAGCAGAAAAACCACCAGAAGAAACTTCGTACACAAACCAAAGGCACCCATCCGTACTGTACAAAGGAAAAAAAAGCTGAAAAAGGCACTCTCCACAAAAAAAAACCACCACACAGATCACAAAATAAGATAAAAATGCCATAACCCCAGGAACGCAGGGCCAACAAACACAGATTCTGTCCATAACAATAACACACTTTGACACTAACTCGCTTGACCTCTGGCATACCATAACCTTGTTGCCGCCAAACCCCAGCACACTGTAGCCCTAAGGCAACACAAAATGGAACACAAAGTCCCTGGAGATCTCCGCCAGGGCTTTCAGGTGCTCCCTGACCTCAAGTATCACAACCTTCAAGAGAGAACAAGATGGAGGCACCAGGACAACACCGCCATGCGTCTTCACACCCTGGAAATGGGCCTGAGATAAACGCTCCTGGGCAGAGAGGCTGAGGCACTCGGAGGCTTTGAGCCAGCCCTCCACCACCACAGGGCTTCAGCTCATCATTTCTGTGTCAGAGCCACCAGGCAGGTGGCCCCATCCTCCCTGAGAGACCGCTCAGGGCACCTGTACCCAGCTCCAGGGGGCTGGACACACAGCCTCGGATCCATGGGGGGAGGGGTGCTTTAATCCTGGGAGCAGGATTTCTGACAGTGCCCCTGAGGAGGAAAGCCTCCTCAGGCCTGGAAGCCTGAGAGACATCCCCGCGCTGCTCCACATGTCACCAAAAGCAGGGGCTGAGGAAGGCTGCTTTGGGGCCCGTCGAGGGAACCAGCTCCCCTGGGCTGCTCTGCGGCCACCGGCTGCCGTTGCTGTCGCGCGGGTCTCAGTGCTGCTCTGCAGTCGGCCGTCACCTCCCCGCGGGACACTCCCCAGCGCAGCACACGTCTGCACTGGCTCTCCCTGGGGACAAAGATCACAAGCGAGGGATGGGCTTGGCTTTGCCCCCAGTCCCAGGCTGCCCCCAGAGAGACCTGCCACCCCCGCCCCAGCTGTGCGATGTGGGCACCACGTACAGCTGCAGCTGTGGGTCAGGGCAGCTGTGGGCAGGGGGCAGGCCCCGTGGCGGTGCCCCCGGCGCTGGCAGCAGGCAGAGCTGGGGAGAGCGAGGGGCAGCCCAGGGCAGCCGGCAGCCGGCGGCGGGGCCCGGCAGGGTGCAGCACCCTCAGCAATGCCCGGCTCCTTGCGCCTCGGCCCCAGGGCTGCAGCGCAGGGCTGGCCCCAGCCGGGGCTGGGCTGGGAACAGCCAGGCAGGGCCCCTGGCACCCCGGCACGCACCTGCTCCCTGCGTGGGGCGGCCTGGTCCTTTGCAATCGACCCCGTGGCACCCAGAGAAGAGCCCTGCCCTGGGCCTGAGCCATCGCTGCAGGGATGAGGCCTTCCTCGGCGTCCGTCCCTCAAATCCCTCCCTCCGGCCCCCACGGTCCGTCCCTAAAACACTTCCCCTCGCCCCCGGTCCCTGCTGGCCCTGAAGGCTGGCCACAGCACTTGGTTTCAAGCCTGAGCTGGTCATGTCATGGCTGTTCTGGAATGTGGTACAGTGAAAGGAGAGACTGAAATGGCAAATTTTTCCCCCCAGGGCGGTCAAATGCTGGCAGAGGTTGCCCAAGGAGGTTGTGCAGTCTCTGTCCTTGGGGATCTTCAAAGGCCAAGGGCACACAGTTCTCAGCAACCTGCTCGAGGCGAGCGTGCTGGAGCAGAGGGCTTGGCCCAGAGACCTCCACGGGTCCCTTCCAACCCCCCCTCCTGTGTGGCTCTGTGCTTTGCTTTTCCTCCTAAAGCCCTCAGCTCAGCCCCAATGCCCGCTGGAAAGGGTGCTGGGGCAAGGGACCATCCCAATCTCCTCCCCGAGGGTCCACCCCAGCACAAGCGCTCCCCACTCCACAAGACCCTATGGCAGACACAGTCAGGAGAGGGAAAAGATTCTTTTATTGTCAACAGCAGCTGCAGGGGCCCAGGAGTCACAGCGGTTCAGCCGGTGAAAATCAGTCGGCACCTGCAACGACAGAGTCAGAAAGCTCTGATAAGCCCCCAGAGGCAGGAAGAGGCAGGATTTGGTTCCCCCCTCTTTGGGGGACGCTGTTTCCGAGGAATTCCTCATGGCCCAGAAGGGACAGCTCTTGCTGGCCTCCACTCGAGGCCGGCTCCGGTGCCTTCTCCCCAGGGGTGATGTCCCTAGGGAGCTGTGCGTGCGCAGGGATGCTGACAGTGCCCCTGTGCCGCGCAGCAGGGCTCGACGGGGAGCCCCCGCGGAGCTGCCGTGGGGCTCATCCCAAACCCTGCTCAGCACCAGCCCTCGCCGGCCCTTGCCAGCCAGCTGGGCTGACTTAGGGCCGTGTTCAGGGCTGGGAAAGATGGGCAGCAGCGCGTGGTACGCACCTGGCCTTCCTGACGTGCTGCACCTTCCTGCATTTTCTCAGGTTTGGGTCCACAAAATCGCTTCCTCTCTTCTCCTTTTTATTTGTGCTTGGCTGTCCCTCTCCTCTGCCCAGGCTTCTTTTCTCTTCCTTTTCCTTGACTTTTCCTTCTCCTGGTGGGAGCCTGCAAACCTTTCCATCCCACAGCGTGATGAGATGGGGAAAGCCCCAAGCCCCTGCAGCGAGCTCTCAGGTCAGGCAAGGGGAGCTCTTCCTACCTGGTTTCCTGGGGCAGGCTGGTCAGTTGTGGCAGGCGTGCCAGGGACTCTGCCGTGCCCTCGGGGGTGCCTGGAGGCAAATCTGGAGGTGCCTAAACCAGAAACTCGGGAGGTAACGGGTGGCAAGTGACAGCCTGGGGTAGTGAGGGCCTGACTGCCAAATTGCTGTATGAGCTCTACAGAGGAGATGCTGGTTTGCATCGTGCACATTTTGCACAGTCCAGCCAACGCAGCCTAGACTTGATGAAGCTGCGACGGAGTAGGATTTGAGCAAAAGCCCTCTCAAGGTGGCAGCTACTCCTTTCTGTCCTTTTGTGGGTATTTTGTAGGTATGTTTTGTTTGATGAAGCAGATCATACTTCATGAAGTGCGTTCCAGAAACAGCCTTTCCAGTTTTCCTTAGCACGCACCACTCTGGGGGGAGAGGAGGAACCCCAAAGGCACAAGAGAGCGGCTGCCAGGAGGAGGCCCAGCGGCTGCTTGGCCTCCCGGGAAATTACTGTCCCACCTGAGACATGTTGCCCCAGCGTCTGTGGAGCTGCCGTACCTCTGCCGCTTTGGGCCCTGCCCCTGTGTCTCCCCCAGCTCCGCTGTCGATGCCCAGCAGAGAGGCGGCTGCATGCAGAAAGGCTTTTGCCGGATGCTGGGTCTCTGCTGTGCCTGCAGGGCCACTTTGCTCTTCGCACCGCAGCTCTGGAAAGCAAAAGCACGTGCAGCAGCGCGACTTCTTGGAAGTCAAGAACACCTAAGCAAAGCCCAGCCGAGCCCTACACCACTTGTCTCGTCAGCGTTGAGGTTTCTGGCATCCCAAGCCCCAGTGTCTGTGACAAGCCTCAGTCCCGCCTCCTACCTGTGCCCCTGTCCATGGGTGCTGGCACCTCCTCGGCTGATGGAGGGGAGAGGCCGGCCACCTCCTCCCCAAAGATGTCCCCGCAGTTTTCAATGAGGAACTCCACCAGCACGTTCACCTGCAGACATCAAAGCCTTGGTCTCAAGCCAGGTGCCTGCAGACGTGTCAAGCAGCCTTTCCCACTGCTGACCCTTCGCCTGCGCAGGCGGCTGCGGCTGGGGGTTGCTCTTCCAGGCACCCAGCCCACCAGCACTGGCCCAAGGGAGGAGGCAGCCAGGGACCTCGCAACAGCCAAGCTCCGATGGGCCGGGAAGGCAGCGCTGGCTGCTGGGTAGGGCGTACCTTCTCGGTCACCGCCAGCATGGCCTGCAGCGGGAGCAGGTCCTCGTTGGGTGGGCTCAGCAGGTTGGGCCCGACGCAGATGGCCAGGTTGCTGCAGCTCATTCTGCTGGTGGCTGCGTTGTGGCCGATGTGCTGCAGCAGGGCCATCAGCCGCTTCAGGAGGAGGAGGTTGGCCGCAGGCAACTTGTCAGCCACCCTGAGGGAAGAGGAAGACAAGGCTGATGAAGCAGAGGGTGCCCACAGCCGTCCCCGCAGCTGGCCCCAGGCGGGTGGGAGCCAGCGGCCGTGTTGCACAGCTTTGCAGCTGCCCGAAAAGACAGCTTTCTGAGGAGCCCGTGCCTTTGCAGGCAGGTCCCAGAACTCTCCCGGTCCCTGCTCACCAGGCAGGCTGCTGCCCACACTTACGCTTTCAGCTCCTCCACCTTGGCCTGCTTGCTGGCCCTCTCCATGGCTGCCATCCAGTCCTCGTAGAGGTCGACGACGAGGAGCTTGGTGGGGATGCTTCGCAGGAAGTCCTGCAATGCCAAGGGCTGCAGGTGAGCCTTTGAACGCTGCAGGCCAGCCAGGAGCTCCTCCAGCTGCACGTCAGAAGTGCTCACCTTCAAGATGACGGCCAGCAGCAGCGCAGGCTGGCTTCCTACGTCGATGTCCTTGCCGCGGTCCAGGGCCTCGCGCAGCTGCCGAAGTTCTGTCCCACCGGCAGCTCTGCGGAATATCCCCTCCGTTGCTGGTCCTTGCTGGCGCAGGACAGCCAGCAGCTCCTGCAGGAGAGGCAGGAGGCCACTTGCTTGGCTGAAGAACCAAGCGGTGGCAAGGACCAGAGCTCTGCCCCAGACGTGGTTGCCTAAGCGCCACAAAGGGTCTGGGACCAGAAGCAGGTTCTGGGGGTGCAGAGCCCAGTGCCCTGTCCCCGCAGCTGCTGGGGACACGCAGGCCCTCTCCAGAGCAGCCGGAGGGAGGGCTGGGGACCCCGTCTGTCCAGGCTGGCTTACCTGGATGGGCCGGGGCAGCGTGTTGTCCTCCCCACAGAGGGCTGCCAGGGGCTGCCCAAAGAGCGCCCTGCTGCAGCTGGAGCCCGCCTGCCCTGGCGCCTGGGCAGCGGCCGGGGTGCGCCGCAGGGCGAAGGGCCAGGGCAGCCCCATCCTCCTCCTGCTGGTGCTGCTCCCGCTGCTGCTCCCTCCTGCTGCAGAGGAAAACAGAGTAAGACACCACCAATGGAGACCCCAGGCCAGCGGTCCCAGCGCCTGCCCTGCCCTGCGCTGCCCTGCCGGCAGCACGGTGCTGTGTGGTGCGGCAGGATGGGCAGGGAGGCAGCAGCTGGAACCGCGGCTGTGGCTCGGAGGTGTTGACTTAGAGGCTCTTGAGAGCCATCGTGCCACGGGGTCAGCCTGTGCCAGCCTTCGCCCTGCCCTCCTGCAAGCTGCGGGCAGCAGCAGAGGCTCCGTGTCCCCGCAGAAGCATATCCAGCAGGCACTGCCCAGCAGTTGTCCTTGTCCGTCCAGGTGACATCCTTCCGTGGGCTGCCCAACCTGCATGGCGACACTCGGGGACAAGTGAGCACAGCATTGCAGGAGGTTGCCTTGCTTTCCCAAACTCACCTGGTGCGGGGCAAAGACCCCCTGCGTTTGCAGATGGGGCCGTCGCAGGCCCTTGCTTGGGATGAGCCTGCAAGAACCAAGAATCGGGCTGTGCTTGGAGAGCAGCCCCGCAGCAGAAAGGGCCACCAGCAGCCTGAGCGCGGCAGAGCTGGGACCCTCTGCCCTCCCGGGCTCTCTTCCCCATGTGGCAGGGTTCCTCCCAGTGTCACCAGTCAGAACGTGCTGGCGTGCTGCTGGCTTCCCAAAACTCTCTGCTCCCTGAGTGGCACCATCAGACCCTCTGTCCCTCCCGCACAAGCTCACCCCAGTCCCTGCGCATCCCGGCGCAGCCAGAGGCAGGTGCAAGGCAGCCATTCTCACCTCTGCCTGTGCCTCCATCAGCCTCTCCAGGCTCCTGGCGCGCAGTGTCCTCCACTGGGCAGGAAAGAAGGAGGGGAAGAAGGTGAGCAGCCATGGCTCTGCTGCTCGGCTGCAGGAGCAGTGCTTGGGGACAGGGCCCAGAGCAGAGAGACACTCACGGCGTGGTGGCGGCTCAGCTCCCTCTCCAGGAGCTTGATGGATGTCAGATGGGTGACGCGGGCTCCCTTGCGTCCTTCTGGTGTCCTGTGCACCGGGAAGGGAGAGGGAGAGAGCTGGGTGAGCCCCAAGCCGTCTCTTGTCTCTTGTCAGGCAGCTGTGCCCGAGAGCTGCTCCCAGCCACGGGGGCACCTTCCCCAGCTGGGGGCTGTGTTCCCCCGTCCATCCAGCTTCTCCCGGAGCATCCCCCCGGCTTACCCCAGCAGCGTGGCCACCCACAGCTCCTTCAGTGCCTGGGATCTGCAGATAGAGAGGAGAGAGAGCGTCAGGCCCTGCTGCCCCCAGCCCTGGGCAAAGGTGGGTGCCTGCTCAGCCCTGTGCTGTGGGGCAGGACAGAGGCGCTGTCCAAGCCCTGGGTCGCTCTGTCCTGCCTGAGCGGCTGCATTTGCCCTTCCCTTCTGGGGACCAAAAGGTGACCAGGGGATGCAGGATGGGGAAACATCCCACATCCCTCCCTCCCTGCCAGCGAGCTGCCTGCTCCCTGCCCAGCTCTGCACGCAAGGCAGAGGCCTGTGTTCATGGGATGGCGTGGGCACGGCTGGGAACCTCTGCTGCCCAACCACGACTCACCCAAAAGTGGCGATGCAGGAGCCGGTGGGCCAGGCGAGGATGACAGAGGTGCTGTCCTCATCGGTGCCTTCCTCCTCCTCCTGTCCATCCTGCCCCGCAGCCTCCTTCCCGCTGCTGAGCACCCACAGCTGGTCCAGCGCCAGGCGGAGCTGTGGGCGCAGGCTGGTGCCATGTCTGCAGAGAGCAGAGGCGGGCACTGAGCTGGAGGGGGGCTCCTTGGGCTGGGTCCCCACGCGCAGAGCCCTGTCCCCCACCTGCCCTTGGGACGGACATTGGTGCCTCCAGCACCGAGGGGCCGGGGCCTGGGGCTGGTGCCAGGGTGTCCCTGGGCCGGGGCTGGGGGCAAGGATCTGGGCTCTGAGGGTCTTACCGCAACTTGGCGACCACCAGTTCCTCGTGGAGGAGGAGCAGGCGCCTCTCGCTCCTCTTGCGGCCCCGGGTCAGCCGCACGTCCGCGCTCAGCACCGGCTCGGCGTCGCTGAGAGCCTCCCTGCAGAGCAGAGAGCGGCGGGCATGAGCAACGCCAGTGCTGCGTGGCCCAGCTGTGCCCGCGTGTCCCCGAGCCCGGGGGGAGCCCACCTGGAGCCGCAGCAGCAGCTGGCCTGGCCCATCCTGCCCGGGAGAGGAGGGCCCTGGCCGTGCAGCGAGGAGGGGGCCCAGCCGGCGACGGCGAGGCTGGGAAGCGGGGTGCTGGTGCTGTGGCAGCGCTGCTGGGCCAGAGGCTGCCTCCTGCCAGCGCCGCTGCGTGCCAGCACGGCTCTGCCCTGCTGCCTGTGGTGGCCGTGGGCTCCCCGTGACCAACGGTCTGAGCCCAACGGAAAGTGGGCGGGGCCTGCGGGGCGGGGCTGGGGCCCTCTCCAGTATGGCCGGGCCTGCCTCGCCCCGGGGAGCCCCGCGCAGGACAGGGCAGGGGGCAAGGGCCACCTCCCTGCGCCTGCGGCCAGCGCTTTGCCCTGGGGTTTGGACAGGGCCCTGCTCGATAAAAGAAGCCGTTTTCCCTAGAGGTGACCGTTGTGGCCTGAGGCAGACTCCTCTTGGTGGAGGCCGGCCTAGCGGTCGGAAGGCCTCTGGCACACAGGCCGTGCCAGGCCTCAGGCCCCAAGGCGCTGGAACTGGAGCAGGCCCAGCAGGAGGAAAAACTTCCATTTTTACCAAAAGACGGGGGGACTAGCAGCAGTCAAGAGCCGCTCGTGTCCTGCCAGGCGCCACAGGGAAATGAAATGTGTGGTGAGCTTCGGCAGGAATTGTGGTGCCCCTGGAGCACCACCCTTGCTTGGGAAGGCTTTATCCCACCTGGGTGCTAAGGCTTCACCCTTGGCAATCAGGGCTGGATGAGCGCCACACAGGAGCCCCTGCCCGGTTAGCCATGACCTTCACCCAGCCGGTGGCCGACACGGCCAGGGGCGAGTCTGTGGGGTAGGCCATGACCATGGCAAAGAAGGGGAAAAGTAGTCAGCTTTTGATGGCCCGTGTCTCGTTTCACTGTTGACCCTAAGCAATGCCTTGCTTCAAATAGAAGCGATTCAGAGAGTTACACACCCGCCCTGTTCAGGAAAAATGCAGGAAATCAGAGACATCTAGCAAATTCTCTTGTGGCTGTTGTACACTGCAGCAAGAAGCAGCGTGGGTCCAGTGGCTAATGCTGGAAGGGGAATTCAGCACTTCTGGGAAAGGGAGATAAAGGCACTCTTGTGGGCCAGGCTGGGATTGGAGAGCCTGGGTGGGTGTCTGGGGTCCCAGCTTTCCCGCAGTGCTGACTGTGGTGCCTGCTGCTTGTTCTTCCCTGCAACGCTGGCTGCATCCACCTGCTGGGGCTGTGCTTGGGAAGGGCTCCGGGGGTGAGCAAGCCCATGGGAGAGGCCTGGGGAGAAGCTCTTCTCCAGAGATCTACCAGAAACTGTCCAGAGCATCCGAGAGGATGCTCTGTATGACAAGGGAAGGTGCCCGTTGGTCCAATGCATGAGAGCCTGCAGGGCTCCCATCAGGGTCCTTTGACCTACCCATCCTCCAGCCAGCAATCCAGGTGCTGGGGGGTCCCATGTAGGTCTCCTGAGGTACCCTTTAGCCCCGGGCAAGGTGTCGTGCCTCAGTGTGTGCTTGCAGGGCATGTTTCCTTCCTGCTGACAAGGGCGGAATTGCAGTTAAATGCCCCTGGGCGATCCCGAGCCAAGCAAACTTTTTTCTATGGGTCACACTGCTTTGCAGTCCATGTGTGTGGTTCAGCTCCTGCATGGGAGCTGAGGACACGAGGTGACCTAGCTCGGAAGCTGGCCACTCTTGCTCCAGGCAACTCCAGTTGCTTGCGTTTTCCTTCAGCTTCCCCAGCCTGATCATCTCCACTGTCACCTCCTCCCTGTCCTACAAGAAGTATCCCTATCCCAGCCATTAGGACAGTGGCACAGCACTCAGAATCCAGATCACTGGTAGAGAAGAAGGACAGAGGAAAAGAGACGTTCTCCTTTGAAAGAAATCCTTCTTTGTCCTCCTTTAGCTACTAGTGGATGAAAAAAAGGGGGACAGAATTTCAGGCCAGCCACAGCACTGGCTTTCAAGCCTGAGCTTGTCAACTCATGGCTGTTCTGGAATGCGGTACAGTGAAAGGAGAGATAGAAATGGCAAATTTTCCCCCCAGGGCGATCAAATACTGGCAGAGGTTGCCCAAGGAGGTTGTGCAGTCTCTGTCCTTGGGGATCTTCAAAGGCCAAGCACACAGTTCTCAGCAACCTGCTCGAGGCGAGCGTGCTGGAGCAGAGGGCTTGGCCCAGAGGACCTCCACGGGTCCCTTCCAACCCCCCCTCCTGTGTGGCTCTGTGCTTTGCTTTTGCCCTGGCGGAGATCTTCAGGGACTTTGTGCTCCGTTTTGTGTTGCCTTAGGGCTACGATGTGCTGTGGTTTGGGGGCAACAAGGTTATGGTATGTCAGAGGTCAAGCGAGTTAGTGTCAAAGTGTGTTACTGTTATGGACAGAATCTGTGTTTGTTGGCCCTGTGTTCCTGGGGTTATGGCATTTTTATCTTATCTTGTGATCTGTGTGGTGGGTTTTTTTTGCGGAGAGTGCCTTTTTTCAGCTATTTTGCCTTTGTGGGGTTTGGATGGGTGCCTTTGGTTTGTGTATGATGTTTCTTCTGGTTGTTTTTCTGCTGTGCTGGTGGATGGTGGTGGGCTTTTCTGTCTTGAAACCATCGTTACTGGTCTAATAGATCTCCTGCAGGTCAGGCAGTGTCACTTCTGGCGTGGTCTGACTCATTTCTGGTGAGCTGGTGGGTAGGTGTGGAGGACTTGTGGTCCCTCCATGGGGAATGACTGCTAGAGGACTAACAGGCAGATCTGTGGAGGGGTGAGAGGACCGCTGGCCCATAAGTAGTGACTGTCAGAGGACTAAGTGTACTTGAACTAACGTGGGCTTCCAAATTCGTGGTTATCTGTCCTGCCTTGTGGAAGAGCCATGGGAAGTCACCAGCCACACGGAAGGACAAGGGGGTTCCCAGGGGTACGTGGTTTCTTGGGTTTTGCTTTTGAGTAAGAAAGTCTTGTCTCAACATGAGTACAACTGTGAACGGTCAATTTTGCTAACTTTAGAAAGCAGGGAGTAGCACTTTTGTGCTGTGCCTCACATGGCTGCCAGGGCAGGGTGAGAAGCAGCAAGAGAATTCCTTCCTGTCACTTCTCCAGGGGAGCCGTGCTGCACTTGTCAAGGTGAGGTTTTTTTGGCTCTATATGATTGAAAATGTGAGGGGTTAATTTTCAGATCACAGAAATTAGGGAGCAGAACATTTGTGCTGTGCCTCACATGGCTGCAAGGACAGAGTGAGAAGCAGCAAGAGAATTCCTTCCTCACACCTTCTCCAGGGGAGCAGTGCTGCACTTTACCCACATTGAGGGTTTTTTCGGCTCTGCATGATTGCAAATGTGAGAGGTCAGTTTTCTCACCACAGGAAGCAGGGAGCAGAACTTTTGTGCTGCGCCTCACATGGCTGCGTGGGCAGCAAGAGAATTCCTTCATGGCCCCTTCTCCAGGGGAGCAGTGCTGCACTTTGCCAAGGTGAGCTCTGGTGCTGCATGAGTGCACAAGGTTTTGGTCAATTTTCTCACCACAGAAAGCAGGGAGCAGAACTCTTGTGCTGTGCCTCACATGGCTGCCAGGGCAGGGTGAGAAGCAGCAAGAGAATTCCTGCCTGGAACCCTCTCCAGGGGAGCAGCGCTGCACTTTCCCAAGCCATGTTTTTTGCTCCTGTATGAGTTCTAAAGTGCTGTGTCAGTTTTCTCACCACAGAAAGCAGGGAGCAGAACCCTTGCGCTGTGCGTCACATGGCTGCCATGCACAGTGGGAAGCAGCAAGAGAATTCCTTCCTGGCACCTTCTCCAGGGGAATTTCCCAGTTCCCGAGAGACTCCTGGCACCAGCTGCAAGGGGGCTCCCAGCCGAAGGGAATTGGGGTGGGAATTGGTGATGTCTCCTTTCCTTAGGCATGTTAACACTTTGGAATAACAATTGGATGCTTCGCTTCTGTTGCTCTTTTATCATATTGCTCACAGTAACTGCTACTGGTTCCTTTTATCATATTGCATGCTATTTTCTTTTATTGTAATATAAGAAACTGCGTTTGATATATTCCATCATTTGATAGATTTGATAGATTTGATTATATTTGATGTAGAGTTCAGCTTTGCTGTGTATCCAGTCAGTCAGCAAAACATAATTTGGCGTAGTCGGCATCGTATGAAGTAAAACTCTCTCTATTTAAGAAGAAAAAATGTTCCTCGACTTGCTATTGGCAGGTGGGAACCATTGCCTTACGGTGTTTGGGCCAGAGTGGTCTGGTGGTGCTGGGCAGTTGGGCCGTGCCAGGGACAGAGGGACGGGGGCAGGGGAGGGGGCGGGGGGAAGGGGTTTAGGGATGGACGGGTGGGAATGGATGAAGGTGTTTAGGGATGGAGCGGGGTGTGTGGGGGTGGGGCAAGGATGTGTGTTTGTGGGAGTGGGTGTGGGGGGGGTGGGGGGTGGGGGGAGGTGGGTGTGTGTGTATTGATAAACCGGGGGTGGGGGCGTGGGGGGGTTGAGGGTGTGTGTGTTATTTAGAGAACAGATTGGGGGGCCTGGGGGAAGGGTTTTAGGGACGGACGGGGGGTTAATGGAGGCCTTTAGGGAAGAACCGGGGGGTTGGGGGAAGGATTTTAGGGACGGGCCGAGGGTGGGGGAGGGCTGGACCAGGGTCTGGGGGAAAAGGTTTTAGGGACAGGGCGGGGAGGTGGAGGTGGGGGATGATTTCAGGAACAGCCAGGGTGGAGGAGGGGGTCAAAGGAAGTCTTTCAGGGTTGTTTGGGGGGAAGGATTTTAGGGACGGATGTGGTGTCTGGGCGGACGTTTGATGCCACCGTATAGATTCCACTGTATATATGTTTATGTCCAGGGATTCTGTTAAGGGAAGGCTGCTGGCTCGGCAAAGGGACAAGATGTCTGAGCTCCCCAGTTACCACACTGATTTGGTGTTTAGCTCTACGTTAAACACACCTGCGCACAAAGGTTAGGCCAAGCTGACTCTCTAAAGCTGTTAGAAGTGACAAATTAAGGGACCTCTCATCCAGGGAGTCAGCCTTGGGAAGGATGGGGAACAAAGAATGGATGGGGAAAAGATCTCCGTTCTCTTCAGTGATGCAGAAAGAGCCTCTGGGTGAGGACGTTGTGGCCACAGGAGGAGACAAGCCGATAGAGTGCTGCGATCCGCAGAATGTTGGTTGGAAGTCGGGCAGAGGTAATTGTTGTGGGGGGAGATCGCGACCTCTGACTCAGATAGCCCCCCGAGAGAGGGCAAGGCCCCGCTTGGGGAGCATGGGGAGCTAGTAAAAAACCTCAGCAGTGCTGTCTGAGGGTGTGTGCTCATTTGTATTAAAGCAAGAAACTTGCAACCCATCCCGTGCCTGACTGAAAATGCATGTGTAATGCGCTATGAGTGTGCAAGTGCTCTGCTGTCCATAGTGCGTGCCCTCGAGTAACTGGGTGAGCACGCTCAGAGGAAACATTCCCCCGTGCTCCCAGCACTGCCATAAAGAATGCCTGCCTTCTGAAACTTGCAAGCAAGGCTTAGAGGGTTTCTCTCCATGACCGACTTTATGGCATCATTCCCACCATACTGGAGAAAGCAAATCTTTTATTGTTTGGTGGTGAAAGCAGCTTGGGCAGTGTCACTGATGTGCAGCACTTTTTAACCTCAGGTCTAAAGTGCCACCGGTCCCACCGTGGGGTACATCCTTCCTCAGGCTTTCACCAAACGGAAAGGATGCATCAAACCCACCCCACAAACACGTCCTGCACTTTTTTTATCTTTCCTGGAACGTGGGGACATGACCCTGCTGGGCCATCAGTGCCACCTGCCTGGGAGCCAAGATGGTGCCTTTGCATTCCAGGCTAGGAACTTACCTTCTTTTTTTCCTTTTCAGTGACTTTAGAGCCATCCTTAGGGAGGCTGGTTAAGCTGGTTTACTGCACAGCTGGTCGCCAGTGGAGGGAAATGGTAAGCTCCGCTGTTGCCTTTGGTGTTTACTTGTTACTGTGTCGCTCATTTGAGTGATCTTCTCATGCCCCGGCAAGCAGAAGCTATCACTCCACTTTAGGCCTTGGTCTAATAGTCATGCAAAGCAATATTGAAAGTCATTCTGAGGTCTGGAACAGGCCCCAATATGCATTTTATAAAAGTGCTTCTTGGCTGCTGTTTCTCTTTGTATGGGTTTTTTTTCCCATTTCCCCAGACTGCTGAAGCTCTGAAAGGCGCCGATGAGCTGCTCTCCCTCAGTTTGCTCCTTTGCCTTTGGGGACTGCGGTTCATGTTTTCTTCATGGCTTTGCAGAGGAGAAAATCCATGAGTACACCACCTTGGTTTTTTCACCTAAGCTAATTTCAGAAACTGCCTCCTTTAACTTAAACATGAAACTCTTCTTCACCTCTTTGTGCACTTGTAGAAAAGCAGGGTGGGGTGGGGGGTGGGGGTGTCTTCAGGAAGTGCCTGCAAAAGAGCCTTTGGGAGATCCTGTCCCTTGACTCACATGTGGGGTAGTGAAGAGTCTGAGAAAGTCATGGGTGTTTTGGTGTTCACCTAAGCAGGTTTTCGTTTTGGTTTTTTTCTTTTTTCTTTTTTATCTTATGTAGCTTATGTCACCAGGTAGTGACAGCCTGGGGATGACAGGAGGGGACAGCAGGCAGTGGCAGTGTGGAGTGTGACCAGAGGGGACAGTAGGCAGGGACAGGCCTGGGGGTTACCGGAGGGGACAGCAGGCAGTGACAGCCTGGGTGGTGACAGGAGGGGACAGCAGGCCATGACAGCCTGGGAGGTGACAGGAGGGGACAGCAGGCCGTGAAAACCTGGGGATGACAGGAGGGGACAGCAGATTGGGACAGCATGGGGGTGACAGGAGGGGACAGCAGGCCATGACAGCCTGCGTGGTGACAGGAGGGGACAGCAGGCCGTGACAGCCTGGGGGGTGACAGGGCACGGGGCGGTGACAGGCTGGGGGACAGCAGGGACACCGGCGGCCCAGGCGGGGCTGATGAAGGCCCCTCCCCCAGGGGCGCTGAGTGGCCCCCTGAGCCCCTCTGTCACAATGCGGAGCCGCCTGGGTTGCCATAGCGAGCAGCTTGGCCTGGCAGCGCTGGTGCGAGGAGGGAGCGGAGGCCGAGCCAGGGCCTGTCCCCATCGTCCTCCCACCGGGGCTGCGAGGAGGAGCCGGCGGGCTCAGCCCGCGCTGCTGGCCCCAGCCCCTCGGTGGGCCCTGACCTGCTGTGGGGGCCGCGAGGCCAGCTGCTGCGTGAGGTGCCATCGCGGAGCGGGCACCGCCTGGCCCCGGCCATGTCGTGTGTCCACTACAAGTTCTCCTCCAGGCTGAACTCCGATGTGGTCACCTTTCACGGCCCCCACATCTCCCTGCGCGACCTCAGGCGCCAGATCATGGGCCGCGAGAGGCTGAAGGCGACCCACTGCGACCTGCAGGTCACCAACGCCCAGACCATGGAAGGTGCGTGGGGGCGGCGGGCGCGGGGACCGGGGACCGGCCGGCTGGCGATGGCGCAGGCGGCCAGTGAGGCGGTTGGGCCACGGCCGGCAGCGGTGACTTGTGCTGGGGCCTCAGAGCTGCTCTTCCGTGGTTGTGCGCTGGCAGCTGCCGTCAGGGCTGTGTGCGCAGCCAGGCACAGCAGCGTACGGGGTCCGTGTGCGACACCGCGCGTGGAAGAGGTTTGGTTTCTGGGAACCCTTCTAGCTAAAACGATAAGGGAATGTGGGACAATGCCTTGTCATCACAGACCTGCCGGATTTCTTTGAAAGCCGGCAGAGAAGGCTGAACGTGATAGAAAAGGAGTGGGTGGCTAATTTAAAGGGGAAAAAAAAGTGGGTTTGATGACTGAAATTTGTCTTCAGCTACTTTTACTCCACCGCATTGGAAAAGCGGTGCTTGGCTGCTGCAGAAACTGCTCAGTAGCAACGTTTTGGATCAAGAGTGTATCTGTGAGTGAGAATCTATGCAGACCCTGGAAAGCCATCTTGTAGACGAGTGTTCTGTCTAAAGTATACTTGGCATTTCTTGCTAATACAGCTTCTTTGCTGCACCATGCTACACATTCATTCAGATGCTATTGAGCATCATTTCTTCATTTCTTTCAAACGGTGCATTTTTGTCGTGGTACTGCGTGTTAAACGGTGTCAGGGCAGTACTGAAGTTTTATGGCAGATCAGTTATGGTGAATATACCTAGAAATGTTCTTAGAGAAACCCTAAGTTCTTTTGAATCTGAGAAATGGTGCTTGATTCTCAGAGACGGTAATGGTTTTGTATTACTTAGTGTGCTGTTTCAGTTTGGTAATCTACCGTCTGGCAAAGCTTGCATGTGATTAAAGACTTTGGATATGACTTGTCAGAAATACAAAGACTTGGAAACCGTCTCCATTCCTTAAACATTCAAATTTTATCGGTTGGGTTTTTTTTTCTTTTTTCCTGTGGTTCTGTGACATTCCCACAACAGTCTTGTCGTTACAATGTGTACTCATAGGATTTTTTCCTCTCCCTGTTTGATGTATTAAAACTTAAACAGAATAACATGCCTGCTGCGGTAACTGTAACTTTGGCTCCAGCCTTTCAAGTGGTTGGACCTAAACACGCTGTTTACCTACAGATAGGTAAAGCATGTTCAGGAGAGTATCTGTGAGGAGACTTAACAGCACGGTGTTAGGGGTCTTGGGGGTGTTACGGGATCGCGTGTCATATACAGCAGTAGAGACAGACATGCAGGTAGAGGCAGACGTACAGGTTGTGACACAGATGCTTACTGGAACTTTTGTAAGGGTGTTTTCCCCGTGAAAATGCAAAAATCCCCCAGCGGTTGTCAGAGCAAAGCTAAGGAATACATTTCGGTGTCATTTATGTGTATGCCAGATTTTGGGGTTTTATACATAACCGTGACTTTCCGTTTTTATTGAACAGCATCTACGTGCTTAAAGTCACCTTCAGAAGATGAAGGAAAGAACTAGGCCTGGATGTCCTGCCTAAAGGGGGTTCTTGGAGATCCTCCCTGTGGAGATATGGTAGTGGGTTTTATAACTTTGTGCAGGAGTCCTGACTAAATGTTGGCATGATCTTGGAAAGACCCTTCAGTGAACCTTGAGTGAAGATGGCCAACTTGTTCAGAGTTTTCCGAGCCGCGTGATCACGGAAATCTCGTAATAGAAGCAATGCTAATAGAAGCTAAAAGTAAACAGGATTTTACACATCACTGGGGGGAAAAAAAAGAGATGGTGGACTCTTTTTGAAGATGGTGGGAAGGCAAAATGGATGGTTGGGATGTGTTTTAAAAGGTGGGAGGCGGGGTGGGGGTGTCCTCTTCCGTGCTCGCTATTATAGAGACATGTTCTAGGGTTTTGTAAGCTAACAGGAGCAAAAGCAATGAAAGTTAGATCAGGAAAGAGCCTCATGTTTTAGCAGACTCTGCTTTAGTGACTTTAGAGACCATTTTGCTGTTGGCATTGAAACGATTCAAAACAAATGGAAAAGATTTTGCTGCTTGTGTTTGACTATCAGACCTGAAGATTTCTGGAAAGGTACCGTGAGCGTGTGGACATGATAAAAGCATGACGCTGTGTGTAAAATGTTGCTTTTCTATCCGTAAAGGGTTCCCTGAAGTGCTATGTCATGACATATTAATATCACTCTTACGAACTGACTGATGCTTTCTCTGTATTGATGTTGTTTTCAGAATACACAGATGACAATGCCCTGATTCCAAGGCACTCATCGGTAACTGTTAGGAGAGTCCCTGTTAGAGGAGTTAAAGCTACCGGCAAGACAGACCTTGGGTAAGTAGCCATAACGCGTTGTGTTCTGTGGGAGGGGTTTCAGTGCGTTCACCTTCTTTGTGGCTGTTGGGTTACGGAGGCATTCCGGTTGTCTCTTTCTTGTTAAAGCTGCTGTTAAATTGTGTTGTGACAGGGCAGATTTGAATGTATCTGTCCCAAAGCAGACTTAGATTTTTCAGCCCGCTGGGACGTGGCATTCAAAGTCCAACAGTGGTAGCTGTTCAGACGTTTGAATTGGGTTTGTTCTTGGGGTTGGTTTTTCTGAGAGTCAAGTTCTCCATCCTGTTTCCTCTATGCAGAGAGATTCCTTATTTCATGCTTTTGCTTGTATTGCTTTTAGAGTAAACGGAGAGACACATTGCAGTGTGAACTGGTAATTGGTTCCCATCTGCCAGCAGTCCGAGTCCCAGTGTTTGACTGCTTCCTTTGTTTGGGGGCGGGGGGGCAGGGTATTCTTACACCCCAGAGGGGTGGGGGTGGCGGGGCTGCATGCTGTCTCCAGAGGAAAGACTGAGAGTGGCCAGCTGGCAAACCGTGCAAACAAGAAGTTTCATTCTTAAGTGATTCCTATTAGTTTCCTAAAGACAATGCCTGTGTCGGGCAAGAGAAAAAGAGCAACGTCCTAAAGCGTATTGCCTTTTGTGCCAGGACGGTGAAGGAGCAGTTGATCTTTTCCAAACCTGAAGCTCAGAAAGCAGTTGGGCACGTTCCCAAATGTTGGTAGTTACCTTTCTAAGTTTGATTTCACCCTAAGCTGCTCTCTGTGCTCCAGGTATTACTGCTGTATTCCTCAGATTTATGGAGGACAGAGAATCTGATTACAATTGCAGATATTCAAATGTAAGCCTGACTACAGCATTGTTGCTGTCATCGATGTATTCGTCCAGTCCAGTTCTGTATCAGCTGCGTCAGCATGGTTTGAATGGTCATGTTTTCCAGCCTTCTTCAAGACAGACCTCTCCTCCACCATTAGTAGATATTATTGACTTGTGGTTATGCCGTGTCTTTCTAATGTTAGTTCTCAATAAATAAAGTATACTGGCGAGTTACAGCGTGTCTCTAAGACTTATCTCTAAGACTTAACCTTGAGACATAACCATAAGTCTTAACCTAAAGACCTAACCTTAAGACTTAACCCTAAGACTCAACCCTAAGACCTAATGGGTAGAAGCTCCTGATCTGGCTCCGGTCAATCTGGGATCATCACTGGGAACCACGGAACTTGGCCAGCACAAGGTCTGTGCGGTAGCAGGTTAAATGAGGCAGAGGAGAAGCCCACCACTCTGATGAGCTGGGTTCTTGGCACCAAGGTACCTCTGTGACATTTTCACTGTGCTGCAGTGTAAAGACGGCCTGTGATTTTCAAAAACTGAAGATCAGTCTTTAAAATGCAATTCCTTGGACAATAATAACATTGTGTCAGGTAAATACATACACCCCTCACCAACGGAGTTTTGGTTTTTTTCTTTGTACCTTTGCTGCTTCTGCAGAAGCCAGTAGTGCAGAGGGCCGAGGGTACAGCTACACAGAGTGGCTTCTGTTCTGTGAGCTCTAACTAGACGTGCAATGGACAGCCATTAAGATTGGGAAAGCTCACAAAAAGCTTAAAAACAGATAAACCACAACATTTCTTTCTTTTTTATAGAACTCCTTAGACTACTCCTTTTTTTATAAAAATGAGAAATCAGGGGTTAGTCATGCTTTGTATGCTATCTAAAGGCTTTAATCAGCAGTGCCTCCCCTGTCCATGCAGAGGAGGTCATGTCCATCTTTTTTCAGATTTTCTGTAGCTGGAAGAAGTGTTTTTGCCAGCCACCACAGACAAGTTTTCCTAAAAGGCATAATCTGTCCATTTAAGTGTTCCTTCAGCCTGATAATGATTTAAAAACTGTGCCTGCTGGTCTGAACCTGGATTTCATGTTCTAGTTCCCTCCTAACCAAATAAATAGAATGTTCTTTGCTGTAGATGCCCCATTGCAACGGGGTCTTCAGGAAGGGATTCTGCATCCAGCCCATCATAAATAATCACGCAGAATTCCAGAGAATATTTTAAGACCAACACGCTCTGCACTGATATACGTCTTCACCACTGTCATCTACAGTGGTGAAGATGACAATGAGGAGTACAATGAAGAGGAAGAGAACTGTAAACAGTTTTTTTCTCTTTTTTTGCAAGGAAGAAGAATGAGGGGCTTTTCAACTCTTGCAATGCACTGCGTGAACGATTTCTTAGAAAGAGCATTACAATTCTAGGAAAGACTTGTCAACAAGTTTTTTGAAATAGTTTCCTAATCTTCAAAATATTGGAGCTGGTAGTCACCAGCTGTGGCTGACGCACCATTTTCTGACTCCTGTGAAGTGCCTAACTGTCTGTTTCCATAGTGGTATCATTCCCATACCTCCTTTTCCTTAAATAGAGTTTAAAATGGGGTCCACAAATCAGATGATGCGGTCCACAATTCAGATGGCCATCAAAGAGTCTTCAAAATTTCTCAAAATTCAGGTACTTCTTTTCTGGGAAACATACTCTTTGCGACTTTAACAGAACGTGTATGTGTATGTATGTGTAGGTATTTACAAAGAGGCATTTTGTAAAACATCAGTTAAAACGTTGACTGTCTCTCACTTAGAGGTGAGAGATTCCGGGGGAAGGAATGGATTGCACATTCCCAGCGAGTGAAAGCGAGAGAACACCCTGCTCCCGCGCGTTCCCTCCGTAAATGCCTGTGCTAGTTCTCAGGCAGCCCCAAGCTGCTTTTCACATCCCCCCTGCCCTTCAGGCTGGCTGGCAGGGCTGCCGGTTAGCGCTCCCTCACCGCCTTTCAGGCTGAGCACGCCTGTCAACAAGACAAACAGGAGGGCTTTGCTAACCTTAGTATCCTCAGCGGAGACGGGGAAGGAGCACTCGCGTCACCAGCTCTGCTGGCAGGCATCACAGGACAGCAGGTCTGCGCAGAGGTTTTGTGTCGAGCCCTCCCTGGGGACACGCTGATCCCAAAGGTTTCCTTTTGGGTGTCAAAGGGCGATTGTTTTGAAAAGGAGTGCTGAGGATGGTTTTGGAATCATTTAAGATCAACAAAGAGCAGCTTCTGAGTACGTGTTGGACCTGCAGTTCCACTGCACTTGGCAATAGCTGCTGTTAAGGACTCCTTTTCCTGGCCAGAAGCAGAGCTTGTGGGCAGACAAAAACCAACAGAAAATCCAGTACCAACAGAAAATTCTTAAATCCCTTGCTAAGGGATTATCAAAAGCTTGATTCCTTTGAGTGCTTCCGGGTCTGAAGCTGAATTTCAGCAAGCAAAAGCATCTGCCACAACTCTTAAGTTGTGTGTCCTTTTAATGCTGCAAAACATAACTAATGCTACTTGCATGCATCCCAGTTAAATGTACCGTGGCTAGCTTCTTCAACCAGTCTGGAGCTTAAAGGCCAGCTTCAAAATGCTGGTGGTGTGCTTTTTTCTACACATAGCTTCAGTCCGCTTGGAAGAAAACCGGATTGGTTAAACAAGTCTTTATGTAAGGTACAAAGAGAGCCTATTTGTAGCCTAACATGAGTGTCAAATAATCAGTACCTGTTAAACAGACCGACAACCTGGCTGAAGACAATGCTACCAAAGAGGATAAGGTACAGGCTATGATGGTACAGTCTTGCTGTGAATACAACCCAGTCAAGGAAGTGTCAGGTATGTTCCTTGAAGGTTATGGGAACATTGTAGAGATGTTTGTTTTAAGAAGAGAGATGCATGCATACCTTTTCCTTTTTTTTTTTTTCTTTTTCAAAAAACTTCTAGTTACATGAAAGACCCCTGGGATCCACCTCCACCATAGTACATTTGCTTTCGTTTTGGAAAACCTGGCCACCATAAGGTTAAGTCTTAGGTTGAAGTCTCATTGTTGAGACCTAGGCATAAGTCTTGGAGCTAAGTCTTAATGTTAGAGTCTTAGGGTTAAGTCCTAAGTTTAAGTCTCAGGGTTAATTCTTAAGTTTAAGCCTTACGGATTGAGTCCTAGGGTTAAGTCTTAAGTTTAAGTCTTAAGTTTAGGTCTAAGGGTTAAGCCTTAGGGTCGAGTCTTGGGGATAAGTCTCAGGGTTATGTCTTAGAGTTAAGTCTCAGTGTTAAGTCTTATGGATAAGACTTAGGGTTAATTTGTAGGGTTAAGTTTTAGTGTTAAGCCTTAGGGTTAGATCTTATTGTTAAGCCTTAAGGTTAATTCTTAGGGTTAAGTCTCAGGGTTAAGATTTAGGGTTAAGTCTTAAAGGTTAAATCTCACGGTTAAGAGGTTAAATCTTATGGTTAAGTCTTAGGGTTAAGTATTAAGGTTAAAACTTAAGGTTAAATCTTAGGGTTAAGTTTAGGGTTAAGTCTTAGGGATAACTGTTAGGGTTAAGTCTTAGGGCTAAGTCTTAGGGTTAACTATTAGGGTTAAGACACAGGGTTAAGTCCCATGGTTATATCTCAGTGTTAAGTCTTAGGGTTAAATCTTACCTTTAAGTCTCAGGGTTAAGTCTTAAGGTTAAATCTTAATTTAAGTCTTAGTGTAAAGTCTCAGGGTTGAGTCTTAAGGTTAAGTCATAAGGTTAAATCTTAAGGTTAAGTCTTTGGTTTAAGTTTTACGGTTAAGTCATAGGGTTAAATCTTATACTTTAAATCTCACGGTTAATTCTCAAGGTTAACTTATAAGGTTAAGTCTTAGGGTTAATTCTTGTAGTTAAGTCTGGGGATAAGTCTAAGGGTTAAGTCTCAAGGTTAAGTCAGGTTTAAGTCTCAGTGTTAAGTCTTAGGTTTAAGTTTTAGGGTTAAATATTAAGGTGAAGTCTTAAATGTAAGTGTTAGTGTTAAGTCTAAGGGTTAAGTCTTAAGGTTAAGTTTTAAATTTAACTCTTAAGGTTAAGTCTTAAGGTTAAGTCTTAGGGTTAAGTCTCAGGGTTAAGTCTTAAGGTTAAATCTTTAAGGTTAACTATTCAGGTTAATACTTACGGTTAAATCTTAAGGTAAAATCTTAAGGACAAGTTTTAGGGTTAAATCTTAGGGTTAACTCTCAGAGTTAAGACTTAACATTAAGTCTTAAGTTTGAGCCTTATGAATAAGTCTTAGGGCTAAGTCTGAACGGTGAGCCTTAGGGTTAAGTCTTAGGGTTCAGTATTAAGATTAAGTCTGAAGGTTAAGTCTTAGGGTTCACTCTTATGGTTCAGTCTTAGGGTTAAGTCTGAAGGCAAAATCCTAAAGGTTAAATCTCAGGGTTAAGTTTTGCGGTTAAGTCATAGGATTACATCTTATGGTAAAGTCTCACGGTTAAGTCTCACGGTTAACTCTTAAGGTTAAGTTTTAGGATTAAGTCTTAGGGATAAGTCTTAGGGTTAAGTCTCAGAGTTAAGTCTCAAGGATAAGTTCCAGGGTTATGTCTTAGGGTTAAGTCTCAGGGTTAAGTCTTAAGATTAAGTCCTAGGCTTAAGCCTTAAGTTTATGTCTTAAGGTTAAGTCTTGGGTTAAGTCATAGGGTTCAGACGTAGGGTTGAGTCTTAAGTTTCATCCTTTAAGGTTAACCCTTCACCTTAATTCTTAAGGTTAAATCTTAAGGTTAAGTTTTAGGGTTAAGTCTTAGGGTTAGTTCTCAGGCTTAAGTCTTAAAGTTAAGTCTTAAGGTTGAGCCATAAGTATAAATCATAGGGTTAAGTCTTAAGGTTAAGTCTATAGGGTTAAGTCTTTAGTGTATATCTTATGGATTGAGACTCAGGGTTAAGTCTTTAGGTTAAGTCTTAAGGTTAAGTCTTATGGATGAGTCTTAGGGTTAAGTCAAAAGTTTAATTCTTAAGTTTAAGTGTTAGGGTTAACTCTTAGAGTTAAGTCTTGGGGATAAGTCTTAGGGTTAAGTCTTAAAGTTAAGTCTTAAGGTTGAGTCCTAGGGTTAAAACTTAATGTTAAGTCTTGGGTTCAGTATTAGGGTTAAGTTTTATGGTTAAGTCTTAGGGTTAAGTAGTCTTAAAGGTTATATCTCAGGGTTAAGTCTTAGGGTTAAGTTTTAAGGTTAGATCTTAGGGTTAAATCTTAGGATAGAGCCTTAAGGTTGAGTCTTAAGGTTAAATCTTAAAGATAAGTCTTAGGGTTAATTCTCAGGGTTAAGTCTAAACGTTATATCTTTAAGTTTGAGCCTTAAGGTTAGGTCTTAGGGTTAAATCTTAGGTTTAAGTCTTAAAGGTTGAGTCTTAGGGTTAAGTCTTAGGCATATAGTCTTAGGTCTCAGTCTTAAGGTTAAGTCTTAAATTAAAGTCTTAAGGTTACGTCCTAGGGTTAAGTCTTAGTGTTAAGTCTTAGGGTAAAGTCTTAACATTAAGTTTTAAATTTAAGTCTTAAGGTTAAGTCTCAGGGTTAAGTCTTAGGTTAATACTTAGTGGTAAGTCTTAGGGTTATGTTTTAAGGTTAAGTCTTAGGGTGAAGTCTCGGTGTTGAGTCTTAGGGTTAAGTCCTAAATTTAAGTCTTAGGGTTAAGACTTAAGGTTAAGTCTTAAGGTTGAGTCTTAGGGTTAAGTCTTAGGGTTACTATTATTACCGGGAACAGAGGTGTATTTCTCAAGTTCTTGCAACTTAGTCTTCTGCAAGATTGATCGATAGATAGATAGTCAGACGGACAGAAAAATTACGCAATAGCTGCCGTAAATGGTTCAGAGATTTGTTTCCATCAGGGTAGGGCGCAGAACTTCCTACAGTGGTTATCTACTTCCTCATGCGGCCAAGAACTCCATCGTGTTTGCCATCACTGCTACCAGTTGCTCTGTTCCTTGCTTCTTTGGGCAACTTTGGAGCCTTTGCTGTGGAAACAGGCTGGTGTGATGAAATTTAGCACATAGGAATACTTCATGGTTTGCTGGCTCTTCAGCAGGGGTTTCCTTCCTCCACTCCCTGCCCAGCTCCACCCCTGTTCTCTTCATTCCTCTGTCCCTCTCCTGTCCCTCTCCTGCCACCACACCGCCCCATCTCACCCCCCTCTGCTGCTCGAAATATTAAGGGAACTAGACCTGTATTGAAAAAAGTGGGGTTTCTCTTTCCTCTCCTGAGGATTTACCACCCAGAGCAGGCTCAGGTTCTGATCCTGCCAACTGCTCCCCAGCGCCTGGATGCTTGCTCTGGGAAACAAGGACAGCTGCTCTAATTCTTTTGCAGGCACAATCTTTGTTTAAATTCTAGTTGAAATGAAATAAAGAGCTGTCATCAGTCCCACCTGTGGCACAGAGAGACACCTGTGTTTCATGCACATGTCTGCACAGAAACACACACAGAGGGAAAAAAGCCCAGAACCGCTTTGTGCAAGGAAGTACGTAAACTCTCCCTATCAGCATTGCTGCTTTGAGCAACTGAATTGTTCTACAGTCAACTGACAAGCCGACACGCTGCCCATCAAATGAGAACCAGAATGTATGCCATTTGCAAGATGGGGCAGCAATAAGCTTTCGACCACTTTCCAGCAAGATCATGTCAAGCAAGGTGGTGTATTCATGGATTTTCTCCTCTGCAAAGCCATGAAGAAAACATGAACCGCACTCCCCAAAGGCAAAGGAGCAAACTGAGGGAGAGCAGCTCATCGGTGCCTTTCAGAGCTTCAACAGTCTGGAGAAATGGGAAAAAACCCCATACAAAGAGAAACAGCAGCCAAGAAGCACTTTTATAAAATGCATATTGGGGCCTGTTCCAGACCTCAGAATGACTTTCAATATTGCTTTGCATGACTATTAGACCAAGGCCTAAAGTGGAGTGATAGCTTCTGCTTGCCGGGGCATGAGAAGATCACTCAAATGAGCGACACAGTAACAAGTAAACACCAAAGGCAACAGCGGAGCTTACCATTTCCCTCCACTGGCGACCAGCTGTGCAGTAAACCAGCTTAACCAGCCTCCCTAAGGATGGCTCTAAAGTCACTGAAAAGGAAAAAAAGAAGGTAAGTTCCTAGCCTGGAATGCAAAGGCACCATCTTGGCTCCCAGGCAGGTGGCACTGATGGCCCAGCAGGGTCATGTCCCCACGTTCCAGGAAAGATTAAAAAAGTGCAGGACGTGTTTGTGGGGTGGGTTTGATGCATCCTTTCCGTTTGGTGAAAGCCTGAGGAAGGATGTACCCCACGGTGGGACCGGTGGCACTTTAGACCTGAGGTTAAAAAAGTCCTGCACATCAGTGACACTGCCCAAGCTGCTTTCACCACCAAACAATAAAAGATTTGCTTTCTCCAGTATGGTGGGAATGATGCCATAAAGTCGGTCATGGAGAGAAACCCTCTAAGCCTTGCTTGCAAGTTTCAGAAGGCAGGCATTCTTTATGGCAGTGCTGGGAGCACGGGGGAATGTTTCCTCTGAGCGTGCTCACCCAGTTACTCGAGGGCACGCACTATGGACAGCAGAGCACTTGCACACTCATAGCGCATTACACATGCATTTTCAGTCAGGCACGGGATGGGTTACAAGTTTCTTGCTTTAATACAAATGAGCACACACCCTCAGACAGCACTGCTGAGGTTTTTTACTAGCTCCCCATGCTCCCCAAGCGGGGCCTTGCCCTCTCTCGGGGGGCTATCTGAGTCAGAGGTCGCGATCTCCCCCCACAACAATTACCTCTGCCCGACTTCCAACCAACATTCTGCGGATCGCAGCACTCTATCGGCTTGTCTCCTCCTGTGGCCACAACGTCCTCACCCAGAGGCTCTTTCTGCATCACTGAAGAGAACGGAGATCTTTTCCCCATCCATTCTTTGTTCCCCATCCTTCCCAAGGCTGACTCCCTGGATGAGAGGTCCCTTAATTTGTCACTTCTAACAGCTTTAGAGAGTCAGCTTGGCCTAACCTTTGTGCGCAGGTGTGTTTAACGTAGAGCTAAACACACCAAATCAGTGTGGTAACTGGGGAGCTCAGACATCTTGTCCCTTTGCCGAGCCAGCAGCCTTCCCTTAACAGAATCCCTGGACATAAACGTATATACAGTGGAATCTATACGGTGGCATCAAACGTCCGCCCAGACACCACATCCGTCCCTAAAATCCTTCCCCCCAAACAACCCTGAAAGACTTCCCTTGACCCCCTCCTCCACCCTGGCTGTTCCTGAAATCATCCCCCACCTCCACCTCCCCGCCCTGTCCCTAAAACCTTTTCCCCCAGACCCTGGTCCAGCCCTCCCCCACCCTCGGCCCGTCCCTAAAATCCTTCCCCCAACCCCCCGGTCCTTCCCTAAAGGCCTCCATTAACCCCCCGTCCGTCCCTAAAACCCTTCCCCCAGGCCCCCCAATCTGTTCTCTAAATAACACACACACCCTCAACCCCCCCCACGCCCCCACCCCCGGTTTATCAATACACACACACCCACCTCCCCCCAACCCCCACCCCCCCCACACCCACTCCCACAAACACACATCCTTGCCCCACCCCCACACACCCCGCTCCATCCCTAAACACCTTCATCCATTCCCACCCGTCCGTCCCTAAACCCCTTCCCCCCGCCCCCTCCCCTGCCCCCGTCCCTCTGTCCCTGGCACGGCCCAACTGCCCAGCACCACCAGACCACTCTGCCCCAAACACCGTAAGGCAATGGTTCCCACCTGCCAATAGCAAGTCGAGGAACATTTTTTCTTCTTAAATAGAGAGAGTTTTACTTCACACGATGCCGACTACGCCAAATTATGTTTTGCTGACTGACTGGATACACAGCAAAGCTGAACTCTACATCAAATATAATCAAATCTATCAAATCTATCAAATGATGGAATATATCAAACGCAGTTTCTTGTATTACAATAAAAGAAAATAGCATGCAATATGATAAAAGGAACCAGTAGCAGTTACTGTGAGCAATATGATAAAAGAGCAACAGAAGCGAAGCATCCAATTGTTATTCCAAAGTGTTAACATGCCTAAGGAAAGGAGACATCACCAATTCCCACCCCAATTCCCTTCGGCTGGGAGCCCCCTTGCAGCTGGTGCCAGGAGTCTCTCGGGAACTGGGAAATTCCCCTGGAGAAGGTGCCAGGAAGGAATTCTCTTGCTGCTTCCCACCGTGCATGGTAGCCATGTGAGGCACAGCGCAAGGGTTCTGCTCCCTGCTTTCTGTGGTGAGAAAACTGACCTCTCACATTTGCAATCATGCAGAGCCGAAAAAACCCTCACTATTGGTAAGTGCAGCACAGTTCCCCTGGAGAAGATGCCAGAAAGGAATTCTCTTGCTGCTTCTCACTCTGTCCTTGCAGCCATGTGAGGCACAGCACAAATGTTCTGCTCCCTAATTTCTGTGGTGAGAAAATTAACCCCTCACATTTTCAATCATACAGAGCCAAAAAAAGCCTCACCTTGACAAGTGCAGCACGGCTCCCCTGGAGAAGTGACAGGAAGGAATTCTCTTGCTGTTTCTCACCCTGCCCTGGCAGCCATGTGAGGCACAGCACAAAAGTGCTACTCCCTGCTTTCTAAAGTTAGCTAAATTGACCGTTCACAGTTGTACTCATGTTGAGACAAGACTTTCTTACTCAAAAGCAAAACCCAAGAAACCACGTACCCCTGGGAACCCCCTTGTCCTTCCGTGTGGCTGGTGACTTCCCATGGCTCTTCCACAAGGCAGGACAGATAACCACGAATTTGGAAGCCCACGTTAGTTCAAGTACACTTAGTCCTCTGACAGTCACTACTTATGGGCCAGCGGTCCTCTCACCCCTCCACAGATCTGCCTGTTAGTCCTCTAGCAGTCATTCCCCATGGAGGGACCACAAGTCCTCCACACCTACCCACCAGCTCACCAGAAAATAGTCAGACCACGCCAGAAGTGACACTGCCTGACCTGCAGGAGATCTATTAGGCCAGTAACGATGGTTTCAAGACAGAAAAGCCCACCACCATCCACCAGCACAGCAGAAAAACAACCAGAAGAAACATCATACACAAACCAAAGGCACCCATCCAAACCCCACAAAGGCAAAATAGCTGAAAAAAGGCACTCTCCGCAAAAAAAACCCACCACACAGATCACAAGATAAGATAAAAATGCCATAACCCCAGGAACACAGGGCCAACAAACACAGATTCTGTCCATAACAGTAACACACTTTGACACTAACTCGCTTGACCTCTGACATACTTGACCTTGTTGCCCCCAAACCACAGCACATCGTAGCCCTAAGGCAACACAAAACGGAGCACAAAGTCCCTGAAGATCTCCGCCAGGGCAAAAGCAAAGCACAGAGCCACACAGGAGGGGGGGTTGGAAGGGACCCGTGGAGGTCCTCTGGGCCAAGCCCTCTGCTCCAGCACGCTCGCCTCGAGCAGGTTGCTGAGAACTGTGTGCCCTTGGCCTTTGAAGATCCCCAAGGACAGAGACTGCACAACCTCCTTGGGCAACCTCTGCCAGCATTTGATCGCCCCGAGGGGGAAAATTTGCCATTTCTATCTCTCCTTTCACTGTACCGCATTCCAGAACAGCCATGAGATGACAAGCTCAGGCTTGAAAGCCAGTGCTGTGGCTGGCCTGAAATTCTGTCCCCCTTTTTTTCATCCACTAGTAGCTAAAGGAGGACAAAGAAGGATTTCTTTCAAAGGAGAACGTCTCTTTTCCTCTGTCCTTCTTCTCTACCAGTGATCTGGATTCTGAGTGCTGTGCCACTGTCCTAATGGCTGGGATAGGGATACTTCTTGTAGGACAGGGAGGAGGTGACAGTGGAGATGATCAGGCTGGGGAAGCTGAAGGAAAACGCAAGCAACTGGAGTTGCCTGGAGCAAGAGTGGCCAGCTTCCGAGCTAGGTCACCTCGTGTCCTCAGCTCCCATGCAGGAGCTGAACCAACACATGGACTGCAAAGCAGTGTGACCCATAGAAAAAAGTTTGCTTGGCTCGGGATCGCCCAGGGGCATTTAACTGCAATTCCGCCCTTGTCAGCAGGAAGGAAACATGCCCTGCAAGCACACACTGAGGCACGACACCTTGCCCGGGGCTAAAGGGTACCTCAGGAGACCTACATGGGACCCCCCAGCACCTGGATTGCTGGCTGGAGGATGCGTAGGTCAAAGGACCCTGATGGGAGCCCTGCAGGCTCTCATGCATTGGACCAACGGGCACCTTCCCTTGTCATACAGAGCATCCTCTCGGATGCTCTGGACAGTTTCTGGTAGATCTCTGGAGAAGAGCTTCTCCCCAGGCCTCTCCCATGGGCTTGCTCACCCCCGGAGCCCTTCCCAAGCACAGCCCCAGCAGGTGGATGCAGCCAGCGTTGCAGGGAAGAACAAGCAGCAGGCACCACAGTCAGCACTGCGGGAAAGCTGGGACCCCAGACACCCACCCAGGCTCTCCAATCCCAGCCTGGCCCACAAGAGTGCCTTTATCTCCCTTTCCCAGAAGTGCTGAATTCCCCTTCCAGCATTAGCCACTGGACCCACGCTGCTTCTTGCTGCAGTGTACAACAGCCACAAGAGAATTTGCTAGATGTCTCTGATTTCCTGCATTTTTCCTGAACAGGGCGGGTGTGTAACTCTCTGAATCGCTTCTATTTGAAGCAAGGCATTGCTTAGGGTCAACAGTGAAACGAGACACGGGCCATCAAAAGCTGACTACTTTTCCCCTTCTTTGCCATGGTCATGGCCTACCCCACAGACTCGCCCCTGGCCGTGTCGGCCACCGGCTGGGTGAAGGTCATGGCTAACCGGGCAGGGGCTCCTGTGTGGCGCTCATCCAGCCCTGATTGCCAAGGGTGAAGCCTTAGCACCCAGGTGGGATAAAGCCTTCCCAAGCAAGGGTGGTGCTCCAGGGGCACCACAATTCCTGCCGAAGCTCACCACACATTTCATTTCCCTGTGGCGCCTGGCAGGACACGAGCGGCTCTTGACTGCTGCTAGTCCCCCCGTCTTTTGGTAAAAAAGGAAGTTTTTCCTCCTGCTGGGCCTGCTCCAGTTCCAGCGCCTTGGGGCCTGAGGCCTGGCACGGCCTGTGTGCCAGAGGCCTTCCGACCGCTAGGCCGGCCTCCACCAAGAGGAGTCTGCCTCAGGCCACAACGGTCACCTCTAGGGAAAACGGCTTCTTTTATCGAGCAGGGCCCTGTCCAAACCCCAGGGCAAAGCGCTGGCCGCAGGCGCAGGGAGGTGGCCCTTGCCCCCTGCCCTGTCCTGCGCGGGGCTCCCCGGGGCGAGGCAGGCCCGGCCATACTGGAGAGGGCCCCAGCCCCGCCCCGCAGGCCCCGCCCACTTTCCGTTGGGCTCAGACCGTTGGTCACGGGGAGCCCACGGCCACCACAGGCAGCAGGGCAGAGCCGTGCTGGCACGCAGCGGCGCTGGCAGGAGGCAGCCTCTGGCCCAGCAGCGCTGCCACAGCACCAGCACCCCGCTTCCCAGCCTCGCCGTCGCCGGCTGGGCCCCCTCCTCGCTGCACGGCCAGGGCCCTCCTCTCCCGGGCAGGATGGGCCAGGCCAGCTGCTGCTGCGGCTCCAGGTGGGCTCCCCCCGGGCTCGGGGACACGCGGGCACAGCTGGGCCACGCAGCACTGGCGTTGCTCATGCCCGCCGCTCTCTGCTCTGCAGGGAGGCTCTCAGCGACGCCGAGCCGGTGCTGAGCGCGGACGTGCGGCTGACCCGGGGCCGCAAGAGGAGCGAGAGGCGCCTGCTCCTCCTCCACGAGGAACTGGTGGTCGCCAAGTTGCGGTAAGACCCTCAGAGCCCAGATCCTTGCCCCCAGCCCCGGCCCAGGGACACCCTGGCACCAGCCCCAGGCCCCGGCCCCTCGGTGCTGGAGGCACCAATGTCCGTCCCAAGGGCAGGTGGGGGACAGGGCTCTGCGCGTGGGGACCCAGCCCAAGGAGCCCCCCTCCAGCTCAGTGCCCGCCTCTGCTCTCTGCAGACATGGCACCAGCCTGCGCCCACAGCTCCGCCTGGCGCTGGACCAGCTGTGGGTGCTCAGCAGCGGGAAGGAGGCTGCGGGGCAGGATGGACAGGAGGAGGAGGAAGGCACCGATGAGGACAGCACCTCTGTCATCCTCGCCTGGCCCACCGGCTCCTGCATCGCCACTTTTGGGTGAGTCGTGGTCGGGCAGCAGAGGTTCCCAGCCGTGCCCACGCCATCCCATGAACACAGGCCTCTGCCTTGCGTGCAGAGCTGGGCAGGGAGCAGGCAGCCCGGTGGAAGGGAGGGAGGGATGTGGGATGTTTCCCCATCCTGCATCCCCTGGTCACCTTTTGGTCCCCAGAAGGGAAGGGCAAATGCAGCCGCTCAGGCAGGACAGAGCGACCCAGGGCTTGGACAGCGCCTCTGTCCTGCCCCACAGCACAGGGCTGTGCAGGCACCCACCTTTGCCCAGGGCTGGGGGCAGCAGGGCCTGACGCTCTCTCTCCTCTCTATCTGCAGATCCCAGGCACTGAAGGAGCTGTGGGTGGCCACGCTGCTGGGGTAAGCCGGGGGGATGCTCCAGGAGAAGCTGGATGGACGGGGGAACACAGCCCCCAGCTGGGGAAGGTGCCCCCGTGGCTGCGAGCAGCTCTCGGGCACAGCTGCCTGACAAGAGACAAGAGACGGCTTGGGGCTCACCCAGCTCTCTCCCTCTCCCTTCCCGGTGCACAGGACACCAGAAGGACGCACGGGAGCCCGCGTCACCCATCTGACATCCATCAAGCTCCTGGAGAGGGAGCTGAGCCGCCGCCACGCCGTGAGTGTCTCTCTGCTCTGGGCCCTGTCCCCAAGCACTGCTCCTACAGCCGAGCAGCAGAGCCATGGCTGCTCACCTTCTTCCCCTCCTTCTCTCCTGCCCAGTGGAGGACACTGCGCGCCAGGAGCCTGGAGAGGCTGATGGAGGCACAGGCAGAGGTGAGAATGGCTGCCTTGCACCTGCCTCTGGCTGCGCCGGGATGCGCAGGGACTGGGGTGAGCTTGTGCGGGAGGGACAGAGGGTCTGATGGTGCCACTCAGGGAGCAGAGAGTTTTGGGAAGCCAGCAGCACGCCAGCACGTTCTGACTGGTGACACTGGGAGGAACCCTGCCACATGGGGAAGAGAGCCCGGGAGGGCAGAGGGTCCCAGCTCTGCCGCGCTCAGGCTGCTGGTGGCCCTTTCTGCTGCGGGGCTGCTCTCCAAGCACAGCCCGATTCTTGGTTCTTGCAGGCTCATCCCAAGCAAGGGCCTGCGACGGCCCCATCTGCAAACGCAGGGGGACTTTGCCCCACACCAGGTGAGTTTGGGAAAGCAAGGCAACCTCCTGCAATGCTGTGCTCACTTGTCCCCGAGTGTCGCCATGCAGGTTGGGCAGCCCACGGAAGGATGTCACCTGGACGGACAAGGACAACTGCTGGGCAGTGCCTGCTGGATATGCTTCTGCGGGGACACGGAGCCTCTGCTGCTGCCCGCAGCTTGCAGGAGGGCAGGGCGAAGGCTGGCACAGGCTGACCCCGTGGCACGATGGCTCTCAAGAGCCTCTAAGTCAACACCTCCGAGCCACAGCCGCGGTTCCAGCTGCTGCCTCCCTGCCCATCCTGCCGCACCACACAGCACCGTGCTGCCGGCAGGGCAGCGCAGGGCAGGGCAGGCGCTGGGACCGCTGGCCTGGGGTCTCCATTGGTGGTGTCTTACTCTGTTTTCCTCTGCAGCAGGAGGGAGCAGCAGCGGGAGCAGCACCAGCAGGAGGAGGATGGGGCTGCCCTGGCCCTTCGCCCTGCGGCGCACCCTGGCCGCTGCCCAGGCGCCAGGGCAGGCGGGCTCCAGCTGCAGCAGGGCGCTCTTTGGGCAGCCCCTGGCAGCCCTCTGTGGGGAGGACAACACGCTGCCCCGGCCCATCCAGGTAAGCCAGCCTGGACAGACGGGGTCCCCAGCCCTCCCTCCGGCTGCTCTGGAGAGGGCCTGCGTGTCCCCAGCAGCTGCGGGGACAGGGCACTGGGCTCTGCACCCCCAGAACCTGCTTCTGGTCCCAGACCCTTTGTGGCGCTTAGGCAACCACGTCTGGGGCAGAGCTCTGGTCCTTGCCACCGCTTGGTTCTTCAGCCAAGCAAGTGGCCTCCTGCCTCTCCTGCAGGAGCTGCTGGCTGTCCTGCGCCAGCAAGGACCAGCAACGGAGGGGATATTCCGCAGAGCTGCCGGTGGGACAGAACTTCGGCAGCTGCGCGAGGCCCTGGACCGCGGCAAGGACATCGACGTAGGAAGCCAGCCTGCGCTGCTGCTGGCCGTCATCTTGAAGGTGAGCACTTCTGACGTGCAGCTGGAGGAGCTCCTGGCTGGCCTGCAGCGTTCAAAGGCTCACCTGCAGCCCTTGGCATTGCAGGACTTCCTGCGAAGCATCCCCACCAAGCTCCTCGTCGTCGACCTCTACGAGGACTGGATGGCAGCCATGGAGAGGGCCAGCAAGCAGGCCAAGGTGGAGGAGCTGAAAGCGTAAGTGTGGGCAGCAGCCTGCCTGGTGAGCAGGGACCGGGAGAGTTCTGGGACCTGCCTGCAAAGGCACGGGCTCCTCAGAAAGCTGTCTTTTCGGGCAGCTGCAAAGCTGTGCAACACGGCCGCTGGCTCCCACCCGCCTGGGGCCAGCTGCGGGGACGGCTGTGGGCACCCTCTGCTTCATCAGCCTTGTCTTCCTCTTCCCTCAGGGTGGCTGACAAGTTGCCTGCGGCCAACCTCCTCCTCCTGAAGCGGCTGATGGCCCTGCTGCAGCACATCGGCCACAACGCAGCCACCAGCAGAATGAGCTGCAGCAACCTGGCCATCTGCGTCGGGCCCAACCTGCTGAGCCCACCCAACGAGGACCTGCTCCCGCTGCAGGCCATGCTGGCGGTGACCGAGAAGGTACGCCCTACCCAGCAGCCAGCGCTGCCTTCCCGGCCCATCGGAGCTTGGCTGTTGCGAGGTCCCTGGCTGCCTCCTCCCTTGGGCCAGTGCTGGTGGGCTGGGTGCCTGGAAGAGCAACCCCCAGCCGCAGCCGCCTGCGCAGGCGAAGGGTCAGCAGTGGGAAAGGCTGCTTGACATGTCTGCAGGCACCTGGCTTGAGACCAAGGCTTTGATGTCTGCAGGTGAACGTGCTGGTGGAGTTCCTCATTGAAAACTGCGGGGACATCTTTGGGGAGGAGGTGGCCGGCCTCTCCCCTCCATCAGCCGAGGAGGTGCCAGCACCCATGGACAGGGGCACAGGTAGGAGGCGGGACTGAGGCTTGTCACAGACACTGGGGCTTGGGATGCCGGAAACCTCAACGCTGACGAGACAAGTGGTGTAGGGCTCGGCTGGGCTTTGCTTAGGTGTTCTTGACTTCCAAGAAGTCGCGCTGCTGCACGTGCTTTTGCTTTCCAGAGCTGCGGTGCGAAGAGCAAAGTGGCCCTGCAGGCACAGCAGAGACCCAGCATCCGGCAAAAGCCTTTCTGGATGCAGCCGCCTCTCTGCTGGGCATCGACAGCGGAGCTGGGGGAGACACAGGGGCAGGGCCCAAAGCGGCAGAGGTACGGCAGCTCCACAGACAACATGTCTCAGGTGGGACAGTAATTTCCCAGGAGGCCAAGCAGCCGCTGGGCCTCCTCCTGGCAGCCGCTCTCTTGTGCCTTTGGGGTTCCTCCTCTCCCCCCAGAGTGGTGCGTGCTAAGGAAAACTGGAAAGGCTGTTTCTGGAATGCACTTCATGAAGTATGATCTGCTTCATCAAACAAAACATACCTACAAAATACCCACAAAAGGACAGAAAGGAGTAGCTGCCACCTTGAGAGGGCTTTTGCTCAAATCCTACTCCGTCGCAGCTTCATCAAGTCTAGGCTGCGTTGGCTGGACTGTGCAAAATGTGCACGATGCAAACCAGCATCTCCTCTGTAGAGCTCATACAGCAATTTGGCAGTCAGGCCCTCACTACCCCAGGCTGTCACTTGCCACCCGTTACCTCCCGAGTTTCTGGTTTAGGCACCTCCAGATTTGCCTCCAGGCACCCCCGAGGGCACGGCAGAGTCCCTGGCACGCCTGCCACAACTGACCAGCCTGCCCCAGGAAACCAGGTAGGAAGAGCTCCCCTTGCCTGACCTGAGAGCTCGCTGCAGGGGCTTGGGGCTTTCCCCATCTCATCACGCTGTGGGATGGAAAGGTTTGCAGGCTCCCACCAGGAGAAGGAAAAGTCAAGGAAAAGGAAGAGAAAAGAAGCCTGGGCAGAGGAGAGGGACAGCCAAGCACAAATAAAAAGGAGAAGAGAGGAAGCGATTTTGTGGACCCAAACCTGAGAAAATGCAGGAAGGTGCAGCACGTCAGGAAGGCCAGGTGCGTACCACGCGCTGCTGCCCATCTTTCCCAGCCCTGAACACGGCCCTAACTCTTCCCAGCTGGCTGGCAAGGGCCGGCGAGGGCTGGTGCTGAGCAGGGTTTGGGATGAGCCCCACGGCAGCTCCCCGGGGGCTCCCCGTCGAGCCCTGCTGCGCGGCACAGGGGCACTGTCAGCATCCCTGCGCACGCACAGCTCCCTAGGGACATCACCCCTGGGGAGAAGGCACCGGAGCCGGCCTCGAGTGGAGGCCAGCAAGAGCTGTCCCTTCTGGGCCATGAGGAATTCCTCGGAAACAGCGTCCCCCAAAGAGGGGGGAACCAAATCCTGCCTCTTCCTGCCTCTGGGGGCTTATCAGAGCTTTCTGACTCTGTCGTTGCAGGTGCCGACTGATTTTCACCGGCTGAACCGCTGTGACTCCTGGGCCCCTGCAGCTGCTGTTGACAATAAAAGAATCTTTTCCCTCTCCTGACTGTGTCTGCCATAGGGTCTTGTGGAGTGGGGAGCGCTTGTGCTGGGGTGGACCCTCGGGGAGGAGATTGGGATAGTCCCTTGCCCCAGCACCCTTTCCAGCGGGCATTGGGGCTGAGCTGAGGGCTTTAGGAGGAAAAGCAAAGCACAGAGCCACACAGGAGGGGGGGTTGGAAGGGACCCGTGGAGGTCTCTGGGCCAAGCCCTCTGCTCCAGCACGCTCGCCTCGAGCAGGTTGCTGAGAACTGTGTGCTTGGCCTTTGAAGATCCCCAAGGACAGAGACTCCACAACCTCCTTGGGCAACCTCTGCCAGCATTTGATCGCCCTGGGGGGAAAAATTTGCCATTTCAGTCTCTCCTTTCACTGTACCACATTCCAGAACAGCCACGACATGACAAGCTCCCTACAGCTCTGGCAAAACCAAACTGGGTGGAAATCAGAAACTGGTACTGCTGTATAAGCAACACAGCCTTTAAACCCAAACCAAGGGTTTAATTCTAAAGGTCAGCTGTTGGAGCACCATGAGGCTCTGGTGGGACAGCTCTGGAAAGAGTTAAGCCTACGCATCTTCAAAAGTTCTGCTCACCTTGGAAGAGGCCACATATGCAGGGCTAGCGCTGCCCGTACCCTGGAAGGTTCATTTAACCCTAATTTCTAAATAGCACTGCAGATACCATTTGAAGGGCACAGCACTGTCTGCCTCTGTCTCACTAGGAGCAAACACTGACCCGCTGGCTAATTATTCAGCTGCTTTGGGGGGCGGGGGTGGGGGTGGGGGTGGTAATTTGCAGTAGATTTAAAAACCACCCTCTTGCCAATTCAAGTCTGCTCCGACTTCAGTGAGAGCAGCTGGGGAGAACTGCAGTCAATGCTGACATGCTCTTCAAAGCCTTCACTGCCCCCAGCCTGCACGGTTTGCTCAGAGAGCAACAGAATTGCCCGTCAGCCAGAACAAGGAACAGAATCACTAAAGCAGCATCCCCTCATCGGCACTGTTTTTAAGTTTATCTCCTCCGTGTTTTGCTGTCTCTCCATATGGCCGTTTTGTTAATAAAGGCAGTGTCGCCAAAGGCTTGAGGTAATAAACAATTAAATTAGTAAATGAAAAAAATTGTGTGCTAGAGGGGAGAAGCCAGTATGGGAATGGGAACTGCGTGTTCTGCCCTTGCTTACACCACACCTGACCAAGAGCCTTTATACATTGCCTGAAAAATCAGTTATCTGCAGTGAATCCCAGTGACAAGACAAATAGTTACAGCTTTTTTTCTTTTTTTAAAAAACAAACAAAACTTGGTCTCTTCTGCAAGGTCAGCTCCAGTTGAATGTGACAGCAGCGCATCCCTGGGAACGCCGAAGGGGATCTGCACTGAGCCACCAGGCACCCTCCTGAAGACGACGCAGCTGGCTGTACGACCGCTGCTGGAAACCAGGCAGCAGCGAGCTTCACCTGGAGCACAGGGCTCTGGATCAGGGAGGTCAGGGACCAGGCTGAAGGAGACAGGACCCCGCATTACGACTGTCATGCGAAGAGGAAATCCCAAGGAAGGTCTTCTGCCTCCTCCCTCGTTACAAGGCGCTGGGAAACCATTTGCGCCCTGTGGCAGCACATAACAGACCCAGCACGGGGGTTATGCAGGCAGAAAAAAGCTGCCACTGATTAAGAAAACTTACACCCTAGGCCTGTCTCTTCTTTCCTGATCACAGAGACGTGACATGCAGCTGCCTTCTGTGGTGCCAAGAGATGTCAGCCTTAGCAGCCACATAAAACATCTCCGAGAAGACAGCATGACAAAGAACAAGTAGGAAATGACCTAAGAATGATGCTTTTTCCTTTCTGCAGGGAGAGCAAACACTTCCATCAGTCCATAACAAGCCTTTGGCACTTGTCAATACGGCAAAAATCAGGCACTTAGGGAGGCAGGAAAAGAAGATGACAATGGAGCGAGGAGAAACAGCCACTTTTGTCAGCAGGTTACATCAGCCCCCAGCTAAGCTGCAACAGCTCCTTCATGTTGACTCATTCCTCCAGTCTTTTTTTACCCAAGACAGACACAAATCCTCCCCTTGCTGGATCCAGAGGATTCCCTAACACGCTGGGCTGCCTGGCAGCTGGGAAAGCAATCTGACAGGGAAAAGCACACCCGACAGACACAGCATTTGACAGTGTGAGCACAGGACGACACACTGGTCCCAAGGGTCGCAGATCTGCAGACACCCTGGCAAGCAGGGATAAGCCAACCGAGGACGCAGGTATGCAGTCCCTACACCCCTCTTCCAACCCAAAAAGCCCCGTCTCAACACACAGATTTGGCGGGTTTTTACTTATTTTCTTCTGGTGGCAGAGATACTCCCTCCCTGCTGCTCCCTGCAACTGAGAATAGAACAGACACAACTCACCCAGCAGAGAGGAGAGGGGTACAGGGAAGCTGGTGCCTGAGGGGGACTGCAAGGAATTCCTGAAGTCACTTTCCCAAAGTGAAGTTCACCACAAATCATGCTGGCTTGCTCAGGTAATGATCTTGTCTCCCACAAAGCCAGCAGCAAGCTTGCCTTAACAGGAAGAGCAATTATCACTCGAGGGTTAAGAGTACCATCGGGGTGGCAGCACGGCCACCTGCATTACAGCATTTTCCTTTTCTGTTTCAAACAAGACACCAGCCTTTCGTTTGCCCTGTTGCCGCCCCTTCAATTAACCTCATTCAGTTTGTCAAGCTGTCCGTCAGTCTGCATAACATTCCCGATGCAACGCTCCTGTGAAAATTTCAGTCGATAACTCGCCCTTTCAATTGGAGACCATGATCTCTGAGCCTCACAGCCACCGTTTGCAGATTGGCCAACAAATGGGAGACAGGGAAATGACGGCTCACCACCCTGCAGCAACCTCCAAGCAGGAATCAGAGCAGCGGCTTTGGCGCTTTAGAGGACACAAGGCTTGGGTTCAGGGACACGGGGGAATGAAGGATGCCCGTGTCACCCATCAGCTGGGCTAAGGCACAGCCCAGCCTGCTCCGCTCTCAGGTGGACACGTGCGCGTCACCCTGACACCCGACTGCATCTCAGGCTTTATCTCCACAATTATTCAGTCCCCTCTGCTTCCCGTCAAGGAGCTGCCAGGCAGCGTAAGGCAGCCAAGGGCAAAACTTCAACTGGGGCAGCAAAAGAGCGGCAGAGCAGGCAGCTGCTGAGGGCCAGGGCGCAGCTCGGGCACATCTCGCCCACGCCCGCGCTGCTCCCATCAGGCAGCCTCAGCAGCACCGTGCCCGGAGTCTGTCTGAAGAGCCTTTGGTGAAGCGGCTGATGGAGCAGGTTCCCAGGACCTGCCTCCTGGCACGTCTCCATGAGAGCAGCAGCTGCCCTGAAAAGCAGAGATGCTCACCATGGGGGAACTCAGCCCCGTGGAGTCAGCAGGGGGGATCATCACACACACAGAGTCACAGAGCGGCTGGGGCTGGCGAGACCTCTGGAGATCATCTGGTCCAAGCCACTGCTCAAGCAGAGCCCGTCTTTATTGCAGGGAAAGAAACCGTCCCTGAGCCGCCTCGTGTTACTGCTCTAGTGACTGATCAGCCCCAGGACTGGCAGAGATGGCGGTGAAGCACGACAGGCTTTATTGCCCAGTCCCATGGGTTAGGGCCCTGAGGCAACGGAGGGGCAGATGTACCCTGCAAGCCCCCCGGCTACACCGCGAGCTGCCCGGGGAGGAGGGAGGCATTGCACCGGGGCAGCAGGACCCGAACAGCTCTGCGGGTCACTGCCTGCGACAGGCATGCAAACCCATCATTTCAACACCAGTACCAGCCATCCCTGGTGGCTTGCTCTCGCCACAGATGGAAAGCGGGTTTTCATGGTGGATTCAAAGAAAGCTGCCCTGGGAATCCCTCCCCCACTTGGAGGTTACTGTTGTCCCCCAAACAGCTGGAAAAGCAGCAAGGAGGAAATTCGCCCCCCTCCCCCTTGGCCCAGGAGGCTGAGCCTGGCCTCTCGCACGCTGCCTGGTGCTTTACCCGCAGACCCAACCAAGCCCACAGAGCCAGGCCTGGGTGAACCAGCTCCACAAATCCAGCCCACCTAGCGTGGAGCAGAACAAACCTCCTCCCAACCCTGTTTTTAAGCCCCTCACAGATCCCACCTCCAGTGAGCGGCACATCCCACCCAGCGTCCGCACGGGAGCCCTCCCTGGCTGCACCAGCCCTGCGCCCCCCGCCAGGGCAGCGACCCAACCTCCTCCTGCCACCTGCCACGCAGCTTGTCAGCTGCAGCCTCCATCAGTTCAACGGCCTTTCCCTGCGGCTGGCCTCCGGAGATGCTCTGCAACGCGACGGAGCCCACACGCTCTGTAGCTACACAACCCTTACCGTTACATGTTTGTGCAACACCACAGCTGGTTGGGCCCCCAGCGGGTGTGAAACTCACCTCACCACAGGCAGGCTGAGGACAAACTTCACACCCCAGACTCTGTCACAAACAGCAATCTGACACAAAGCAAACGCAGACCTAATGGGGAAAGCGTCGGGAAATCCATGCCCTTCCAGGAGCAAAGGGCCACAGGGGCCTCTTGATCTCAGAGCTCCAAAGACACGACTCTCCGTTAAATACCACCCAGAAAACAGAGGGAAAACTTGTAAAGATGATCCAGACTCATTTCTGCACAAACATCTATGCAAGCTGTCTGTTTTACTGAGGGGTGCCCCAGCTAACACTGCCCCCAGAGCCAGGCTCCTCTCGCTGCGTTGGGACGGAATATCTTGCTTTCTCTCCGAGACAGCAATATGGGAACGTTGCATGTAAAAATCAGGCCACAGGCTGCTACAGACCAGTCAATTTTCATTGGGAAATAGCCCCACAGATACTTACCATCTCTACACAGAAGGAAGCAGGGATGACAGCCTGATTGGAGAGGTGGAGAGTTTTGGACGCATCTTGTAGGACTTCAATACTGCTGGAATTTATCTCACTCAGATGCACGTAGACAACCCGTTCTTCTCCAATGCTCACTAAAGACACATTCTGCTCCAGGAAGCAGGTAGGAAAGAAAAAAGAAAAGCAGGGGAAGTTAAAAAATATGAGACAGCTCTAAGTGTCCTCCTCGACTGGGCGATAAGTACGGCTGTTGGAAGTTTTCAGTGTTGCAAGGCTGACACAGAAGGCCTGGGGCAAGTGCAGGCTCGGGAGTGACCCCATCTGAAAGCCACAAGCTCCCGTTCTCAGGGGACAGAGAAACCCTGGGTCCCACGCTCTCCTTTCCAGACCTCCTCCACAGTTAGCTCTCCTTTCTCTGCCTTGTGCCTGCTCCCGCTCCTTCTGCCGCTCAGCCTTGCCCCAAACCTCCCTGACCGCTGCTGCTGCACAGCGACACTTGGACAGTTACTTCTCTGACATTCCCAAAAATGCACCTCTGAAAACCAGCACAAGCCAGAAGCGAAGCAGGCTCTTCAGAGCAGAGATCGTGCAAGTTATGGCCTCTGATGTGTGCTTATGTGTATTCCTGGTATGGCATGAATAACAGGCATTAATTATTCATTACATCATTCAAGTGGTGTTTTCTCTCTTGACAGTCAGAACCAAAAGCTTTCTCCTTGCAGAACTGGCACAGACTACTGGAGGAGGAACACAGATCCCTTTGCTAAACCACCTTCCCACATCATTAAAAACAACGAGAATTTGTCCACTCTTGCGGTGGATTTCACTGGTTCCAAACACCTCAACACTTCAACAGGATCTGAATGCATAGAACTCCCAACACTGACCAGACGCCGTATGATTCACTGGAGGGCACAGAGTACGATTTAACCGAAAAAGAAACCAGCTTCCACGATGTAAAACCTTTAATGATGTCTGGCTCAAGGAAGTGGTATTGACCGCTGTCAGAATCACCAGCCCAACTCAGCCAGAAGCAGCAGCATCCAGAAATGCTCATCCCTTGGCAGGGCACTGCTGCGTGCAACTAAGAGCCAAAAACCTCACCTACCAAGGCTGGGGCCTCCAAAATAAGGAACTGAAGCCATGCACGACGATGCATGTCTGGGCGATGCTGCCCAAAGCTCCCGGGAAGGAGGAGCTGCAGGGAAGAGCTGCGCCTCGCCAGCCAGCTCAGCTTCCCGGTGACAGCGGGACAGCAGCAGCAAAGGCAGGGCAGAGCCCTTTGGGGATGAGCGGAACAACATCTGGAGGATGCCCAGGAGAGCTGCCTTCTGTCAGCCTGTGTACTAACACCACGCATCCTCACCACCAAGGAGAGGGCTTCAGAAACGCTACCCCTTCATCTACAGGGTTCTAAAAGGGACAAGGAAAATGCCATGCAACAGCGTTACAGGCAACATGGCACAGGGAAAGGCAGCAACAAGCGATGGCAGCTCTGCCACCAGTAACGCCAGCGCTGGGATTTACCAGCTCCTTCATGCAGATGACACACGCCAGACTGGAGCTGGCACGCGTTCACCTGCAAACAAAATACCCGACAACGGAGCTGTGGAGGGACTCTGCACAGCCTGGATGAAAGATCTGTACCACGTTCTGCCTGAAACGGTGGTAAAGACCAGGCATCGACACTGGGCACCCCAGCCTAAGGCAAGAACGAGCTTTGAAGTTCTACTGGAACACACTGCAGCGATTCCCAAGGTCAGACTTGCAGCCGTACGGGTAGGATCTGCCACCAGCGCAGGACACGTAACAAGACAGCCAGCTCTTCTGCCAGCCCAGAAAGCTTTGGGTGCGTCAGCTACCAGGGAACTACTGGAACTGCACTGCAACCAGAAGACAGACCTATAGAAAATGCAACGCATCTAGTCCTTTCTTTAGGCACAGCTACGCTTCTCCAGCTGAAATGCTCGCCCTTTGGGCAAAACATTGACACGCTCACGTCCAAATAGAAAAGATTAAGGTAAGATCAACTTTCAATTTATAAATTGTTAGCCCAAGCGTAAAAGCTTTTCAAGGTACCTGTAGTTCAAAATCCAGCTGACATTTAAACAACTGGTTATTCCAGTGGGGAGAAACCCTCCTCTTTCGGGGAAGCATGCCTTCTGTTTGCAAGCAACTGTTTTGTCAAACTTGAGACTTCCCTGCAAAGCCTGCATTGCCTGGCCTTGCTGTTGACTGGTTTACATGCACATCCCCAGCAGCCAGGGTTGAGATGACCAGTGGCATCCAAGGGATTTGGCATCATCGTTTCAATTCGGTTTATAAAAAGTTTATATCCCTGCAATTGTTTTCAAAATGTCAGCCTTCCTTTCTGTTACAGAAAGCTTCACGTTCTCGGGAATCCTCTGATATCCCCTTCCGTGCTCAGGGAGAGGACAAGACATTTTAAAACAGCTGCTTCAAAAGTTAGTATCCTTTTAAATTAAAGTTTAATTAACTAAATTTGTTCTCGATTTCAGCCAGTGGAAGCCAGGACACCAGATACAACATTCTCTTGCCTACACTTTGTTGTTGCTGCTGTATATGCCTGAATGCAAATGTCCTGTAGGAGCCTTTAGTCCAGGAATGCTTTGCCTCACCCCTTTTCAAGCTTGGTAGGGAAAAAAAAAGAAAAGAAAAAAAAGCTTGTGCTCCAGATGCAAGCAGTGTGGAGTCTCATGCGTCTTTGGCTGGGGCTTTTGGCAAAGAGATATGATGGATATTTCTCAGGCGGGATGGACCTGACTTTCAGGAAAGCTTAAATCCAGCTTTACAGAAATCATCATTTCAGCAAGGTCTCTTACACCGCTCTTGCTTTAGTGGTATTCAGCGATGTCCCCGTGCGCTCCCGAACAAGAGTTCTAATGAAGCAGCGGTCGCTGCTCATCTCGTAACGCAGGAGAGCGAGAGACCCAGGAATTGCTCTGGGTTTCAGACTGGGCTTGTTATCCCGCCTCACACGTCCGTAATTAAACACCATCTCAGACACTTAGATTTCCACCTAAGAGGACACCACCCTTCTCTAGGCATTAGCTGCTACTTATGCCATGAATCCCTTCTTTCCGTGTCCGCACCAGCCACGTATTGTCACGTTCTCCTTTTCCCTGGCAGAACCCCTGTACACTTTATGCCCACCAAGATGAGTCACACAAAGGCACGCATCTCGCCTAGCACTCACCAGCGGGGATCTTTCATTCCCAAACACTGAGACACTAGCCACAGTGTCCTGCCTTCCTATCGCCTGGGCTTCCAGCGTCAACGGGATCTCCACCAAGCTGTGAGGCTGGATAATCCCACACGGCACAGGGCTGGAGTACCACACAGCAGCATCCTCCTTGTGCTCCTATAAGGGACAGAATCAAAGACAACTTCAGAGTGTCCTCTGAGGAAACTCCAAGCTCCTTAACATCTACCACAACGGCAATTCACCCACATTTTTAAAAATCCCTAGGAGAAAGCAGAAAGGCGCAACACAAGGAGCAAGATTTATATGGGCCTAATTAGCATCCTCACAGGGTCCAAAAGCTGCTGCACTCACAAACGCCCACTCCGGTGCTGGCGGCCTCCTTGCAGCAGCTTTTCACAACCCTCCAAGTTCTCCTGCATGAAAGCACCCCAAAGACTAGAACTGAAACTGCTTCCTGAAGAGTTCAAACCGCTCCTGAAGTTCATATTCAGGTAGCTTCCCGTTCTCTCCAAAACTTTAGGTTTGAATATAAAACAGCAAGGTCTTATCCAAACCCCGTTTCTTTCCTAATAAACCCCTCGATAACGACGTTTGAGGGCAGGAGGCGAACACGACGCCAAGCCTGAGGAAGGACTCCATAGCAGCCTGGAAGATCGCTGTCGTTCACAAGGGTCAGCATCCACTCGCAAGGGAACTTCAGAAAGCACCGTCCAAATGTCAGAACAGGGCTGAGCACGTGCAGCGGAGGAACGACACATCCGGGTGAAGAGATGACCAAAGGGAATTAGAGACACTGAGAGAACGTAGAAGTTGTTTACTCCCCAAACAGCATGAAACAGACACAACGCATTTGTCTCTGCCAGATAGACATTTCCTACCTCTACGGCAATCGATCACCTCTAACTTCTTCTTACTCAACAGCCTCTTGTAAAGGAGGGGCAGCCCCAGACTCCCGTGGCAGAGGCTGCCCAGTGCCCTGCCCCAGTGCTCTCTCATCAAGCTTTGCCCCTCCCTTGCCCCAGGAGGCCGGCAAGGACCCTCCCACAGTCCCAGCAAGGCACGAGCTCTGCGGGAGCCTTCCCGCTGAGGACCAGCGCTCCCCAAAGCTCAAGGAAAACAAGACTCCCGCATCTCAGTAAAAGCACCTCCCTCCTCTCCCGTACCGCTCTCGCCCTGCCTGAAACCTCAGCCGCTTGCCCCCGCGATGGAGGGCACCAGCACCGCCTGCCTCTCGCAGTGGGTGACCAGCCTCTCCCAGCTCCTGCAGCTGCCTGGGTCCTCCACACACCAGCCCACACACTGACTCTTCCCATTCCCACTCGTTTTACAAAATTGCAGCCCAGGCACCCAGTGGGTGACTCTGCCGGGGAGAGGGAACAGCACCAGCGAACTGCGTCCCTCTCGTCATTAAACTGGCACCCGCTGCGGCGCAACGGCATTGAACGTGGCTGCAGCTTTTGGCTTAAGTCTGGGAACGTTCATGCTCAAGAGAACCAGAGAAACCTGAGCTCACCTGCCACACCAAGGACTAGTTTCCCCTCACCACTCCTGCCGTAAGCCCCTTTCCCATTTGCACACGCCTTCATTAACTGAGCCAGACCCCAGCTTTCAGCAGGCTGCTCGCCGCCTTCCAAACAAATGCTGCATTTTGGGCCAACCCAGCACAAGCCCACCGCTTGCAGGGAGAAGCAGGGGCAGTCCTTTGGAGATTCATTACTCCTCAAGTCCCAGACAACAGGCCAATAGTGAATATAATCACTGCTCCCTTAAAAATAAAATAAACCAAAAAAAAAAAAAGACAGAGGCATGGCCCTGAGCACTGAGCACAGGTGCCTCTCAACATGGGCTGCTTTCAAAGCACGGCTGTGCTCACAGCGAGCTGGGCAGAACTAGCTCGTTAAGCAACATTTCTCATTTGGAGCTGAAGCCAGGACACCCCACGCCAGGCAGCGTGCTGGGCATGGGTACGCGGGGAAAGGTGGCCAGCTGCAAGGAAAGCGCCGGTACCTGGCTGTGAGAGGCACGCCAACACCTCCTGGCCAACACCATCCACGCCCACCACCAGCGCCAGCTCGTATCGCCTCACCGTGCTGGAACACAGGGTGACCTGGTAGAGGAGAAGAGCGTCAGATACTTAATCACTGCCAGAAGCCATCAGCCACGCGTGGTGTCCTCTGGCTCTCACCCACGGTCAGGAAAGGGAGCGGTATTTTGCCTTAGTTCTCCTGCTGGTCCACGTGTAGACCACTGTCTTTCCGAGTAACAAAACTCTTCTGGCGATATCCGATTTATTAAGTACGCCTTGCATACCAGGGCATATGTGAGCTAAATTAAAGCACAATTCATGTTCTTCTTGCCACTGGGACCAATTTTTACTCTCGACTACAACAGCATAAATCCAGAGGAAATCTGTTGACTTTCACAGAATGAGTCCAGCTTTACAGTGGGAAGCCGAGGGCAAAACGTGGCCCAGCAGCAGCTGTGCAGCTCACGGCTGCTGGAGCTTTTCCAGTCCTCGCTGCAGTGGATGCAACCATTCTGCTCCACACGAGAGGAAAGATAAGACCGGGAAGAATAGCAAACTGCTTTATGCAATGACATCTTTCTTTTAACAGTCACCTTCTGTCCTCATCCTTCCTCGGCCCGCTTTAAATCAAATTGCTCTAAGCAGCTCAGACACACACGCGTGGCTTCTGTGCTTGACCGTAGGGTACATGATCCTTGGCTTACAACTTTGGAAACAAAACGGTGCTCCGCCCCAGAGTACCCCAGCTCACAAAAACCTAACACGAACACCGATCTCTTACTTGCGTTATGCCCAAAGCCAGCAGCACTACAGCCCTCCTGCGCACCAGTGAAGCTTCAGCTCCACCTGCTGAAGCACGTATGGCCGGGCTCGTGCCATACCTGGATACCCAGGGCTCCTTGGGAGCGGATGGTCCCCTTGCAGGGCATTATGGTGAATTCAGTTGGCTTGATGTGATGTTGGGCTCCCTTTCTCCAGGACGGGCAAGTGTTGTCTGATATCTGAGCAAAACTGGTGACGCTGCGCTGTCCTGAGCCTTCGCCAGGGATGCGAAGGTTGAAAGTCATGGGAACCAAGGAGGTGTTAGTGAGGCGACACGGCAGGGTGCGAGGAAAGCCTGGGAAGGTGAGACAAATATCAGTCAAGTCCCCGGTTATCCCGTGATTCCTGGTGTGACTCTCCTGTTAGGATAGACCGGTGCTTGTTGTTTATCTCTTTTCAGTGTGAATGAGAGGTAATGGAGAAGCTCAGGGAGGAGTGAGTTGTGACTGAAGTTGCTTTTTCCATGGATGGCACAGCTTGCTTCCTTGGCAATGGGCAGTGCCGTTGGTGCTGAAGAGCTGTCTCTACCTGTGAGGAGCTCTCTCACCTGCCCCCAAACCAGCCCCAACTCTTTCTCACTGATCAGTGTGCACCCAGACAGAGCATTTATTCTGAAAATTCAGTCTGTAAAATCCCCCATTAACTCCACGAACATTCCCCCAGTTTTCAATATATGAAAGTAGGGCATTGTCATGTAAGGAAAAGAAAGGATGAGACCGGGCACTACAACATGATGCATTGCACTCTAATGCAGTTTCTCTAGGCAGGACCCTTAAGGCATCTCCTGTTTCTGGGCAACCAGACTGAGCACATGACAACTCGGCCCACCTCACTGCAGGCAAACCTGATGCTTCCTTAGAAATGAGCAGGAACTGTGTCTCACCTTACCTAACAAACGGGGACATCACATCCACACTGCCTTTGATTACGGCCCACAAAGCCTGACATCACTTCAGCTCTGACACTTGCTTTCCACAACGGAAAACCAGTGGTACAACCACACTGGGTGAGGGGGTGGCTGTTCTGCAGAGGCAGGACACCAGCCCGCAGCTTGGTCTGGAGCGGACACCAGCTCTGCCAGAAGACACCTCCCATGCCCTGCTTACCAAGTGCTATTTGAATAAAGACAGGGAGGAAAACCACCCGCAGACACAGCAGATAGTTCCTCTGTGCCCAGCAGCAGTGACCATTGCCCACCGCCAGCAATTACTCCGGCAGGGAGGCGGGGGTGGGGCACAGAAAGGACATGCACCGACTGACCCACTGCACAGCCCCAAATGGGACCGAAGTCACCAGATGCAGACAACAGCCAGCAGCACAGTGACAAGAAGCAAAAATACAATAGCTGCCTTCAGCTGAAAAGGCCTTGTTAATGAAATCAGATTAAAGTAGGAGGAATCTCCTATTACACAACCGCATTTCTGCCGGTGCGTTTCTTGTGGGTCTATTTATTCAAAAGGAAGCAGAGAAGTGGCCGAGTGGTGATGCAGGGAGAGGGGGAAGTGGCTCAGGGAAAGTATTGAGATTTCCTAGAAAGTCCACGAACCGCATGAAACCACAGAGGCATCCTGGGCACAGAATGATCATGGCCCTTCAATCAATCCCCAATTGATTTCACATGTAAACTTTAGATCATCTCAGTACAAAGCCTTTTCTCTGAGACTCGAGATGGAGAATCAGAATCTGCATTTCAGTGGAGATGCTCTGGGTGCTCAGCCACCGGCTCCGTCAGTGGAGCAGTGCTTCGGCTGGGGAAGGAGAAGGAGCCCACATCTCTGGAGACATCACTGCCCAAACCAATGCCGAGCTACTGCCTGGGCTTATTACCGGGCAGGTGATAACGAGGAGCCCTCACAGCACAAACAGCTCACACTAAAGGTCAAGTGGGTAAGTGGTGTCCTCACCTTGCAACAGGAACGTTCACCCTGAGCAGCCACAGGCTAGCGTGTGGCTCCAACGCCCTTCTCCTGCAGCCCCATCCCCTGGGCCCTTCTGGGACAAGGGCTTTCACCATCATTCTGCCGCCAAGGATTGGGAGGTTGGGGCTGAGCAGGCTCTGAGGGCACCAGGAAAATACTGACTTTCTATTCCTTTGGTCCTGTTTGATCTCACGGCAGCAAAATACCACCTGAGCAAGCGGCAGCCCTGGTTCTAACACCCTGAAGGCTGCTGTGGAGGAACACAAGCGACAGACGCTCCCAAAGCGCTTCATTTCAGTAAGGCACAGACCTCCCCACCAGCGGTCCAAGCCCAGGGCACACTCACCAAAGGAGACGTCGCCGAATGGAGGGAAGGTACATGGAAAGGGAAAGTCGGTCCGATGACACAGCCCCTGTAAGGACAAAGGCAGAGGAGGAACTGGCTTGGTTAAAAAGAACTGCAAAGTGTTCGGCTTTCGTTACCACCGGGACGGATAGAAGCTGGTCTCAGCAGCACGGTGGGTTTCAAACCAACCCGTCACCCCTGCGCTCGGCACAGCATCCCTGTGCACAGGAGGCAGCCAAAGCAACGTGGTCAGCAGGTGGCAGCTGCTGAGGTGGCTCAGGGCACCAGGGCAGGCAGGGTACACCCCCAGGTTGCTGCTGGCCCAGTGAAGGACCCTGAACAAGTGATGGCTCTGTGCCTCAGTTTCCCCACCTGTCATGTGACGGGCAGAGCTGTCCATGCAGAAGCAGGTTCATTGTAACTAGCCCTCTCAGCCACAGGTTCCCTGCTTTGGTATCTCTTTGCTGGAACTGGCCTTTCCATGGCCTATATGGACATCTTCCTCAGACCTTATTCCACACTACCATTATGCGTGCAGGATTTTGAGGCACGAATCCACAGGAGCCCCAGACATCTACTGAGAAACGCAGCACAAGTTCTACACAGTGGATGGTGGAATCTTGGAGGAAAGTATCAGCTTGTCACCAGTGCACCGGCTGACACATCCAAGAGCAAGACTGTTTGCACCACCAAACATGAGTGTCCTGAAGCCACCACACCAGCCCGCCCATCCCTAAATTCAGAGAGGTTCCAAACTCCCAAACTCACCAACATCCACTGAAATCAGCACTTGAAGCTGCACAACATTCATTAATTTCATGGTTGATGCCAATCAATGCCAGCTCTGCCTCTTGGTGAAAAAAACAAATACAGATCAAGGAGCACAGTGACCCGTGCCTCCTAGTTTTATTCACAGGACTGCCACCGGGTCTCTCGTACACATGAACAGACCCCAGCCTCCCGCAGGAGGGACCTGCACTCACCCGTGGTGTCCCAGTTCCAGCATCCCTTTCTAAAGAGCAAAAGAACAAGCGTTCAGGACCTCGTCAGGTCTGTTTCCAAGCAAAGAGTGATCACCTATGGTTTGGGCATCTTCTGACTGCACAATCAAAAAGCACTCAAAATCTGACTTTCAGGAGTTTCAATCCCATGCTAATTCTCGATTCCTGGAGCTGAATCCGTTCCTGAGAACAAGTTAGGTAGCAAATCCCTTCTGGCAATGAGGTTCCCTCTCCAAGGACCTCACGTAATCAGACTTAACCTGCCAAGCCCCAGCATCCTACTCTGGATGGAGCAAAGGGAGCAGACATGCTTTCCGTAATAGCACTTGCCAAAAGACAATAGAAAACTGCCTCCAAACCAGCCACAACTGGGTCTCACACTGGGAAACTGCCAAGGGTGAGCCTTGCAGCGAGGGGGGAAATAACTGCCGTTTCTGCTGAGCACACAGGAGCTGTGCTCAAGGAAGTCAGACCTGAAGGACTGCCCAGAGGGCTCGGCCAAGCAGCCAGCCCAGAGCCCTGTGCGCTACAGCCGGTAACAGCGCAGCTTGCAAGAGAACGGGGGAAGAGGGCAGTCTTTATGGCAACAGCCACATCTTCCAATAGTGCTTCTGAAGGGAGATCGGGGTCCTCGCAGAGCAGGAAGGAGCACAAGGTAGGAGAGGAACCACCTGCACTCCCACCGCTGTTCCTTCCTCTGCAGCCCCGTGTCCCACCAGCCAGCTCACCTCCACTCAAAAGAACTGGGAGTTTTTCCCTCCCTGGAGAACTAAATCCAGTGCACAACCCCCCCTGAAGAGGGAGGCTCGGCTTGCCCCGGTGGGTGGGCATCTCAAAAGCATTTGAAACAAACAGCTTGAGTTGTGGGGCTGGAGAATGAGAGATAAGGGCTGGACAGGGGTCCTTGGAACAAAGGCAAGACAGAAAGCAAGGAGGCAGATGCCATCTCGAGGAGAGGAGTCTGCAGTGGGAATTACTGTGGAGGCACCCCCCAGGCTCCTGTAACCCTCCTCACCTGACGGTCAAGGTCACGGGCTCAGGGGACCCATCCACACTGAACCGGAATCCTTCTGTGAACTGCCCCAGGGCGGTGGAACTGAAGGAGATCTGGATGACTTGGAGGCCATCTGGTGAAATGATGCCCTCCTGGGGGTGGAAGGAGAAGCAGGAGCCCAGAGCCGTCCCTGGAGGGACCAAGCTGAAGGGGGCATCGATGACTCCTTTGTTAAACAGGATCACCTGCAGCAGCAAGAAAGCAAAATGGAAATACATGAGGAATCTTCTTTCCTTACAGAAGGCTGATTTGTTTTCTAATTAAACTTCTACAAAAGGCAGAAGATGCTGTGTGCTGCTGCTTGGCTGAAGCCAAAGAAAACACAACAGGACAGTTTCTGCCTTTGGGTTTTTGCATGCAAAAAACCCCAGTGATAACTTCACATAAACAGAGTCACTCTGGGTTTATTCCACTGACACAGAGCAGTCCGCTTGGACTTGCAGGGCTGAGGATGTGCTCAGCATCACCAAGGCGATGCAGACCTGCCCCAAAGAGCAGCAAAGGGCGGTCGCAGCATTACAGCGAATCGTCACCTAACTGCTCCCGCTCCAGATGAGCCCAGTCCTGCCAAGGGCAAAACACATTCAGCTCCCGTTACAGCCAGCAAGTTTACTGGATGTAGAAAATACCTTGGGACAGCCCCATAACCAGCTTCAGCAGCACTCCCCGACTCTGCTAGGGTACGTCAGTGAGGCGCATTTTGTTCTTTTCTTTGATCTGAGAGTCTCTTTGTCTTTGCTCAACCAGACATGTCAAGAAAGGATGAGAGGGAGGGGCATAGCAGCTCCACCTGCTCTAAAGAATCTCTTTCATAAATATTCACAGCCATCATCTACTAATTTACCATTATTTACTGCTCCAACAAGCTACACAATCCTGCAGCATTTGCTGAGATTCAGCAAGAAATGCCCACACCTGCCTGTGAGTATCAGCACACTGGTGGTCACCAAACCTACCCAAAGCAAAGCTCTACAGTTTCCGAAGGCTGCAGGTGAAATCCGGCCATTTCTGTGGACTTATCTACCTGCTTGGCAGTTATTTTCCCTAAGTTTTGTCCTCGCAAAACCTGTCAGAAAAACTGAGACAGAAGCAGAGGTACAGCCCTTGTTTTTTTAATTTTGCAGCTGCTGTTGAAAACATTCCTGTATTCAAATTCTGCACTGGTAACTTGGAAACTACTCATATGTTTTACACCTTAATTACAAATTGCACTTAGGGATCCTACACTGAAGTTTACCTCCAGTCTGGCTACTTAATACAGCACTTGGAGTATCATCTACTTATTCACATTTTCTCCAGTAATGAAACCAACACATTGATATATATAGAATCAATAAAGAATCAGCATTAAAAAATGCATACATACAGTGCACAATATTTTGGCAAGAAAACACCTTAACGTGTCCTTCCCTGCAACAGTCAAGCTTTTGAAAATGTCTGGCACGATGTACTGCCTCATTTTCTACCGCCTCCAGTTGCTGTATCTTGGGGGTTTTTTTGGTTGGTTTTTTTTTGAGAAAACTTGCCGCCATCGGCGGGGGGAGGCAAATACCCAGAAAGCTCCTTTGCTTCATTTCCAGAACTGCCCTGCTCTGTTCATAGAGCCAGAGGGGCACCAGGTCTGAAGGGTGGCAGGAGGCTGGTCAGCAGGGACAGCGCTCCCGGTGCCTGCGCGGGCAGCTCTGCGCGGGGAGGCTGCCCGGCTTCCCTCCGGCGCCAGGATCCAGCAAGTTGCGCTTCACTGAAAGGTGTTTGCAACGGACTCGAGTCGGAACACAACCCCTTTGTTCCAGCTGCTTTTTAACCGCCAGGGTACCAGGGCGCAGTGCATCTAGGGCTGAAACAAAAGCCTCTGGATCCTGACCTTTTTGACCCGGTGTTGCTATCATGTGTCAAGGGCTGGATTTTCTGCATGAAGCCTCCCAGCTGGTCTCAAAGGGAGGTTGCCAAAACGCAGGGATCGGGGCTTTGTGGACAACATACACACCTTTCAGACCCCATCAAAACTATCCAGATTCTGCAAAAACTCCCACATTTAACTTACATCAAATAATGCGTGCACATAACTGCCTGTGTTGCCAGAAATCCAGCAGGTGCACAAAGCTCACTGCTGCCCCAGGGGCCATCAGGATCCACCCCAACCCCAGCAAGCCCCACTGCTCACCTCGTAGCTGGGGGCTGACGCAACAAAAACCTTCCCGATGTCCAGCTGGTCAAAGCTGAAGCGCAGCTGGGGCCCTATGCCGCTCCCTTTGATGCGCAGGGGCAGCCTGGTCTCACGGCCTGGGGAGAGGTTGCCATGTCAGTACAGAATTCCTTCGGTTCGCCTGGATTTTCCAGGCAGCCTCAGAGCCAGTCCCCGACTCCGGGCTGGGTGGCACCAGCACTAGATGCTCCGCGAGAAGATACGGGACCCTTCTCTTCCCTCAGCAGATCAACTTTGCGGCTGGTTTCTAACTTCTGACGGAGCCCTTGGGCTGGTTTGTAACTTAGCAATCAGTTTGCACCCTCAGAAAGTGATGCTGCGTATAAAACATGATTTCTGAATTCCTTCCCATGCACTTAAACGAGCTTTGAAATCCATTCAGAGAAGGCACAAAGCTCACAAAACAGAGCCGGAGAGAAAAATCTGCTGTCTGTATCGCTGCAATCGGAGACGACCGCACAGGAGCTGAGAAGTATGAGCCCAAGCAAGGCAGAGCAGCCTGCTGACAGCGATACCCCAGCAGCCTGCTGACAGCGACACGCGCACCCGAGCGCTGCCTCAAGCAGGCAGAGCATCTCAGCCACCACCTGCGCCTAACGTAGGGCTCCGTACCGGGGTGCTCCAGGGCTCACTGCCTGCAGCAGCGCCTTGTTAAGACGGGGCTTTACGGTCTCCAGAGAGCAGCACTCACCTGTTCCCACCATCAAACCAAGAGCTCAGCTTTGTAAAGACGCCCCACCTGAAGCATACTGAGCAGTTACGGAAAACCAGCCTCCTCGCTACTGAAACCAGATAAGCTCTAAGTGTACTGCTAACACACATACCCCTTGCTGCAAAGGCAACTGAGACCACAAGGCTTACAGCTGAACTCCAGGATGCTGAGTTTCTTCCTTAAGTCTGCTAAGATGGCATAGTGCAGGATCTTTCAGTCTGAAGCCTTTCTTGAACCACTGGAGCAGCCTAAAGTGCCTGAATTCTAGCTCAGATTTTGGCTTAGGTCCCCCTGCTGTTATAGATTTGCTAATAAGTTAAGATTGACTTTATTTGATTGATTATTTGATTTTATAAAATCAATCATGTAATAGAAATATAAGAGGATAAGAAAATATATTTTAATGAAACTTATAGTTATAGTAAAAAGCGGCTATAAAAAACCCTCTGTACAGCCCCGTACCAAGGCCGGAGGAATTGGTCAGAATCACCTAGTAGGAATGTTTAGAACTTAGATAACAGACTTAAGATTTGAGATGATTGTTTATATGTAACCTAGGAGGATGTACTAAAATGTCAAAATGAGAATTTATGTGAACTGGGGAGAGTCGAGTGAAGCAACCCATAGCTGCCGGCCAAGAAACAGTTACCTCAAGTGGCAGGTAATTCCGGCAGGGGGAGATCGAGACCACCGACTCACATACCACCTACCCAAATCGTACCCCAGACCCATTTCCGGACCTTTCTAACCTTTACTGCGCAGAATCGGATATGAGAGGAGAGTATGTTAATGATTTATGGGAAATCTTACGATTATGCATGAATATTTAATGAATATGTATGAATGAGTTCTATACAAGGTGTATGATTTTGAACCATGGTGTGCGTCGATCGTGAGGGGACTCACTCACGCACCCGGCCGTCCATAAAGAAATGTCTGCTTATCTACATCACATTGGTGTCGGTAAGTTCTTCATTCCGAGATTTCGGTAACAGTTTTGGCGACCCAGATGGGACCTCGCTGAAGGAGACCGGAGGAGTCGGGGACCTGATCGGTTCCAGCCGGCACCGAGGATTTCTCGGGGATACCCATCGATCCCCGATCCGTAAGGCTCTTCGCGACGTTCCCTGGATTTTGGTAAGACACTTCTTCTTGTAATTGTAGTAAGTGGGTAGGAGTCCCACTATAATAAGTGTATGGTAAGGAGTGGGTTGGAGACCCACCAGTGGGTTTGAGTCTCACTGAGTAAGTCTGCCTGTCAGACGCGGTGAAAGCTGCGCAGGCTTGGACTATAAGGATCCTTGTGGAAGAGGAAGCCTAGGCGCCTGCCCGTAAGACATAAGCGAAAGCTATTGCAGGGTTGGACAAAAGTGGAAACAAGAGAACCTACATGCTCTAGTGTTCTCTAAGGTAGTGCCTCTAACAAGAAGTTAGGAGGGGTTTTTCTTCTGATACAGAATTGTTTATTGTGTCTGTGTATCGAGAAGAAAATTAAGAAGTGTATAATATTGTGTTTTATGTCTTTGTTTAAAGTAACAATTGTGGAAAAGTGTGAGTGTGGCTGTAAGGGTGAGACGTGCAATTAAGCACGAAAGCGAGTGTGGAGCGTGGATCCGCGGATCGGGGAGACAGAGTTGAATAATTGTGTATTGTACTGTGAGTGATTATACCATGGCATCTAAGTTAACTCGGTTGTTTAAAAGTAAAAGCATGCGTAATCTTGCTGTAAATGATAAAATCCCGAAAAATTCTCCATTGGGATGTTTATTGGCACATTGGGGAGATTTATATGAGGATTTGCCAAAAAGCCAGATGATTGAGTATTGTAATAATTGGTGGCCTCTGTATACATTGGAAAATCAGGAAAAGTGGCCCATAAATGGAACACTGAATTATAATACTATTCCGCAGTTAATGTTATACTGTAAAAGGGAAGGGAAATGGAGTGAAATGCCATATGTGGATTTGTTCTTTTACCTGAGACAGAGAAAAGACTGGCAGGATGAATGCAAGTTAACTGATGGAGATAATTTTGTGATGGCTGTAACTGCTGATAACAAGAAAGTAAAAAGGTGTTGCTCAACTTGTGAGATCGGGAAAGGTTGTTTAAAGAAAAAGATTGTCACTGAGAGTGATGATGGACCAGAATTAGATATATCCCCTCTTAGGAGAGAAAGGAATCAGGGTCGAGAATCTAGGGCACGAGAACAGGCGATTGAACCGGATAGCAGTGGAACAGGAGATGTGGAAGAGAGATTATCGGAGATTGTAATTCATACTCCTGTTTCACGGAGAACTCGGCAACAGACACAGACTATAGCTCCCCTGCGACGGGGAGTTGGTAGTGATGGACCGGTCTATGTGAAAGTACCTTTTACAGCTATGGATTTGATGACTTGGAAGCAGGCAGCAGGAAATTATAGAGAAGATCCTGAAAAAGTGGGCAAGGTGGCAGATACTATAACTAGAACACAGAATCCAGACTGGAATGATTTACAGGTGATCCTGGATAATGTGTTAGATGATACAGAGAAGCAAATGGTATTAAAAGCTGGTAAAGCTCAGGCAGAGTTGGATGTGATGAGTGGAATTACAGGTGGAACAATAGAACAGAATTTTCCATCTGGGGATCCGCAGTGGGATCCAAATAATGTAACACATAGAGAAAGACTGAGACGGTATCAGAAATGGGTTTTATATGGGATTAGACATGCCATGCCTAAATCTCTGAATCGGTCTAAATTATATGAAGTAAGACAAGATAAAAATGAATCTCCCTCAGCATTTTGGGAACGATTAAAGGAAGCTGCCAGAAAACATACTGATTTGAGAGTGGAAACAGAGGCAGCACAAATGCAACTGGCTTTGATTTTTATGGGGCAATCGGCACCAGATATAAGGAAAAAACTCCAGAAACTGGAGGGAGAGAATTCAAGGAGTTTGAATACAATGCTGGAAGTCGCATGGAGGGTATATAACAACAGAGAAAGAGAAGAAAGAAAATCAAGGAGAACAGATTTATTGGCAGTAATGACAGGAACGGTAGACAGAGGAAGGGGCAGAGGAAGAGGACGAGGATTTAATGGGAGGGGAGGTTGTATGCACTGTGGCCATCGGAAATTTAATACCCCCTTAGGAGTAAATCAGTGTGCTTTGTGTAGAGAGGAAGGACATTGGAAAAAGGATTGCCCTAGAAACAAGAGTGTTTCTCACGACCTTGCCAAGATAATGATTTTAGACGACTGAAGGGGACCGGAGGGAACCCAGCTGAACCTCTGGTTAAAATTTAGCTGGGAGATAAAGAAGTTAAATTTTTAGTAGATACAGGAGCGACATTTTCGGTATTAAATACATGTAAAGGAAAAATAGGAACAAAACCAGCCAATATAATAGGAGCAACAGGGAAAGAAGAAAACCAGGCCATTCCTACAACACCTAGATTTGAAATTTGGAAATAAGATAATTACACATGAATTTTTGTATGTACCAGAATGTCCGATACCCTTGTTAGGAAGAGATTTGTTGTCTAAATTAAATGCACAAATTGTTTTTGATGAAGGAGAACTTTTCTTGAAAATACCCGAGTCAAAAACGGGAGAAACCTTGATGCTACAAGAAAGAGTAAAGGAACAAGAAATTCCACCGGAGGTGGATTTGGCAGTGATCCCTACTGTATGGGAAACAGATATTCCTGGTAAATCGAAGCTAGCAGAGCCTGTTAAAATAGATTTGAAGGAAGGCGCAGGAACAGTGAGAATTAAACAATATCCAATCAAACCGGAAGTGAGACAGGAATTGAAGAAATTGAGTGATAAATTTTTGGAGTATAACATTTTGGAAGAATGTGAATCTGAGTATAATACTCCTATTTTACCAGTCAGAAAACCCTCGGGTGAATATAGGCTGGTACAAGATTTGAGAGCAGTAAATCAACTAGTTAAGGATATTTATCCTGTAGTAGCAAATCCTTATACACTGTTAACAGCATTAAGGGACACTTATCAACGGTTTACAGTGCTTGATTTAAAAGATGCTTTCTTTTGTATACCTTTGGAAAAAGAAAGCAGAAAACTGTTTGCTTTTGAATGGGAAAATCCTCAAACCGGGCGAAAGATGCAGTTGACATGGACTAGATTACCCCAAGGATTTAAAAACAGTCCAACTATCTTTGGAAATCAATTAGCAAAGGAACTTGAAATGTGGAAACAGGATAAATCAAGACCTGGGCATTTACTTTTACAATATGTGGATGACATATTGATTGCTACAGAAGAAAGACTTACCTGTATACAGGTGACTATCGACCTCTTGAATTTCCTGGGACTAAATGGATACAAAGTGTCCAGGAAGAAAGCCCAGACAGCCTGCCAGACTGTGATATATCTGGGCTTTGAGATTTCAAAAGGACAACGACAATTAGGAAAAGATCGCAAAGAAGCTATTTGTGGTATACCTGAGCCGAGAAACATTCATGAACTCAGAGCATTTTTGGGAATGAGAGGGTGGTGTCGCCTTTGGATCATGAACTATGGGCTAATAGCTAAACCGCTGTACGAGGCCCAAAAGAATTCCCCCTTTGTATGGGGCCCACAACAACAAAAGGCTTTTGTAGAGTTGAAGCGTGCCTTAATGTCTGCACCTGCCTTGGGACTGCCGGATCTAACCAAAGATTTCCAGCTGTTTGTACATGAAAGACAACACCTTGCACTGGGAGTGTTAACTCAGAAGATAGGAAGCTGGAAACGACCAGTCGGATATTTCTCTAGACAACTGGACACAGTGAGTAGAGGGTGGCCAAACTGCCTTCGAGCAGTGGCAGCAACAGTGATGCTCATACAAGAAGCTCGGAAATGGACTTTGGGAAGAACAATAACAGTCTATGTCCCACACATGGTGATAACTGTCCTAGAACAGAAGGGGGGACACTGGCTGTCTCCCAGCCAAATGATGAAGTACCAGGTAGTACTGACTGAACAGGATGATGTGATTCTAAAGACAACTAACCTGGTAAATCCTGCAGTATTTTTAAGTTCCATACAGGAAGAAGGACGACTGGAACATGATTGCTTGGCTGCCATCGAGTATGTTTATTCCAGTCGTGAAGATCTGAAGGATGTACCACTGGAGCGACCAGACTGGGAACTGTATAGTGATGGAAGCAGCTTCATGGAACAAGGAGTCCGATACGCCGGATATGCGGTAACAACAGAGACTACAGTTATAGAAGCAGGAGCATTGGCGAGTACCACATCAGCCCAAAAGGCAGAACTCATCGCTTTAATTCGAGCCTTAGAGGTAAGCAAAGACAAGAAAGTAAGTATCTGGACTGATTCAAAATATGCCTTTGGGGTAGCGCATGTCCATGGAGCTTTGTGGAAAGAGAGGGGGTTATTGTCCTCTCAAGGATCAAACATTAAGCATCAAACAGAAATTTTATGATTATTGCAAGCAGTTCAAAAGCCAGATCAAGTAGCAATCATGCACTGTAAGGCACACCAGATTGGGAATACAAAAGTAATAGCTGGGAATAATTTAGCTGATAGAACAGCAAAAAAGGTAGCAAAGAAACAAGCATTGCAAATGGCAATAATTCCTTCTAAAACAGTAACCCTTCCTAGGGAAAACCCGAGATATTCAGAGGAAGATGACAAATTGAGTCCGTTATTAAATGCTAAGAAAAACTTAGCGGGATGGTGGGTAACCCCTAATGGACAGGTAGTAATTCCACCTCTTGTGATGAGAGAGATAATTCAAACGAGACATCAGGAATGTCACTGGGGAGCAGAAGCCTTAGTAACATCTTTACGAAAACAAGTAATATCAGTTAAGATGTTGGGAATAGCTAAAATGGTAACTGCAAAGTGTGAAGTATGTTTGAAAAATAATCCAATGATTAAGAAAAAGGTTCAAATGGGTAGACTGAAATCTGGTGTAGAACCTGGAGATGATTGGCAAGTAGATTTTTCAGAGCTACCCAGACAAAATGGGTACCGGTACATCCTGGTAGGGGTTGATACTTTTACAGGATGGCCAGAAGCCCTTCCCTGTCGCACCACACAAGCAAAAGAAGTGGTGAAGTGGTTATTACAAGAAATAATTCCGAGATTTGGAGTTCCTATTGGAATTTCTTCTGACAGAGGTCCACACTTTGTTGCTGAAGTAGTCCAAAGTGTTAGCAAAGTATTGGGTATTAATTGTGACCTACATTTATCTTGGAGACCCCAATCTAGTGGGAAAGTGGAAAGGATGAATCAAACTTTGAAACGACAAATAAGTAAAATTTGTCAAGAAACCAGTCTAAAGTGGCCTCAGGCGCTTCCATTGGCATTATTACGTATCAGGGTACAGCCAAAGAGTGGAACCTCACTCAGTCCTTATGAATTATTATATGGAAAACCATATGAGTCTCCAGAACCAAATCCAAACGTACATGTAAAAGGAAAGCAGGATGTATATAACTATTTGCTTTCTCTAGGAAAAACTTTGGCTGCAATTCGGAGTGCAGTAATTTGGAATAGACCTTTATCCCTGGAAAATTCAGTGCATGATTTCCAACCAGGAGATTATGTCTATGTGAAGACCTGGACCTCTGAACCTTTACAGGAACGTTGGAAAGCACCTTTCCAAGTACTGTTAACCACTTTTACGGCTATCAAGATAGCAGAATCGGATGCTTGGATCCATTATACTCGAGTGAAGAAAGCACCTATTCCATGGAAGATTATCAACCGTGACCCAAAGACTTTAAATTTGACTTTGAAAAATGTCTAATTTTTCATATCAGGTTATGATCGTTCTTTGGATTCCATTTGGGTTGGTAGTGTTGGCAGGATCATGGGCTGACTTGGTGGACAGGAATGAAAGACAAACAGAGACAGAACAAGTGATTGAAATTCCCAAACAAACGGCTGAGGAAAATTTGATGGTAGGATTGATTAAAGGATTTGCCAATTTACAAAATGTTATGCAGATCACTGCTTGTTTACCAATACCGAGGGCAGTAGGTGAATCTATTCCATGGGGAATCTTAACCATGAATCTGACCAAATTAGAATATGAGACAATGGATTGTAAACAAGAACCTAGGGAAACTTGGGAATTGCAAAAGGTTAAAGTTGGGGAAGAATCACCAGTATATTCAACCATTTGGGAATGTAAAGGATGATTTGTAGCTAAACCGGGATTATATGGAGATTTAGGGAACAAGGGATGGTGTTACTAGCCTAAAATGGCTACAACAAACACCAGTGTATGGATAACCGAGACAAAATGTGAGAAAAAGAATCGAACCCTACAGGAAAAGGAAATAGTTTGGGATTCGGTTTGGTCTATGACCTTATATTCCCATTTTCAGTATATGGCAAAAACTCCTTGGTGTTTTACCTGGGATGGAAAAGTGTTTTCAGTATTACCCTGGGTCAATGACAGATCAACTTCATTGGGAGAAAAGGAGAATAAAATAGTGCCATGGTGGAAATGTGAAAAAGTGTATGATTGTAGCAATGCAGACTTAATAATTCAAAGAATCCCTCCTTTGGCTGCCGCTTTAAAATATGGTTGTTTTTGTCGAGGTCTTAAGAATACTCTCAATCTATCTAGCGCCTATATACCCAGAAGAGGAATTATGTTTAGTTGTAGAAAATATACTATTCAAAGTCCAGGACATTTAATTTGGGCATTGAGTGATGGAACCTGGACAACTCATCTACCATTAGATGGTAAAGTGAAACAAATAACTTTAGGCGTGCCAACATTGTGTCCGATTTGGAAGAAATCACCGTTTAGAGGATCTCTAGAAAATTTAGAACTGAAACGAACAAAGAGATCTGAGACAAATGATGATACTTGGAATGAACCATCTACAGGAGTGAAAATTGGCTGGGCAATTGAATCACTTTTAAATCCTATAGCATCATATAGAAACAGAGCATGGCTTTATAAGTTAACTGGTCAAGTGGAAAAATTAGCAAACGTTACCAAAAAGGGGTTTAAGGAATTGAATATACAATTACAGGCGACCTCTAGAATGACTTTACAAAATAGAATGGCACTAGATATGCTCCTACTTAAAGAACATGGAGTATGTGGATATCTCAAAGATAAGCTGGACCACTGTTGCATCCCCATTTCAAACATCACACAAGATGTCAAACATGATTTGGATTTATTAGATAAAATTGAAAAAGAAACAGAATCAATTCAAGAAGATATGTCAGAAGACTGGTTAGGGAAAATTTTTAACAAATTAGGAAGGAACTTGAGCTCTTGGATACAATCCCTAATCAAAACTTTGTTTCTGTTACTGATTGTCCTTTTGATGATCATGTTGGTATATGCATGTTTGAAGAAGCAGTTTACCAACAGAATTGCAATCAATCGTATGATCATGAGAGAAGTACCAACCAGTCCACCAAGGTATAGCCCACCACCAAAATATGTTGAAACAAATGATATGTAAATAATGTGAAAGTATTGAGATAATGATTTTCAACACTTTCAAAGGGGGGAAATGTTATAGATTTGCTAATAAGTTAAGATTGATTGACTTTATTTGATTGATTATTTGATTTTATAAAATCAATCATGTAATAGAAACGTAAGAGGATGGGGAAATGTTATAGATTTGCTAATAAGTTAAGATTGACTTTATTTGATTGATTATTTGATTTTATAAAATCAATCATGTAATAGAAATATAAGAGGATAAGAAAATATTTTTTAATGAAACTTATAGTAAAAAGCGGCTATAGAAAACCCTCTGTACAGCCCCGTACCAAGGCCGGAGGAATTGGTCAGAATCACCTAGTAGGAATGTTTAGAACTTAGATAACAGAATTAAGATTTGAGATGATTGTTTATATGTAACCTAGGAGGATGTACTAAAATGTCAAAATGAGAATTTATGTGAACTGGGAAGAGTCGAGTGAAGCAACCCATAGCTGCCGGCCAAGAAACAGTTACCTCAAGTGGCAGGTAATTCCGGCAGGGGGAGATCGAGACCACCGACTCACATACCACCTACCCAAATCGTACCCCAGACCCATTTCCGGACCTTTCTAACCTTTACTGCGCAGAATCGGGTACGAGAGGAGAGTATGTTAATGATTTATGGGAAATCTTACGATTATGCATGGATATTTAATGAATATGTATGAATGAGTTCTATACAAGGTGTATGATTTTGAACCATGGTGTGCGTCGATCGTGAGGGGACTCACTCACGCACCCGGCCGTCCATAAAGAAATGTCTGCTTATCTACATCACATTGGTGTCGGTAAGTTCTTCATTCCGAGATTTCGGTAACACTGCCATCCCATTCTACTCTTGTACGGAAAGCGAGTAGCACAAGGAGCAGAAGGTAGCCCCAGAAGTTGTACACAACCGTCACTGTGGCTTTTGTGCAAAACTATTCCTCTATCCTTTGAGCTCCTTTTGTGTGACACCCACCATTAACTAAAGCTTAGGGACTGAAAGTTGATTTCTTTTTTTATAAAAGTCTGCTGCTTAGTCATTCCAGAATGTCCAAACCAACTTCTTATTGCAAAGAGCAGCCCACGTGTGACTAGATCACAACTCGGAAAAAACCCTCCTGGAACAGCCTTTTCAGTGATCCCTGACTTTGGGCTTGCAACCGTGGCACGGGGATGTTTGATCACATCCAAAGCCAGAAAGGAAGAGCTAGGGAGCTTGTGCTGAATTCAGTGGTTTTTCAGTGGATCCAGCCGAAGCCCAGCTGACAGCAGAGATGAGTTACACTTCACAGCTCAGGCACGCATCAGAGGGCTGTGTACTTCTATTGCACAGACACCCGAAAAGAGGCAGTACTGGGTGCTCGCTGTTCAGAAGATTTTTCCATCTTGCATCACATGTGGCCTAATTTTCATTAAAAACTTGACGTTCTAAACCATCAAAGCTCTTAGGAAATGACAAAGATTTCCAAGGGACAAGTTTTGCCCATAATCATGGGTGAGGCATGCCCCACGGCCACTATCATCAAAAAAAATCAGTGGCCATTCTTTCCCTTCTGCAGCAGGCCCTCAGCCTCTCCTGGAAGGTCTGCGGAAGCTATCCTTTCTTCTGCCCCTACATTGATGCTGGAACTTTAGGAAACCCTGGGAGTTTTACGCTCTCTCCTTCCAGGTGAACCTCAGAGAGTGCTCTCCTGAAAGGAGGAGGAGCAGAGTAAAATACAGACCATTCAGGACAGCCGAGAGAAAAAGAAAGAAAAAAGAGAGTATGTCCCGCTCCTCGCTAGCAGCTGGGGCTTCCAGGAGCACCCAGCCGCTGGCCAAGGCCTGGGTGCCCCGGGCTGGGACCGTGTGATGCTCCCACCACAGCATGTCCCAGAGCACATGGACCAGGGCATGGAGGGGCCGCAGCCTCCTTGTCCTCAGTCCCAAAGCCACACCTGGTTCTGTGGAGTGAGAATTCGGATCTCAGTCGGGTTAACACCTTGGCACATCATGGAGGGATTACAACTCGGCATTCAAAGAAACAGGGGTGTGGGTGGCCCAACAGCACAGAACTGTTTCCCAAGTCCCTAACTTCTGCTGCTTTCTGGCACTCATTTTTTTGCCCACGGAACGTCCCCAGGTTTTGAGGTTGGTTTTGAACGTGATTCTCAACCAACCACATCAACACAGAGATCCAGTTTTACACGATATAGGACACGGCAAGTGAAGGAGGGATCAGCACTTAGGATTTTGCTTCTCCCTGCAAAAGTGGCTTAGAAATGGGTTTTGGAAGAAATCAGATGTAACCCAGTACATTTCCATATCCAGAAAAAAACAACAAAAAAAGAATTTTAGGTGATTGAGCCCCCCCACCACGTGCTTCCTTCCAGCACTCAAGAGCCATGGCTTTATTTGCATGAATAACTAAGAAAGTTCATTTTGAGCTTAAACAAAACAAATTTCAAACCACTTCTTAACCGCTGGCTTTGCAAGTTGCACAGTGCTGATGAGTTCTGTAAATCACCTGATCCAGAAGCGTTCGGCTGAGCGATTTATGGAGGCAACTGCAAAAACACACATGGAGGCCAGCCACTTCCCCGTGGGGCTCGAGATCCAACTGCAATTTCACAGTGCTGCACTAGGGCAAAGCTTCTAAATATTCCCTGCAAGGGGCACACGCTGTCTGCAAATCGTCCTCCAAAGGGATCTGTGACTGGCATGCAAATGCACGAGGAAGGCAGTCACACTGCTCAGAGTCGTCAAGAAGCAAAATTAATGACTCCCTAGTTAAAGATCACGGGTTTCTTCTTTAAACTCTTTTTGCACCCTGGGACAGTCTCCACCCTGACGATACAGCGGCTCAGCTCTGTTTTGTGAGGGATGGGGGGTAGGTGACCTCCTTGAGGTCCTCTCCCAAGGGGCCCATGGAAGAGTTCAGATCTCCTGAGGGACCACGAGGGTTTTTCCAGAGCAGGCTCCTCTTTCTAAACACCGATCGCTTGCCCAGCTCTGTTTCCTGTAACTCCCAGGTTGCATGTAAGTAATTTTCCTATTTCTCTGCCACAACAACAACAAAAGCTCTCCAGGCACAACCCCTGGAGATCCCTGCAGCAAAGTGATGGACAGCCCCACCACCACAGCAAAAATCCCAGGGCCAGGAGCACAGCGCTGAGCCAGGATTCCCTTGGGAGCAACTTTTTAAATCAACCCTTTCCTTCCACAGCTCTAACAACTGCAGCTGGCGGCCAGGAAGGCGGTTTGTTAACACGAGCCCTGGTTAATTACTGTAGGTGGCATTTGCCAAGTAAACCCTGCGCAATTACCGTATCAATAAAAAGCTGTTTCATGGCCTTTGTATCTGTCAGCTTGGAGCAGTAAGGAATGGCTCGAAGCAGCTGGGTTAGTGATCTCAGCACCCTCCAGAACGGGAGCCTGGCTGCTGGGGACCACGGGCCTCGCACCTCCTTCCTCTTAGATGGGGAAAACCAGAGCGTTCCCTGGATGGAAATCTGACAGGGACCTCCCACTCCTGAAAAACACCTCAAGCAGCACCACACGGACGGAGAGGAAGGACAAGGTAACCTGAACCACGGAGCTTGCTGCAAGCATTCCCTGCCCCGTGCCAGCACAGCAAGGCCATCACCTCTGTAAGGGCAAAGGCGGCATAACTCGGTGGGTCAGTGATAACCGCTCCCAGAAAAAGACCTGACAGCACTTCTGTCAGCCGGGGGGAGCATAAAGCTTGTCTAGCAGGCTGCTCGCACTCTGACTTCTGGGGAGGGTGCTCACCCTGCTGAGGACAGCGAGCCCTGTAACACGCGACCCAGATGAAGCAGAGACTTGAGCCACGAGGTGACGATTCCCACGCAGGGACAGCAGCACACGTGTGGCACGTTCACAGACACCCTGCGCTCAGCAGGGCTCAGCCACTACGGTCTGGCAGCGCCTGGAGAGCGGGAGGTGACCCAGGGGCAGGGAGCACGTTTCACTCAGCTCCTACCGCCTCAGGAGCCCGATGGTGCATCCACGTAATAAAGGCTCATCCTGGAGGTCTATAGGGGCTTAGTGCTCGTCCACCAAAGCTCTTCTGCTGTGTACCTCTCTGCCTTTACAAACACCTTGCAGCACAACGAATGCATGGTATGAAAGCTCGCTGCTTTGGCTGCTCTGGGATCAGCGGTCGGAGCCAGGCGCGCTAAGCCCTGGCTCTGCACAGACCAGCTGGGAGCCACAGGGACAGCAGGAAGGTGCTGGCACTGCCCTGCTGACCACCGGCTCTTCCTAGGAATTCCGTGGGAACCAACTGGGCTGGAAGAGTATTTGTGCCTCGCCTTTGCTGTGGGTAGCAGGAGGAGGAGAAAGGAGCTGTACCTGAGATGTCGCAGCAGACTGTTGATACACTCTGGCTTCTCGGGGTTTGAAGATCACGTAAATTTCAACTGAAGAATTTGGCCAGACATCTCCCTCCTAAGACAGGAGACAACAAACCATTTACCTTCAAACGTTACGTTTCTTGTTTTCAACCACAGCCCTGTAAGCCTTTATTTAGAGCATCAATGATGAGCAAGGAGCAAACAACACTTACAAAATGTGTAAGACTTTGGAAGCAGCTGTGATAAAAATTAAGTCCCTTACCTTTACTAGCACCCGGTAAAGGCTTGCCTTTTTTTTTTTTTTTTTAATTAGGGCTATAATAAAGGAACTAAACTGGCTGGCTTCAGCATATCAAGGATCTCTTCAGAAGTGCCAGCTGACCTAAAGAAAAGATACGGTTTCCCTCCAAACCTTCCCTTATATCCCTGTGTCACTACAGCCATGTGAACACGTCTTCTCAGATCAGAAGAGATTTAGCAAGTCAAATGGATTTTTCCATTCTTAGTTACAAAGATAGAAAGAAAGAAAACCATGCCTGCCTTCATCATTGCAGAAGAGATCTGTAAACCAGCTCACAAACAAAGGCAAGGTCCCGTCAGGGCTGGCTACCCCGGCCAGGGCTCACTGTCCAAGCCTCCCTCTGCTTGCAGGCAACAACTGGCAGAAGAGGAATATCAGGGCTTTGCAATCTGCTCCAGCTGCCTGCAGGTCTCCACAGGGGGTATGAGACATTGCCCATGACACAAAGCCCTAGTTGTCCTGGCCTCCTCCCGTTCCTGCATCACCGCTGCTGTCGGAAGCGGAACCGGAGCTGGGTCAGTGCCCACGTGGCATTTCTCTGACACTAGAATGTGATCCTGGCTCAAAATAACCCAAACCGAACACCAAAATGGTGAACTTCCGCTGCACAAAAAAAATCCAGCTTCAGCAAGAACCTGGGAGAACCCTGCAAGCGTAAATCTTCAAACAGCGAGGGAGTGGCGATGGGTCCCTGCAGGTGTTATTCCCAGCGGCCGAGGACCCAGCGGGATGATTTGCCCAACACCACCGAGACCACGGTGATTGCTGCAGTGTTGCTGGCATCTCTCTGTACGCTGTATAACTCACCAGATGTCCTGCCATGCTCCAGGAAGCCAGTCAGTGGTGCAGTAAGATCCTGGTAAGGGACATATCTCCCTACACCCAGGGTGCTGCTGGATCCCAAGGCACAGTCAGATGAGACTGCTCTAAGGCATCAGAGGAGACAAGCCTACGGACGAGCAACACAACCCATCCATTCATATGCACCCGCACAGCTCTCTGCAACAATCCTAACGCAGCATTATTGATGGAGCCTTGCACTCATATCCTCACTCCCAAGAAAACCTGCACCAGCAGTTAACAGACTCAAACCTCTTGAGCTTCTGACATGAAATCACCATTCTCCAGGATTCAACGTATTTGGACAGAAACTTCAGGCAGTACGTCCACAATCAGCTTCCCTGTATTGTCAGTGAAGCTGCACGCCAGACTGTTTGACTCAAAGGGAGAGGGCAAGAAGAAATCATCAGTTACACATTATTCTACTATTCTGTGGCTAAAAAAAAAATTGTGAAGGACATGACTGTTTTGGGAAACCTTTGTCATTTCTCCCTTCATTACTGCTGTATGTCAGACCATAAAACTGGAAAATATTGTGACCTATTTCTCCTGGGAAATGAAAATAGGCTGTTGGAAAGGTTCCTCACATTCCTGCTACCCCACGGGGAAGAAAGAATTGCTGGTTAAAAGGATACACTTCACTACTCACCCTTGCGGGCTACTGCTACATAGGCGTACCAGCCCTAGGACACGGCAGGAGCCAGCGGTCTGCCGCGGCTAGCATATTCTCCGTAAGATGGCAGTTGAGTCAGATCATGGAAAACTACCGTGGATGCTTGCCAGGACAGAAATGCAACTATGCAGTGCTGTGAACACGATATTGCAACACTGCTGGCTTAATGTCAGCCTCAGGCAGGCTGCAGCTGGCAGGTGGCATAAAATACAGACGGTGGATGTATGATGATCCAGCACAAAAACTCCTGCTGTTGTGCCCTGGCTTTGCTACAGCATATGCCAACGTGATACCCGAGGGGACGGCACACCATGACTCACCGCTACAGAAGTGACCTCAATAAGGAGACCAACCATAAATAGATGCAGATCCTATTTCCCCTCCCTCAGCCCCTAAATAATGCAAATCTCCTCAGCCTCCACCAGCCTGAAAAGGAAAAAGCTGGTCTTGGAAAGCGGGGCACCACCAACTGTCGGCCTGCTTTGTTTGGTGGAGGGAGAAGGTGATCCATGGAAAAGAAATCACTGCTCAAAGCACACCAAAACCCCCAAAGGCAGAGCTGGCAACACAAGTACTGAAGTGACTCCTCAAAGTGCATCCTGTTAGTTCAGGGCACTCAGGGAAAAGGCAGCGCCAAAGCCAGTATCTGCCCCTTCCCATCAATAACCGAACCCACAGCGAGCGGAGGGATGGACCATAGCTCCCACTGGAGATGGCGCCTTCTGCCAAAAACCAAAGTGCTCTGCAGTCCCCTCTCATTTGGATGGGGACCAGCTGGGCACCTCAGCTGAGGTGGACGTTTGCAGGAACAAATATCGCTGTTATCTCCTGGCCCAACCTCTGCACCAACAGCAGTAGCACTTGCGTAACCTGCACATCTTGAAGACCACCTCCATCGGCTCAGAGCTGACACGTGGCACTGAGGAGTCGCTACCAGGCAATGACAAGACAGTGATGACTTGTCAAGGTAAGAGCAATGATTACAAATCCTTTTCCTCCCTTTCCTCTGGTTTCCATTTCCAAGGAGTCAGCTCCCACGTGTCTGTACTGTGACTTACAGCTAAGCTGTGGTGGGGAAGGTGCAGCAAAAAGCAAGGACTTTGTCCTTTGAGAGCCACCTGGGCTTCTACCACAGATGCTTCTGCTGACATACCATGCGTCTTTGCAAAAATAAATCAACTTTGAGACGCACTCAGGAAGTCAGAGTTACAGAACAGCTTGTTTCCCACAGGCTTGGACGGCTGCTCAAAACGTTCATGGTCACAGGCTGACTGCAAAACCGCTCCTCCTCTTTTCTCTTATTATTTTCATCAGCAAGTTAACCTTATACAGGCTGAAACAGCCTGCTGCAGCTTCCACTGAGAGCAACCCCTGGCAGCTAACGGCCCGCTTACACAGCAAAGCTGCTGCACAAACCCTGCAAAGCCACCCTGCCCAGAGAGCCTTTCCAAGGCTATCGTCCCTCCAGCGGCCTCCTAACCTCTAGGAACCTCCAGCCACTTGTTCCAAGGGTTTGATTCTTTCTATAGGGTGCTCCCAGGCACCACAGGTGATAGGTGGGAAGAGCAGCCGCCGCTTTTGGCCAGAAGGTCCGAGGCAGCAAGGTCCCAGCTCTGGTGGGGCCCCTCCAGCAGATTTACACGGCGCTGCAAGAAGGGTCTCTGTCCATGCTAGAAGTTACGGGACTCTCACCGGGGAGAAGGTTGTGGAAGTCAGCAGCAGTGGATTTTTAGATTTTACATTTGATAGGAAAAAAGACTAACATTTGATGTGAAGACACCCGTACGCCAGGGGGGAAGACAGACATCAGCAAAACTATGAATGTGAAACCCATTGTTCCATAAATCATGGAATTAATGGAAATCTAAAGACTGATAATGCTGAACCAGCCAGGAGGGGAACGACTCCTGTAGTATCCCACTTACACCCAGTCCTAAGCCAACTGTAACATCAACACAGCCGTTCAGGAAAGGTTTCCACTCGAGACTTGAGGCCAGGCTACACTCTGGGTCCGTACAGCGCTACACGGAGCACCAGGACTCAGCGGGCAGCCAGGCTGCTGGACCTCACCCTAATGCACTTCAGGAGCCCAAGAGCAGGTTAAGCTCGTTATGGAGACCTAGCCCAGTTGTAATGAAGCAGGAGCCCTGGGACATGCTCCAAAACCAGCTGGCACAGCTCAGGCGATCGGCTCCCGCTCTCTGCAATACCCCCGCTGCTCTGACACAGGCTCTTGGTCCCATCATGCTGCTCTCAGCTGCAGTGGTGTGAAACTGCAGCTGTGCTCACATGGGGGGCTCTCAGCCTCATTCGGGCTATGGGAGTAACCAAGAAGAGAACAAGATCCCCTTCCTTAAAAAAAAAAAATCGTTTCACCTACTACAAAAGAAAGAAGAGGCTCAGATTATTCTAGCGTTTGCAACAGGATGAGAAGGGATTTTGCATTGCTCAGGCAGCAGGCATTCTTCATCTCAGACCATGCAAATACTCAGAGTCAGGGCTCTGTTTCGTTGAAGGACATGAGGTTTTGATTGCGCAAACGCAAAAGCAAAAAGTTTTCTCCAAGTCTGCAATGAAACTCAAAAAGTTCGTTTAAAGCTGCCAGCCTTGCGTGCAGGCTCACAGACGATGCTGGGAGGGAGAGTCACACATGGTATAAATCCAGATTATATGAAGGGATTGGTCTTTCCGTGATTAAACGGGCTGAACTTGGCCTCCTTTCCATAGAGGACCTTTTCATTCTTCAATAGGTGAACTAATGCCCATGGTTAATCCCCATACGCTACGTGTAAGGCCTGCCCTTATATATAATAATCAGTACCCCTGAACACTGTAAGGACACTTATGAAGTGCCCTTAATTTATAGCCCTTGCAGCAGAGCTCAGCTTTAGGCAGGCTCTCGCCGCCTGCCAGGAGCTCACTGTTTAGAAACGCTTTTTGCAACAACCTCTCCCAGCCTCACTAGAAACCTCATGTCTTCCCTCTCGGCACATCAAGACGCTGACGCGGGTATCTGCCAAGTGACCTCATTCAGGGAGGAGGAGGAGGAGGAAGAGAGGTTCTCAGCTATCACTTACCACCGGCTCAATGGCAAAAATATCACTGGAGAAAAGCATAGAGTCTTCTCGCACCTTTGCCCTCTGGTTCTGGAAGGCACGGGAGAGAAGGGAAAGGCGTTCTTGGAGCGTGGGGTCCATTGCACGCTGCTTGAGAAAAGAATCCCTCTCATTCTCCTCCTGCTTCTGCAGCCTGCGACAGCGCCTGCAGCCATGGGGAGACACAAACCAAGCAGATCATTTAATAAACAACATATCTGCAGAGACTGTCGCGTAAGCGCAGGAGCAGCCACGCACGGGGGGAGGAACAGCAGGAGCAGCTCAGCAAGGGGCTGACCCCAAGCCACGGGGTCCCAAGCAGATCAGGTTATCACTTGTTCGCTGGCATGGCAGGTAGTTTTACGCCACACTCACGAGCTAAGAGGAGGTTTTTGAAAGCTAGCAGCCCTCAGGAGAGCCTCCTGGCTCAAAGCTACTGCCACGACTAATGGACAACCCACCAACACCCTCAGATGGCTTTTCCTCCCGTAGAGGTGCTCGGGGAGATGGATGAAGATGAAGGAGCACACACTGCAGTGCTTCGCTGGCAAGGGGAGAGCAGCTGGGATTCAGCTGCAGGTTACCAGCATCACTCTTTTTTACCTTCCCTTTTGGACTGGCAGGGATAAGCAAACTAGATCTGCTCCACTGCCTACACTGCCATCCAGCAGAGGACCCCAGAGCATTTGAAAAGCCAACTCACGGACTTTCAGGCATTGCATCACTTCAGTGAAATTAATGGGTTTATATGCATGAAGACAGAGGCCCCGAGAGGTGAAGGGACTTTGCCTAGCATCACCCAATAACGAAGGCAGGACCAGCATCTCTGAATGCAAACCCTTACATCCAGCCTTGAACCACTTCAACATTTTTCTCTTTTTGGCCTTCTCCACAGAGCTTTGACACAGGTCACCTCTCCCTCACTCGGTAGTTGTAGCAGCAATCATTCTAGTGTTTAAAGCTCGCAACCGAGAGGTGAGAAGGGAGCACTGCTGCAGAGCACTTGCTTCCCAGCTGGCACGTGGATGTGCCCCCTTCACGCTCCAGTCCCCTGGCCACCAAGGACCAGCAGGTGACTACTCGAGGGGGATGAGGGGAAGGCTCCATACACAGCACATCAGGGCAACGTGGTATAAACAGGACCGCAATCACCACCCAGCTAAATTCCAATACATTTAGAAAGGAAACACAGCCATGGACATTACTAGCAGCACGCAGACAGAGCCTCGGGCAAATGCTGTCACCAGTGCCAAAAATACTTTCTTTGGCTTGCTCCCTGTGGAGTGTCATGAGAAATGTTTTTCCACGGCTGACCTACAGCGCTGTGCATGAGGGGGGCTTCCAGGCACCAAGATGAGCAACCCTCAACTAAGCCTTCATCAACAGACAATAATTCCATTGTTGAATCCCAGAAAGTCCTGCAGGAGGGAGACAGAGCAAACCCCTGGGTAGACCTTGTGATGATCCAGGTCTTTTGGGGTGACAGCCAAGCGCAGGGTGCTGAACTGCCTCCTCCCATTGTAAAAGTCCTCTCTGCTCTGACATCTCAAAAGCTTCTGCTACAGCAGGACAGTGGCCTCGGAGCTATGACCACCCCTAAGACTGCAAGTAAGGAAGAACAAAGCACTCTGCTCAGAGTACAGAACACGAGCTGGCATAAGATCAAGTGCCATTGGAAAAAAATGGGTTGAAGTTAACTGTGGGGAAACCTGGTTGCTTCTGAGGGGAGAGAGGATCACTCAGGGTCCCATCTGAGATAGGCAGGTGGGAAGAGATGCTAAAAGAATGGCGCAGGGACGTACTAAGAGAAGGTCATGAGACTTTTTCTGTTAACACACTGATCTTGCACAGAAGTCACACACTGCGCAATTAAAAACAGAGAAGAGTGGAAAACTAGTTTTGGCCTTCAAGGCATTTCTGACCTAATTACACTGAACTTTATTTGCTCAGAAGCCCTCAAAAAGTTCTCCAGCTGAAGGCAGTTTCCTGACCAGCTCTGGGTTCAGACTAACTCCTATACACCTACAGCCATTCAACTCTGAGAAGGCACACAAGGACTCCCTAAATCACCCCAGCTTCTAAGTGTCACTTCCAGTGCATCCCCTTGGGCTAGAAGTGTTTCCCTGCTGCCCCAAACGGAATTTCAAAGCTTCAGAGACACCCTGTGGAGAGCCTGCCCCACCTCTCAGCACCACGAAGACACAGGTGCTGACGCCCAAAGGCACTTCCAAGTCCTGTGCTGCCCTGCCTTCCCCGCAGAACCCTCCACCTCCGAACTCTCCGAGCCCCGGAGAAGGGGCAGGGATACCTCGTTGTGCTGGAAGCCGGGACAGCGCAAGGCAATTCAGCATCCTACAGCCGGATGGCCTCAACGTTCGGGGCCAGCAAAGCACCCTGCCCTGCGCACTACTGGACAAGAAGGCTGAAGAAGGTTGCCATCTTATCAAAGCTGGAGGGGAAGAAACTGCAGTGAATATCACAACAGGTACGCTGCCTGCAGCTGTTAGGTGCTACCGCTCAACGCAGTCCCAGGTAAGGAGTGCCGACACCTTCCTCAGCCTCACAGACCCTCTGCGAGCCCAGGGACCTGGCCTCACTGACTTAGGGCTCCCACAGACGGGAATTTGCTCTCCGAGGAAATGCAACCTTTCCTCCCCAAAACATGAGCTGGAACATGGATGGAACCGGAATGGGAAGCACTGAGCTCCATTACCCTGAAGCCCAGGGGGGGACACCCTGGTGTCGTGGATGGTTTACTTGTCCTACGCCATTCAAAAAAGCACCAACATCCCTCTGAGGCCGTACGTTAGTTTTACCCTTGGGCAGCCTGTCTTACTGAAACGAATCTTCCCAACGAACCTCAGGTTCTCCTGATCCTCCCCTTCTTGACTAACAAAAGCCTTCCACTGGAGTGGGCTATGACTTTACTCCGATTGTGGATGACCACGGATCTGTGGTTTGACAGCGTGATGTAGGTCTTCCCAGCTGCCAAGGAGTTCCTGTCTAGCCTGATGTTGACATCTTCAGCGGCTCCATGAAGGCTTGTGTGAATATCTTCACCTGGAACAAAGCAAAAGCGAGACTTTGCTCATCGCCCTTGCTGATGGGAGTACAAGGAACAGAGGAAGCCACAGGGAACAGAAGTGTCACAGCCTTTAGCTGTATTAGCAGTTCCACAGATCAATACCTTTATCACAGCCTGATAGCTGCATGTGTACAGCACGAGGATGTCCTGGACACCACCTTAAGCACCTTATTTCTGGGTGGGCTTGTGAAGATTTATCCCCAAGGTGACCCTGTCTACAGGGGGACTTTTTCAGATGTGCCCAGGTGGCCTTTGGGTTGCCATCCCACTCGGGTCCCAGGGAATTCTGCATCTGAGTCGTTCAGGTGACTCTCAGGAGTCCCACCTCGGTCACGGCTCGCCCAGAGTCTCCTGCAAGCACGCCACCGGGGTTGTGTCTCTCCTGATCCCTTGTTGCCAACAAGCCAAGGTGCCTGGGGCATGCAGGCAGAAGAGGGAGGCAAGCAAAGTGACAGCCCACGGCAGGATGGGACGCAGATGAGAACTTCACTGTGTTGGAGCAGCAGCACCCTCACTTGCTGTGTGTCTGTGCAGACAGGTCGGAACGAGACTGGTGGGGCACGGCCCACGCCAACCTGCCCATCACAGCCCTGCAAGCCCATTTCTTCTGCCTGGAGCCTGTCGGTGCCTGTGCCTGAGCGTGCAAGTCTGCACCGAGTATTCCCAAGCTGTCCCACAACCCGAGCGAGCACGCCTTTGCTTTCCACCTCAGCCCGAAGAGGAGAGAGCCCCTGGCTGCACACAGCAGCCGATTAACGCCTGGAGTCTTGCTGGAGCACCCGCCAGCACTTCACCCTCCAGAAGAGACCCCCACCAAAGCGTCCCTCACTGCCAAAGCTTCCAAACCTTCATTCTTCCCAACCAAGCAACTCCTGGGAGTCAACCATCTCAAACTTGAGCACCGAGCCTACTCTGCCTGTTGCAGGTGAGGGTTTCCAGGTGAGAAGCAAACCACAAACACGAGACATTCTCCGTCGAAATGGCACTTCTGTGGAGCGTGTTTAAAGCCTCAGAGCCAGCCCCAGCTGAGAAGGGCAGCGACCCGGCCATCCCTGGAGAGCATCCCCCTGCCGAGGCAGAGCCTTCTCCTCGCTGCACGGGTTACAGCAAGGCAGCCAGGGGATGGACCTGCCTTTCCAAGGCGGCCACGCAACAGCACGGGGGAGAGCTGGCGGTGTCCTACACGGACTCCTTAAACCCTAAGGCAGACACAATGCGGCGAATCACAGCCGTGCCAGGAGAAAGAGAGCCCCTCTCTTGGAGGGAGGTTGGGAATGAATCACCCTTCAAACAGATCTCTGCAGCCATTCCCTCACCTCCACACATGGAGAGTTCAGCCTTCGTGCCTGTATAACCTCAACTTCTCTGCTCTTAAGGGAGCCCAGGAGGAGTGGGAGGGATTCGTGGCCAGAGATGAGTTATGTTGCGAGAGAAACAGCGACGTCTCCAATGACTGGACAGCCTGCTTTCTGGAACGGACAACTTAGCGTAGAAAAATAACTGAGGTTCAGAAGCGTTACAGAGGCAGGTGTGCTTTATAAGCACTGCCTCCCCCCTCCGCTGAATCCTCGGCGTACGTTGGCAAGCAGAGGAAGCAGGACCCAAGAAATGGGAGACATGCACAGTGCTTTGAGCATGTACAACTCGGGTTCATGGAAACATGACATGAAAAATGCTCTACGAGACAACAAAGTACTGCAAAATGAACTCCACGAAAACTATCATGATCTCCCTGTCTAAACCCATGGCCAGGTGGGTCTTGAAATAATGGGTATAGTTCTGATCTTAAAAACCAACCTGAAGCCTTTGAAATTTAATCGTTCTTTCTGCCCTTCTCCGAAGTACAGAGCAGCTTCTATACGAAGACCGAACAGGATTCCTCAACCTAGAAACCACACAGGAGATAGGTAGGTTTGTAGAAGTATGAATGGCCTGGGAAAAAGTGAACGAGGAAAAAGTTGTCACAATTTGTTGTAAAACAGGAACCTGAGGGCCTGAAATGGTATTAGTCAAAATTAGAGAAAAGTAGTACTAGTACTTTTCCAAGGAATATTCCTTCCTTTGGAACGTACTGCCATAGGTGCCTACAGGCGCTCATCGCTATAAATCCACAAAGCAACTGGACAAAGGCTTGGAAGGTAAAACCATCAGAAGCGATTAAACAAAGACGTGAATAAAGCCTCCAGCACAGAAAAATGCTGCCTCCAAGGCCCACGAGGGAGAAAGCATATGCACTGCCTGCTTCTACACGCTTTGCTAAGCATCCCCTACCGCTGCTCTCCTGGAGAGCACTTACACTCCCGGCTGCAGGCACCGAGGACGCTTCTGAAGGCTGGAGGGCTTTGCCGGAGCACCTTCTACCACAGAGAGAAGGATCTGGCATCGTGCTGACTGTGTAAACCCACAAACCTCCCGGTACAGACGAGAGCGTGCAGACGCCAGCGAGTCAGGAGGGAGCAGCAGGTCTTTCTGCCAGGCAGATAAACTGACACAGCAGAGCTGTCAGGGTTGGCCCAGGGCAGCTGCAGGCTTCATGGCCTGGGTGCCAAATCAGATGTGACATTTATTTAAGACTCTTGATGGTTTAATATATAAGTCTGGAGGAAAAGAAAAAAAACAACAACAAAACAATCTCTGTACTGTACCAGCAATGTAGCCCTAGGTATTTCACCTGATGGGGTAATGTCCGTGGGTCTGTGCTTTGGGATGCTTTGCTGCCATGAAAGCACATATACTGAATCCAGACGTACCTGCCCTATCGTTACTTACACAACACGATGATCTTATTACAGGCTGTCAGCTCTCTCATTCTTACACGCTTTTGACGTATTTCCCAGAGACAGCAGGACACAGCTCACTCTGCAACCTGAACAAAGCAACACCTGAACTTAAAATCAAAAGAGAGGCTTCTTACACAGCAGTAGAGCAGGTGCTTTGCGCTGTGCACTCCTGAGCGATGCTCTCTGAGACAGCGGGAACACCACCGTGTTTTATTCCAGCATCCATCTGCATGGCTATGGCCACCGGTATCTTAGCACATCATGGTAACTTTTAACTATCTGAAAGTAAGAAACCCAGCACTGGGTCATCCTCTGGGGGGCCTGTTGTGCAGGAGGAGAGGGAATTTACAGAGGAGCTAAAATATCTTTCCGAATATTAAGCAAACCCTTGAACAAGATTTCAAAACAAATTTCAGGTTTTATGAAGAATGCGTTCCCAGCATTCAACAGCCAGTACCTTCCTCCATCGATTACTGCTCTAAATATTAGGAAGCTGGTAGCCAGATGGATTAGACTGAAGAGAAACAAAACAGCACTCTGCTGCCTTTCGTCCTCACCGTAATATTCTCCCTCTATCCCTGTAACTCCCTCCTCGCTGAATTTGGATTTTAAACCTTTTTAGGAGTGCATGACAGTCAGGTTCAGAATATTTGGGTAACAGGGAAAGCAAGTTTAAGTTAATTTGCCCAGTTTGTCAGAAAACTACGCCTGGCTCTCACCTCTTCTAAAAGAGACAGGTCCTGCTGCTTTTTCACTGAAAATACAAGCAAGCAACGAAAGCCGAGCTCTTCACTCAGAAGTGTCATTGTACCTCCACATCGACCCTTTGAGCAGTTCTTTTGCTCCTGCTACTATCACGATACCCAACTGCCTCACCATCACCAGCATATTCTGGTTTTTCAAACAGCATGCAAAGGTCTGCTGGTACCACTTCACCACTGGAGAAGGGAGTCACTTCACCAGGCTAACGATCTCTGGAAAGCGAGAGGAGTCCCCTGCGGCTGGATCCAGCCCTCCCCACCATATGCTTTTGGCTGCACCTCCCACAGAGCTACCTCGGTCAGAGTCAGGAGCGCTGCTCTGAGCTGTTTTGCTGTCAGGAAGCTAATGGCATCACCTACAAAGTGTGCTGGGTCTCTGACAAAGGCCACCTGTCAGTCCCCACGCTCGTATTTCCAGCACTAGAGCAAAACACAGGGCAGCGACAGTCATTTTTAAGTGCTTCTCTGAGGCAGTGCTCATGAGCTACCTTCAGACATCATTAAAACCATCGTGCTAGTTACTCCAGCCCTAGGAGCAGCTTGTTTATAAACCTCACCATTAAATAACTGCTGCCAGCACAGGGGTTTCTACAGGACCATTGCCCAGGCTACAACAAAGCTCAGGGCACCCTAATCATCACTGCTGCCACAGCTGATGCTGTCAACAGCTAAAGCCCCCAGCAACGCCCCCTCTGAGCCCATGCAGCCCATCGCAAGGAAAGGATCTGCTACCCCAGAGCACTGCAAGCCACCGTGAGACAACAGATGGGCAGGAAAAGGCAGATGGAGAGCAATGACCAGCCACAGCGTCTACGGGACAGGTCGCAGGCTCTTCAGACGGCTCTCCTGCACTTAGGAGTCACCTTGCTTTCCACCAGGCTCCTTGTTGTGCATCCTCCTGTAATGGAGCACCCAAAGGATTCCCCATTACCTCCTCCGCACCGTGCTTAGGAAGGGCTGTTGGCTTTCTTACAGGATGAAATACTCCAGCGCAGGAATATCTGGGAGCCAGCACAGAGCCTTTGTGCTGCCCAGTGTGACGGAGCCTCGCAGAATGGACTGAAAGGACAATGAAACTGTTGGATAACACAAGACAGCGCTGCCGCATATCCAGGATGCCGTGGGCTATATATAATCATTATTGGTACTACAGCCATGATACGCTGGGGTTGCTGATCACTGAAACACTGCTTTTGGCCCACGGGGAAAAACAGGGCAGGAACCTTCATTCTGATTGCCTGGCAAAGACATGCTTAATACGCCACTTCATATATCAATCACCCTTCAAGCTACTCTTCTGCTTCTCAGCAAACGCTGATTGATCCACCAGGAAAGGAGACTAATGAATGGTCAGTTCTGCCCCAAAACGCATCCAGGGTTCATGGCACCTAAGAACATACTAGTGATTTCCACTGATGATAGAAGAGACAAGCTGCAGTCCAGGATGCCCTGCAAAGAGATGAAAACTACATTCTCCAGATATCCTTCACAGGCTAAGAATGGGATAGGCGGCGTCACATGGAAGTCTGCTTCTGGGGATGAACAAAACAGCCAAAACTGAGACTTTTGGCAAGTCCTGAGCCTCCTCTGCTCTGGCTGGAGTCAGTACAAACCGCAAGGGCTCAGCAATCTGAGTGATCTCAGGAACGTGAAACGCAACACAGCAAGGGCTGAACTTCAGCTAAACCCTGCTGCCTATCCACATCCATCCGTGGGTTTGCAGAGAGAAAAGACAAAGGCTTGATCTAGAGGCTAAGCCAATAGGATTTTCATTTTGTTTTCAAACAAGTTCCTGGAAGCTACTGATGGCAGTGCCAGCCTGGCAAGATGACAGGACCTTCGGTAGAAAGGGGGTTCTTAAAGGAAAGAGAAGAGAGGCATGCAGAGGTGGTTGTCTTCTCCAAAGTCTACACAAAACCACAGACTAATATCACAGCAAGGTAATGTTTTACTCTTGCGAGTAGCTGAGATGCCCACAGGTGTTCAGCCTCAAACATCAATAAACACGTAGGGCTGGGATTTAATGAGCTTCCTGCGTGTGTACAGTGGCCACTAACACACCGCCAAGCCCTTGCAGAGGTGGCCTCATTTACCAAAGTAAGCTGATCCAGCTAAGCCCAGCATCAATTTCAGCTGAAGAAAGGGATTCAGCACCCCAACACACCGACATTCCCGGCTGGGAACCCCATGCTGATCTGTGCAGGAGCTGAGCAGTCAGCAGCGCCCCTGACAATTCCCCTCGGCCCATTTGCAACGCGATGCAGCCCCTACCACAGTTTCCCACCGCGGCCGAGATGCACAGGCTGTGCTTGCCCTGCTGCCAGCCGAGCACACCCGGTTCTGTAGTTACCGTCATCTTCACCAAACCCAAATGGCTCTAACACACCACACCAAACTCTCTGTCGTGCCACAGGTGACTGAAGAGCTCCACATCAGCTCCCTAATTAATCGTGTTTCATATGCCTTGATTTTTCCTGTGATCTCATGCCTCATTTTCCCCCATTTGTGATGAAACCTCGGTGCTTTCTCAAGCTGGCGGTTATCACTCACAGCTCCAGAGGCTGCTGCAGCACAGAGAAGCTGCCTGTGGTTAGACCGAGAAGGGCAGAGGCATCTCAGGGCAGTGGCTCAGGCCGTCCTGTGTAGGGCAGAAGACCCAGATCCTCTTCTGACATCCCCTGCCACCCTGAGCATTGCTGCCGCACTAAATACAGTGATCCCCAGCCAGTTCTTCCAGATCTACCCAAGAAATTCTTTTGTTATTATTTTTTATGCTTACGTTGCCCTAAGGAGATCTTGTCTATCGTGCAAGTGTTGGTGCTGGCTTAGAGGAAGGGGAAGATCTGAGGCCAGCTCATCACACTTACTGACCAACCCAAACCACACATCCCAGTAGCTCTCCGGTGCTCAGTACCAAACCCCCCTGCAGCAGCCCCCCGCGTGCGGGCAGCCTAAGCAGCAGCTGCTGGCCAGCCTTCGGGACTGGGGGGCTGGCGGGAGCCTGCCAGGGAGGAGACGGCTCCGGCAGGGCTTGCTTCTCCACGCTGCAGGCTGGAATCACCACCCCTGACGCGTTTGACAAACACACAGATGTGGTGCTTCGGGACACAGTTTAGTGGTGGGCTTGGCAATCCGGGGTTAAGTTGGACTTGGTCATCTTCAAGGTCTTTTCCAACCTCCATCATTCTATGATTCTACGAGGCTGCTGGCATTTGCCCCACGCCTAGCAAGCAGCAATGGGGAGGAAACGGTGCTGGGGACCCCCTGCTTCCAGGGCCAGGCAGCAAAGCTCAGCGGCGGGGGAACAAGGCAGCCAGACCCCTCCCTGACCCAGGGCAAGGCAAGCTCTGCTCCACATCGTCTCCAGCTCCCAGCGTGCTGCACTGAAGAAGTCTGTTTAGCTGCTCTCTCCTGCCATATAGGAATAACCTGAATCTGGCACAGAGCAAGTTTTGCTGCCCAGGGCTCAGGAGGGGAGACATGACTTCACCCACTTCCTACGGGGACAGGAACTGAGCCAGCGCAGGAAAACTCACTCTGATTAACAACCACGGAGCCAGAATCAGACCCTGCTCGCACTTTCTACCTGCCCTTGAAGTAAGCAATTGAGGAGCCGAGGCTGAACTCCCCCATCTGTGCCCTGGGCGTGCAGAACCACAAAGGATGCTCTGAGCCTGGGTCTGCCATCCACAGCAAACAAGCCAAGATTTGCTTTAGCACAGCTCCTGCTCAGCAGCTGTCAGCCCTCCTGCAAGCTGTGTGGGAAGTTGAGGGAAAACAGGGTACTCATCTGCCAAACACCTCAGCAGGCTTTTAGCACAAGGCTGGAGGCAGCAGGACCAAAACCACCGAGAACTACTCCTGAGCCACACACGTTACCTCTCTTCTGGGGAAACCGCTTTTTGGGGCTCTGAACCAAGGGGAGACAGAAGAGTAATGGAATAGGCAGTTCTGCTTGAGGGCTGCCTCCTCTTGGGTGTGCTGTCTCCTAAAATACTCCTATGGGTATGGGTTCTGATCTCCCCCCTCAAAGAGGGTGAGATCCTGCCCCAGGCTTTTGCTTCTGCATTAGACTCACAGAGCTACTGAAAGAGAGCCATCCGCATCACTACTTTTATTACTGACAGCAATAAAAGCATCTCAATACATAGCGTCCGTCGGCCACGCACAAGCTCAGTGGTGCTTTGCTAATTACTGAAGTTTTCTGTGCTGACAAAGAGATGCCAAGGGATGCAGCAACCGATGGGGAAAAACTGCACAGAGGAATTTCAATACCGCACCACAGATCCCCTGGGCTAGAAGCGTGTTGTAGCGCCTTGCCACAAGGGCCAGTGGGCACTGGAGGCACCCACATACAGGCACAGGATCTGGTCCTACACCTTGAAGACCACCCATCATACTATACTAGTACTCGTTGGAGACAGGAGCCTAATGTGAGTCAGCATTTAGGGAGCTCTGAGTAGAGAAGCAATTCTCCTTCCACAACTCCAAGCATCTCGCCGGCACCTCCTGTCTCTGGCAGCCTTCTTCACCTGCATGGAGCACCTGCCGTAGACGTTATTGTTTTGGATGGCATTGGACTGGTGGATTTGCTTTGCACCTCTGGCACACCTCTGGGAACCCGTCATGCATCTCCTCAGCCACGTGTCCCTGAGCAAAGCTCACCTTCCCACACCAAGCTGGTGCTACGCTGCCAGGTTGCAATAAATGTTGTTACTGCAGCAAGCTGGGTTTGGTGTACAATCAGCAGCACTCAGGGCAAGCAGCTTGGGCATCATCTCACTTGAGCAGGACTTGACAGCTGAAAGAATATCGAAACTTTATGAATACTGGATTGGTTGAGACTAGGACTTACCTCCATAAACTTATTTTCCCACATCCACACGGTCCACACAGGGTGGGCTGAACGTCATCTGGGAAAGGCCAAGTGACCGACAGGACTTTCAGTGGTATTGAAACCTTTTCCAAAGCTGTACGAGTGCTTCGCACGCAGGTTTCAGAAACCCTTTCAAGTACCATAATCTGATGTTAAGGTGCTGGACAGGGATATGCTGGAGCCCAGAACATCCCAAGTCACCCTCATTTCAGTACGAGCTGGGATTTTTCACACCCAGACACATGTACACAGGCGAAAAGGAGGAGTTTAGGCATGTAAAGCACTGAAGGACAAGTTTTCATTGTAAATCATTACGCTCATAGCAGCAAACATTTTCTCCACACTCATCCATAAATTTGGAGCAACAGAACCGCCACCACACACACAGTCTATCCAGGGGACAGTACCTGTGCTCCTAACCAGCCCAAAAGACACACAATTTAAATCAACCAAATCATACGCTAAGGGAAAAATTGTGACTTGTTCACATGGAAGAGCTCCATGCTTGCTTAAGCAATGCTAGGGACAGATCTGACCCAGCTTCAGCAGAAATTTAAGCAATGTTCACCTGATCCTGCGTAAGTCACCCTAAGAAGGGTGTGATCCATTGAGAACGACTGCTGCCTGCGAGCAAGTCAGTACTGATACACAGCCAAGCGAGGGAAACGCCTCCCAACACCTTAAACTGCTGTTTTGCTCTTAGCACTTCTGTTTCTTAATAAACACTCTGTTGGCGGCTCTGAAAGAGCAACCCGGCTGCTTTCTGTACGCGCGTCACAGGGAGCCTGCCGTGGTGCCGGACACATTAGCCAGGGCTCGCCACGCGAGGTCAGGGAACGCTGTCTGGTGCTCTGCACTACTCCTGCAATAAGCTCTGCACCACACCTCGAAAGACTGATTGATTACACGTTTCTGCTTCACTTTAGCAATTCATCTCAGCAGCCTTTCACTTACCTGTACGCTTCAAAGCTAGAGAGATAATCCCTTCATTATCCCCTTGCTCTCCTTCGCAATTCGTAGTTTATTTCAAAATAACTGCAACATTGTACTGGCAGGCAGGAATGAAATCCTGGGTTCATCTCCCAGGGAGCTGCACGTGTTCCTGGGAAAACACCCATCTCGGAGCCAGCAGAGAGTTTATCCCCGTGGCCTACCCACACAAATCACTTTTGCAAAGATTGACTATGGGGGAACCAGCTGTTTCAGTAAGAACAAGACTCTCAGGTTTTTCAAAGCAAGCCACGAAGATCCTGGCCCTAATTATTCGCTCACTCTGTTCCGTCACAAAGTATAAACCCTACGGCCCTAATCTCCACTGTCACTGCTCATCTGCCCCAGAGAAATTCTAGCCCTCTGAATTTTATCCTATAGATTCTGTATAGGCATACAAATAAGGCACGTTTTTGTGCTTCCCTAGCTGATATTTCAGTCACCCGTCCTAGAAACTGTTACCCAAAACAATAAGCTCCTCTGAGTGAGCATCAACCATTCTCCGTGAATATGTCAATAACTGGAAAACATTAGACAAAGCTGAAATAAGTCGTGAGGCTACATAAGTGTTTGGAAGATACAGGAGCATTTGTAACTTCCACAAACCCAAGACAACTAAAATGCTCTTTGCCGGGCTAAAGCAGCACACAGTATCCCCTCGGTTAGGACACCACACTTCCAAGGACCAACGCTGAGGAACAGGGACAAACCAAACCTCCCTCTCAGGCGAGAGGAAACACACGCCAAGTGCCTTCACGCAACTGAGGAAGCGCCTCGTTCGGCACCACAACATACCCCTGCTGAGCCAAGGCCGACAGAAGCATTCTAACATGGCGCCTTTTCCTAAAGATATTCCCCGCTTACTCTTCAGTGAAGCGTAAAGCTGATGGTGTTTCTGTGGCCTGACCTCAGCTTCTCCTAGCCTAATATAAATGTTACACCTATCTCGGGAGGCAGCGAGCTCTTCCTGCCAAATCCCAAGAGCCCTCAAGTCCTGGCTGCATTAGTCCTGATGTCGTGAGCTGTGGGAGAAGGCAAAAAGAAAGAACAAGGCTCTGCGGCAAAACAACGTAGAAGCAGTGCAGGGGACAGATGTGTAAGAGACAGCGGCATTGGAGCGAGTCTGACAGAGGCACGCATTCCCACGTCGCGCTTCAAACATAGCACCGCCAAGGAATGAAGCTTCACACGTGCATATGCACACCGTAACGGAGAATCAAGGTTCCTCCCGCCTCCGACTCAGCAACTCCCAGCAAAACCCGATTCCAAAAAACCTCATTCCTGCTTGAGGGGATGCACTTTAAAAGCCCCCTAAACACCAACTATTTGTCACTTTTCTTTGAGGCAAAGCCGGGACAGGGGAGATACACCTGGAGAGGCAATTAAGGTGACCGGGACAACAGGGAATGATGGCAGATGGCAGTCATGGGGGGTGCTGGGTGGAGAGCACCCAGCCGACACCAGCATCCCCCAGGGAGAGACCGGCACACAGCCACACAGAACGAGGGCACACGCAGCCTTTGCCCCTTACCTGCTCACTTAAGCACCGAAACATACAGAGGTTTTGAAAGAAAAGGTTTTAGAAGTAGTCTGCAAAGCAAGCTTAACATTTTTCTGCTTTGAAAGGTCTCTGTTTTGAAGGACGCAGAGACTGGGCACCATGCAGTGCCCAGACCTTACCTGTGTCATAGTGAACTGTCAGGGGCCTGGAATAATCACCAGTCTTCTCTGGGTGGAAGTCCACCGTTACTTGCATGGCATCGCCAATCCCAAGAGTCCCAGCAGAGGGATCAACAGAGAAAGGGCTGCAACACGGAGAGGCACATCAGGATTATTGTGGGACCTTTGGGGACTACGTTCCTTCTGCCGTCCAGCTCACTCCAGCTCACCTGTATTAGCAAGGGGCCAAGAAACCACAGTCAGCAGCAGAAAAAGAGAACATACAGGGCCAGGAACTGAGCCACCGACCCAACTCCTGAAGAGCTCCAGCCCTCAGAAGATCCTAAGCGATAAAATGACCTCATCTCCCCCATACCCTGCATCCAGTTTTCTGCAGCAAGGCTCAAGAGTCTGACTGCTAGCGATACGATCGGAGGAGGGTTTTTGAAGGGCACGGAGATGGCAAGAGTTATTTGCATGCACAACTTGACACTGAGTTCCTCAGGAATCCGTCTTTTCCTGCCACCTATAAACCTCAAGAGATGCAAATGTCAAGGCAATACCTGTCCCAGTGAGATTACAGCCTGGAAATCAGACAGGGAGAACAGAAGTTTATTCTTGAATGACCGGAGAATAATTAGACTTTAATTGGCAGAATTAATCTATCTTTCCTTTTTTTTTTTTTACCTTGAAAGCATCCTGGGTTTGCCTCAGAAAGGGCACATTTTATCAGCATTTCAATGAAAGCTGTTCTAAGCAAAGAAAAATCTGTACGAGTGCAAAGGCAGATTAGAGTGATACAGAAACAAGAAAACAAGACACAAAAGGAGTATCCCATTTACAGCCTGAACAATTAAATCTCTAGCTAAATGAAGCACCGCTAGCAGGAGCATATCAAGGCACCTTCAACAGGAGGTTTTCTGCGTATTCACAAGCAATGCAGTCTGGGGCTCTGGGTTGTAATCCAGGCTTGGTAACTGTTTGCTTGGCCTACTAGAGAAATTCTGTGCAATGTGTGGGAAATAGTATGAAAATGTGTCGGTGTACTTTAGATTTAACAAGAGCAATTATGATTTGTCGCCAGGTAAACAGCTCTCAGCTGACAGACACATAATTCAGTCCTTTAATGCTCAGGGAAAAGTCAGATGCAACATGTTTCTGCACAACAGCAGCTGGGCTTTGCAGCTCTTGTACAGCCTCACTTAGAAAGCAAAAGTTATTGGATTTAGTGCTTTGCTGGTGGTCAATTTGTCACCTTAAAAATATTTTCTGCAGAGTTTTACAGTGATTGGGGAGTGCAGCCCACAGAAATAATGAGAAAAAATGGAGCCATGCGCAAGCTGAGCTTCGCTCATGGAAGCAGCGACAGCTGATGAAATTGCTGGAGTTCCTGCTCATTAAGGAGACACTGATGCAATTGGGGGCCTGACCTGCTCCCATCACGACTAGCAAGAACATCACCAGTGACTAACGGGGAAGCATTGGGCCCGCAATGTTCACGTGCTGGACCTGAGGCTTTTGAGAGGGAGGAGGAAAGCCAAGGCGCCGCCAGCCTCAGAACCGGGCTGCTCTACATGGCCCTGCACCTGCGCTGGGGGTTGTGCCTGGTTATACTGGGCAGGGCTCTGCTGGTGCTTGGCGGGGATCACTGCCTGCTGTGGGAAAGGCACAGAAAAATTCCCCCCCACCTCTTTTAGTTTGTTGTTTTTACCAGAAACATTGCCAGAACAGAAAAGCTGCCGGTTAAGGGCCACACTTCAGCACTACCTCCCATCCCATGCCCTTCCTACTCCATCCCCATGTCTGCATACCCCTGCCCTCAGATAGCTGGGATGGGAATGACACTCCTGAGGATGACTTCAGGGGATGCCCGAGAAAGTAGATACCTTCACATCTTCAAATTACCAGAGAAGAGGATCCCACCGAGGTCAGGACTCATTCTCAGGACTGAGAAACAGAGCACAAGTCAGACACCGCACCTCCTGCCTCCCACCCCACGCTGTACCCACAGGACAACTTGGTTCCTGATGTAGCAGGAGCTTGGTATCCCTCACGTAGACCTGCTTCTCCAAGACCCAGAGGGATGTAAGGTCCATGCTTCACCTGAACTCTGAACTTCAGTCCACATCACTAAGCTGTTCCCTGCAGCCTACAGATAAGAGATGCTAAGGAAACGTCCCTGACACACTAATAGCCACACGGAAACCACTGCCAACAGATGAAGCTGGCAGGCTCAACTTTGGCCTTTTAGCCATTAATTGTGAGCTGTTCTTTACGGTAATTCTTGTCCTGTTAGATCTACCCTTGTAATGAATAACTACCGCTCCTGACAAAACAGGAAAGATAAGGTTTGGAGGTTTATTAATAGCTCTTCTTCTGACATGCTTTTCAACTACGTCCATTTGTACGTTTGCTTTGTTGTACAACATCTAAACTTTCACAGGTCCAGATCTCCCAACGGTGCCTTGCAGTCCCCAGCTTGTATGAACTCATCTAGCCGCACCAATCTGAGGGAGACCTTCCCAGCAGAACCTGCTGAGATCTTGCCCGTAATTGCCCTTCAGAAAGGGAACAACACCAGATTAGTAAGCAATTTCATTGTGATCTGCCTTGGCGTTTACATCTTGCTTGCTTTCACCAGGCATCAGCTCCCCAAGCTGGGCAAAAGTTAAATCCCATGAGGATAGCACGGGCAAAATACTCCTGACAATTTAGCAACCAACTGACAAGTGAACAACGCTGACAGTTCTGTGGCTCAGCTTTCGCGACTACCGCGCTGCCTTTCCTCCGGGAACCATACGTTTAGTCAGTGCAGCGTGCAACGAGGCTGCAACATACTTCGTCCCATGGTATGTTTCTCTTCTACAACCAAAACCCCTTTACTCCTCTGGTGCCTTAATTTGCATTATAAAATCATCTGAGTTTGTGAGAATTGATTTCATTAAAAGCTGCCTCCAACCCCAAGACCGACAGTAAAATTACTGGTGATTGAATTGCCCCCTCTGTCAACTAAGACCTATTGCAGGAAAAAAAACCCAAAGATCACTTAATCTTGGCATACGTAATGTTTTGGTAATGGTATAAAAGCCAAAGTCGAGCACTGTAACCACTCCAGTAAACACAGTCTGTTAGGTCAAAGCATCCAAGACTCCATCTCCATACTGAAAAAATCCTGCACAGAGCCAGCATCTCACAAGCTCTCTCTTTCCCTCTTTCCCTGCACGTAGGCTCTGTTGTCACATCCCTGTACATCCCATGGTAACTCTCCAGCCCCACACCTCCATGTAGTATAATGGGTACTGCAGGGAGGGATGCAAGGCGGCTCCTGGCACTGTGCCATGTAGGATCATTTCCTGAGCTTCCAGAGCTTGATGGGACATTCCTAAATGGACCTTCTCAGACAGATCCTCTCTAACCCATAGCACAGCATAGCACAGTGTAACGTCAGGAAAAGGCAGTGCTGCACTGAGATCTGCTTCCAGGCACCATTTTCAACTGAAATGTACTGGAATGACATTTATCTCCGTGAATGCCGTGGAGAAGAAACTCACTAACCAGCCTTAACAATGAGAACGGCAGGAAAAGACTTTCTATATTTATACTATTATTATTTTTTTTATTACTACACTATGCAGTGAACAGCTGGGTATGGGCATGCAGGGGGAGGACAGGCACAGAGCCAAGCTGCATAATGGGGAGTGCTTTGGTGTCAGGGTTCCCACACACACACACACACACACCCCCTTTACGAAAGAGGAGTCAAAACGTGTCCATGTTTTCTGGTAGATACCACGGCAAGGGAGAGTTCTGAACAAGCAACAGCAGAAGGATGCTGAATTGGCTCCATGGATTCATTTGAGAGCTCTGCCGTGGAGTAAAATACACCACACGAGTCCTTAGATAAAGTTGTAAGAGGCAAGGAATGTCCTTATGAAGTGACCCGCTGCAAGAGCAGAGCTCGCAGTACTGACCGAGAGGAAAGGTTAGCATTGGAGATGGGCTGAAAAATGCACTGAAGGTGAAAGCTGGTAGGTTACGCTTGATGCCAAGGGAATTTTGAGAAAGGAGGCAGAGAGAAGTGATACGAGCGGCGCACTGGACTAGGAAACTGTGGCGCCTGCAGCTGCCTTGCAAAGGGGCAAGAGCCTGAATTCACCCAGGCCAGAAGACAGAAGTTGCAGCAACTAAGAAGTCTCAGTTGTGCAGAGAGAGAATGAAGGACACAGAGGCCAGCTGATGGTCCACAAACTTTGATCTCTCATTCCCTTCTACTCCACTAAGCCTCCTCCCCCTCTCACGTGCACGCATGCTTACACATAGCGGCACACAAAACTATTATGTGATATTGATGTTGGCTTTAACACAACACTACATCCGTACTCAGCAAAAGTTAAGCACACACTAAAGCTGCTTCAGTTCTCCACTAAATAGGAAGAGACTAAAACAGTCCTGAATGTAAGTCTGTAAGGCTGGCACTCCTACCACCTATGCCATAACTCTTAAATACTGCGTCTCGCATCTACACATTAAGCTCTCCAGGACAGGAAACACCACGCATTAATGTCCAAAGCACAGGTTTAAGTGTTTGTGATGCTGAACAATCATTACGGGAGTCATTCAAAAGAATGCAATGACATTAAACTAAAAACTTCCCCTGTCGTTAATAATGATGCAGCCTTGGTCACAGCCTCTAACGCAGGGAAATTAATCCCCTGACATGAGGAGGAAAACGGTCTCTCCCGCGAAAGCCTCTGTAAGTAGAGTTGTTCAAAGACAATTAACAGCTAATGACCTACTCGCCTGTGGAGCAGTGTATTGGTGAGACTCTCCAGCCAACTTGTCATGCCAGCTGGGAGGCCAGTTCTTTTCTGCTGGGGCTGCTGGAGCCACTGAGCTCACCTGGGACCTCGGGGCAGGCACCTGAGCAACTTCTCACAGCACAAGCAGCAGGGAACCCACTGTCACCCAGCGCAGTCCCCAGCACTGGCTGGAGAAACCACTCCTGGCACACCATGGCCTCATCACACAGGGAGAACGTGGTTGTTCTGCTCCCAGGCTGCAAGGGGACGTGGTGACCTGGTCAAGAGTGGGGAGCACTCGGATTTTGAGTGGAGGATACAAGCTTGGGGGAGTACAGTCGAGATACTGGAGGGCTGGGCTGCTATTCAGGGGACACAGCAGAACCGCATGCAGCCGAGGGATGGAAAATGCAAAAACCTGTATTTGGGATGGAAGAATCCCTGGCAGTGCAGGCTGGTGGGCACGAAAGCCTTTCTACAGAAGAGGAGCTTAGGGGCTGGAGCACAGCACATACAGGGAGATGCTGGGATAAATGGCTTTGCACAGCCTTGAGAAGGAAAGACGAAGGCTGGTATCACTTGGTCTTACTTTTCGTGTTGAGTGCACACCTGATCAAACTTTGACACTGGTCTTGCTCTGAGCACTGTGTTTGCTCACATGATCTCCAGAGGTCTCTTCCAAAGTTATTCTAGGATTTTATCTTCTCCAGCAGCCCAATTCCATTTCACATGTTCCCCGAATTTCTCATATTATTTCTTATACATCTGTGCATATATATAGGCAGATGGTAGACACACAGGCATTAGAGGAACTCAACCTTTAAGAAAGTTCCCAATGAGGAATTCGTTATGACATTTCGCTGAACACTTAAAGCAAAAAAAAATAAAAGAGCAGAAAGACAGGAACCTCAGAGTATTTAAAAAAGAAATCTGAATGAAAGTGGGGGCGACCTAATTAGAATAAAACGCTGCTTATATTCAAAGATCATCAGTTTGAAATTTCAGACTGGCTTTCAAAAGTTCATAACGAAATGGAAGAGATGACTGATGCCTTTGGCTGACATGGGAAATCTTACCAGCTTTTGATCTCTGCGCACACGCAATCCAGTTATTCAGAATTGTACTTTCTTGTGTAGTTTGAAATAAAGCTTTCGTAACGCTTCCCATCCCTTTGTTGCAAATCAGGACTGAAACATTCAATTGGTGAAGTTCAGCATAAAATCCATATCAAGCAGGATTCAACGTACGCCGTATCACGCGATAGAACAGTTGGCAAGGACATTGCCAAGAGATGCTACACACGACTGGGTACTTGTTTTGGTGGTGACAAGTAGATCTGGAAATCCCAGAGGGAAGCTGTACAGGGATTTACAAGTTCCTGCCTATGTATTTCCACAGTGAAAAGAAGCAGCCTGCTTGAACAGCATCCTGGAAGCCTGCTTCAACAGCCTTGCCAGGCTTTGGTAGAAGCCTCTTGGACCTTCGCATTTCCCAGGAGAAAGAGCAAAGAGCCTTCTCTTGACCCCTGTTTTCCTGGGGAAGAAACCGAAGCAACTCAGGTGCACTAAGGCAGACGGCACGTCTTTGCTGCATTCTGGACCTCAGCTCCTACACCAAAACCTCTGGGACCAAGCAACACGGAGCTAACTACCAGCCAGCTGAAGTGGTTTCCTTGCAGGTGCAGTTTCCAAAACGCATTACCCTCTCCAGTTCAGCAAACTGGAAAACCAGTGACTGTCTTCTCAGACCAAGAGGAACAGTACAGGCTGTCCACGACACAGCACACATCAGGCGCTTGACCAGGAGACTGCCGAAATGCCACGTGCTTGTGGCCTCCCAGGGAATGGGTATATTGGGTCAATAGGGCCACATAACCACTTCAGAAGGTACTGAAGATCAAGGGGGTTGCTGGTAGCTACTACAGCATGCTAGAGCACTTTCCAGGAGATCTGAGAGAGACAAAGCTCTAGAAAAGGCTCCCAACCCACGCACCAGGCATTTGCTGCACCTTTTGCCTGTGCGCCCATCGGCATTCTGCTTTGGGGCTAAAGTGCAGGTTTGAAGCCGCTGCCAGCTCATCTCCACTTAAGAGCTCATTCTAATGAAGAATAGTGGATCCCAGGGACCAGATCAAACCTACTGGAAAACCAGGTTCTGGACCCCACAGGGTTTTTGTCAGGGTCTCAATACCAGTTGCTTTGATCTATCATCTCTGATTGCACTTGCTACTATAGACAAACTGCTGGTAAAGCTGATGATAAATTCTTAAATGTCTCTTCCACCAGCTCAGAGCTTGCCCATTTCTTAACACTGCCTTTGGTCTTCAGGAACTGAGCTCCTAGAGCTGTCGTCTGCCACACAGGATCTTACACAGCCCGAGGGCAGTCCAGCTGCCTTCCTACATTTGCTCGTTCAATCTAACAGAATCAGTCTTGCACGACTGTGCACTGAAGACACCGTTGCACTATAAAACTCCACTCTGCAGCTTGCAGAGTTTTAGCAGAGGCTGCGCCATGCTTCAAACACTATAATCAACAGCAAACCCCACGTGCCCTGCCCATTTCCAGCCACGGCAGCAGTACAGCAGCTCACACGCTCTGGCTCCTTTTTGTCGCTGTTTACCAACTGTATTATCACACAACAGTGTTTTGCACAAAAAGAGATGAGCTCCCTACCTCTGAGGGCTGATGCAGTAGCGGGCCGCCCCGTTACCGATGTTGCGAACCAGCAGTGTTTTCTGGGTGCTGTACTTGACTGGACAGGCTGAGAAGTTCACCTGGTCGGGGAAGGCCAGGATAGCTCGGGCACCTATAGCTCGGAGAGGCACAACAAACTTCTCCCCTTTCTGTGATGCAGATGAGCTCGTGGAAATAATCCTGCGGGGAAAGAAACAATCTCAGCACAATGCTTTTAGTACTTTCCCCACGGCAGAAGGAAAACTGCTGTTTTCTATGGCTGTAGCAGTATCATTCAGTAACGCAACAGTACTTTTTACCTTCATGAGCTTTCATTCCAGTAGCATGACTTGCACAGGGTCGTTAACTTGCAAAGGAGAAACAACCCCATTGATTCACCTGCTTTTGCAGCAAGCTGGCAGCACCACAATTACCTGATGCTTTGATTCCGAGACACCAGAACAGTCTCTTCATGCAAGGGATCACAGCACTAACGCAACCTGCTTCGATCGCCACTGCAGACTATGGGAAGCACCACTGAGAACCCAGCTGTGCCACAGCACTAACTCCAGTGCCAGCAACGCGGCGACCTCGTTGAAGCTTGGCAGGGGATGCTCAGGTACACTTTCAAAAGGACTTCACCACACGCATAGTCAATGGTCAGTCTTCGGTGAAATACTTCACAAGCTGGACACGGTAATTGCGGCAGCGTCAGGGCAGTGCAGGGTACGGCTGTATTTCCTGCCCCTTCTCACAGCGTTATAGGGCCAAGGCTGGGGACACGCACCCTTCAAAAGCCACCTGATCCATCTCCCCACACCAGAGCTGGCTCAGCTCCAGACCCAAACTGTTTTTGCGAGAGGTTTCACAAGTACCTAAAAGCGCTAACAGTTGCACCCCTGCCCTCAGCAGCCTATGCCACCTCTGCGCTAGAATTAAAGGGTGTTAGTTCTTCCTGTGTCTGAACTCCGTTTCCCTTTACATCTCACCCAGCCTCAGGGGGCACAGGAGACAGCTCTGGCTGATGCCGTAATCACACCCCTCTGTAAGGTCTGTTCTAGAGGAGTAAGTGACGGCGTGCCTGGTTAGCACACCCACCCCAGGCAGGCGGCATCGGGAGCTGCACACGGGGGACACTCAGACACCCCACCAGAGCAAAGCCGGCTGTGCAGTCCCAGCCACTGCCTTCTGCAGAACAGAGCCAGGCAATCCCCCCCGCGCCCCGGCTGTCTGGCGTTTAGCAGCAGGAAGGCAAATCAAATTACCAAAACCATGTTACTGTAGAGATGAGCAGAGCAGTCTCCAGATGTATGGCGTGGCATCGCTGCGCTGGAACTATCACCTTGCCCCCACTGAAATCAGTGGTAAATCTGCTGCCATAGGGCCAGGAGCCATTACCCCCAGCAGCGCTCTTATGGATGAGCTGATAAAAACTCTGCTTCTCGTCACTCACTGGCTGCCCTGATTTTTTCCTCAGTGCTTTTAATTAATTTGATATTTTTATCACTGTTGAAGCAGCAAGCGCTTTAGGATTTTAATGATTTAGGAATTGCATACAGCAGCAAACTCCCTTCAGCAGAACCGATCCAGCCTCCGCCACAGCTGGGATTTCCTGCTCCTGTCCCCATCCCCTCCTGGAAGGGCCCTAAGGCAGCCAGCCCAGGCACAGACACGCACCTATTGCTCTAACCCAAGCGCTGACAGCCAGCGCCTCACCCACCACCCAGCACCTCGCCTACCACCTGCTCAGCTGGGGTTTAAGCTTGTCAATACAGATGCTGCCCCATCCAAGACAAAAAGAATAATCTCCTTTTCTAGACATCTCAAATATTCGCCCTAGAAACTGCAGAAGGGCTTTTGCTTTTCCTATTTGGAAGGTAAAATACTAGGAAGGGAACTGCAGCAAGCAACCTGCATGATTTAATACCGCATTTCAGGAAAGCGTTTCATCTTCAGCAAGTCGTTCTGAGTTAGCAATTTTGTACTCAATCTTGCAGCCTAAGCCCTCTAAAATAAAAGCTATGGGCAGCCCATATGAATTTAAAGCACCTATTATCTGGCTACTTCACGTCCTGCACTGTTTCGATCCTCAGAAACTCATTAGCAAATGAAGAATGTTATTTGCTTTTGTTGTTGTTGTTCTTTTGGCCACACTACTGTAACAAAGGCATTGCAAAGCCAATTGAAAGCTACCTGCCTTATTAAGTCTTGGCATGCCATATTTACTTAGCTCCCTCTTCCAGGTGCCAGGTAGGCAGAGGAGGATGCAAGTTCAGATCAGCAGGAGGATAAAGAAAAAAGGAACTTCAACAACTGGAGCTACTTGGAGCAAGTAAAAGGAAGTAATTGTCAAGGTGTTGTCATTGCTAAGGAGCAAATGGATCAACAGCAATGCAATTAAGAGCCCAAGAAATAAATCCCCCCCAAAAGCAAGCACAGGCAGCCTTCCCAGCTCCGTTGCTGGTGAGGGGCGCTGGGACCACCTGCACAGCAATGCACAAGGGATTTCTCCAGGGACCTGAGGGCAAGGCTAAAGCAACAAGGATTTGGTTTCACAGAGACAACCACGACCTTGAGAGAGAAAGATGCCTCTCGCCATTCATGCAGATGCACATTATGCTCCAAGCCCCCTCTCCAGGGACACCGTGGGACATGGCATCCCGTGCAAGGCTTGACTCAGCACTTCAGAGCGGGCTGACCCTTCAGCCACGCTCTACCACCCCACCAACGTGGGACCTTGCACCAGGCTGAATGCAGCGCCAGCCCAAACAGGGGGAAACCCAAGGCAAGAGGGGTGCTAGGCAGAAGCTGGCTGCTTGTGCCACTGTGAACCCATGGTCCCTTAAGCTTTTGAAAGCTGAATTGCCCTCCCTTGGGGGCAACAGGTTGCAAAGTCTCTACTTCAGCACTGCCTCGTGTTACCAGGGCACTAACCCTGCTACGCACTTGCTTGCAGCCTAGGGGCACAGTTGAGACCAGTTCAAAATGTTGTTCTGCTTCGCAACTGCAAACCCTTAGCAGACTGTTTAAGACCAGGTTTCTAAATAAACGTGCCTGGATGACAGAGGGGTTGCATCCCATCTATGCTTTAAAGTTTGCTGTGTTTAGACACAGCTTCAGGCTATAGGTTTTCATGAAAACACGACTTCATCCTGCATACAACTCCCCTCTCAGTTTCACGGAAGATACAGACAGTTGTACGATGGCTCCCCTTCTCGTGCTCCCCTGTGACAAGCAGTAAATTACAAGCTCTGGCCTTCCAGGTATCACCACTGGCGTCTGAACTGGCACCCACTGAGACTGAAGCAGCTGCTCGTCTTGGGTGTTGTTTCAGGCTCTTTGTAAACTCAGGCTAACAGTAATTACTGTCGCAGCAATATCAAGCCTAACTGCCCAGAACCCCAAACTCAGATGTCAGTTTCCCTGCATAACCTATCCCAAATGCTTCACTGAATTCCTTGCAGCAGCCAACCTGCAAAGAAAAGATCCTTGTAGCATGAGGTAACACAGCAAGCCAAGCAGGGAAAGCTCCCGCTGAAACCCTGATATAAAAAAAGGCTGGAAAATAAGGGCCGTGACAACAGAGGAGAGACCAGAGGATGAAGATCCGTTCGCAGCAGAGGGGGTGCCCCTGCGCCTGCCCCCCTCAGCCGCCGGTTCGCAGGAGTCTTTGAAATGAGTCACTTGGCTTCAGGTTCCTGTGGCGCCGCGCCATTTGCCTTGGTCTTCTGCCCCTTTCCTCCTCACAAGAGTCATCTTAAAAGTATTCTTGGAATAGCTTCTGTGCACAACAAAACATCTAGCAGGGCTGGGCTGAATTTTAAAGGACTTCATTTCAGTCATGCAATAACTCACCGTCCTGTCATATTTCAGAGTAATCAATGTGCATTAATTCAGTCTCCACTGAGCATGAGCAATGAATTTCACAAACCTCACAGACTGAACTTGCACTGCCTGAAAACAGTGCACTGCTACAGTGAAAAGAGCAAGAGGACAACACAGAATAAGCTCTGCTATGTTTTTATGTGCTTCTTGCTTCCTTCTTCCTTTACAATAAACTACTAATAAGCCTGAAGGACGCACAAATGGAAGTATTTCTGTCTGTTGTTTATCTGCCGGTCAGTGCCACAATGGTTTCCAGTTCAGCAGAGGCCGTCAGACCATAACGCAAGAACACACGGGAACAGGGGCTGGCACGAGAACACCCACGCTGTACAATGGAGCCATAAAACAGAAACGTGCAAATCAGAAGCAGCAAGAGTAACAAACTGGAAATGTTGCCCAGCAGAAAAATTAGCAGTTCATTTATAACGCAAGTGCCAATAAACCAAGAGGCGCGTCAGCTATTCCTTTTCTGACAGTCTGACCACGTGGCACATTCCCAAATGACTGCGAGACAGTAGGAAACTGCTCATTTTCCAAGAAAGGGCTACGTGGCATTTCAGCCACTAACAACTCACATGGCCCTATTACTTAGGGCTGAGGCACAATTTTACTCCTTTCAATCAGGAGTGACTTCACTGAAGTCAGACTTACTCCAGGGAAGAACAGATTCAAAGCAAGAGAATGACACAAACCGGCTCCTCATCAGGAAGACCCAGACCCCACTTCACTGGGTTACCCACAGTCCCTGTGGATCATGCAGTATCAGAGATGTAGGAGTTATTCAAAGGCAGCACTCCTGAGCCTTCCACAACTAACACACAGATACTCTGCAGGGAAGCAACTGCAAGCCCAACACAGGTGGCTTTACAGAACCATCTCCCAAAGCCTGCCTCTTGGCTAAGGGCTTTTCAAGGTGCTCTGCACATCCTGACCATGCTACTGATGCATTTCTAGCTGAGCGACAGCACTCCGGCACTTTCCTGACTCACACTCCATCAAGTACGAGACAAAAAGTTCGATTTATACAACATTCTGGTTCTGCTGTAGAGTCCCCATGTGCTCCTCACCAAGCAGACCACATCCCTCTCCCAATGCCCTGCAAGGAGCACAAAACCCAGGTCGGCAGAAACCACCAGGGTGTCGCTCGAGCTGTGCAGAGGACCTCGCTGGCACAGCTCCCTAATGCCACACACTCACCAGTTCAAGGGCAAGACAAGGGACAAAGTACTGGACATGAGTGGTCCTGGGAGTTACCTCACCCTACTTCTATTTGGGGTGATGTTCATGTGTTGCTCTGCTGCTTCTCTGTAGTTGAAGAGCAGCTCTTTGCCCTTCATGGGAACCGATTTACTTCCATCCCAAAAATGAATGCTCATGAATACTAGTCAATCACATTTTAAAGGAAGCAGTGTCCCCTGCAAAGCCTACCTCGGTGGGATTAAGCTCTTATGTCACTTGGGCAGTATGGAGAACTGCCCTAAGCCAACATCATTTTAACCTTCCATACGAATGACGTAAAACAATTTCTCAGTCCCTCCGCAAAGCAACAGATCATTTCACAAGCATGGGGAGCCAGGCACCACAGGGCATTTCCTCTCTAGTTTGCTACAGCCATGCTGTTTGAGGATAGGACAGGGTGTTCAACTACATCTAAGCAGCAAACGGAAGATGAGAGAACAGCTGTGCCCAAAGAGAGCCTGCACCTCTGGCCTGGCACAGAAACACCAGCTGGCTCAGAGCGACCCCCTCACCTTGCATCACCCACAAAGTCACGCAAAGAACTGTGCCAAGAGGCAGCAGAGTGCTGGTGTAAAGAGTCAGCCTGTCTGTCTGTGTTCCCCTGCAGGGCTTCCTCCCTTCCATGCCAGGTACTAAACCCTTTTGCGTTAACAAGCCTCCAGGTAACACCGCCGCCCCTTCACATCACGGCACAGTGCCAGACTTGCCAGGGCCACAGCACCGATGTTCCAACCTCCGAGCAAAAGCACGGCACACGGGGCAGGGAATAGGTGCCAGCTGACACAGCAACCACAGCCCCATGCACGCAGGCACAGCCACACCAGCGTGACTGCCCAAAGGCTCCAGGCTAACACTCTGCCTGCAGATGCTACCTGCCCCTTCACTCCTGTGTGCGCTCCAGATGCCTCAGTCCTCTGCAGCACACCAGCCTCCTGCTGGTTAAAGACATCTGGAGCTCAGCGTGTCTGGGCCAGGCTGGCTCCCTGCCACGAGCACAGCGCATCTTCTCCCCTAGAATCACAGCTGGAGCACAGGTGGGCAAGTATCCTCAGGGGCAGCACAGCGGCAAGGCTGGAACACAGAGGGTATGAAAAAGCATCACCTTCGCTCCAGCCCAGGGTGAGGCAGGGAACTGGTTGCCAGACGGGAAAGGGGAAAGCTCTCTGGATCTAGCCATTCCCCTAGCGTTTTCCATCATAATTAAGCCCCTAACATCGAGTAGAGAGGTGCGATGGCTAAACACCTTATCAGCACCCCTCCCTGCCATTTCCCTACTGTCCCACGTGCGCCTTCCCCTGAAAACGCCCAGGAAAGCACAGGGAGGGAACGCACAGCTCGTCAGTCCCTGCTGCGGTGGCATCGCATGGTGCTGCCAGCCAGGATGTGACCAGCTGCAGGCTGCCTGACCACAGCCTAGAGCAAACCTCGCAGCACGGCATGGGCTATGACCGGTGTGCAAGAAAAGTGCCGGCTTCAGACAGAACGTTCCGCCGTCTCACTACTGCGGCCAACACGATATGCATTCAAGAAGCAACTCCAGTTTTCAAAGGTGGTGGTCCTCACTCTGATCAGGCTCAGCTTTGGGTCCTCCAAACAACAGGTTTGTATTTATGCAAACAGGCTTTTGTATTTATAATTATCAGAGCAAACCCGTAATTATGCAGCAATAGTCAGATACTAGAAACCAACACCATGAGAGGCCACCCCACCACACAGTGCACTCTTATCCCTGAAGCCAACAGACATGGCATTAAACGTTCCAGCACCAAAGGATAATCACAGTCTGAAGCATAGAAGAGCCTCCAGCCTATGACAGCATCATCTTCACCACAGGAAAAGTTTCCCCCAGCTGCAGATCCAGTGCAATGCCACCGAAACCAGGACAGTGCCTCAAAACCCACAGCAGATGCCCTGTTCTGAACCCAGCCCCGCAGGTTCACCTCCCACTGAAGGCACACACCTCTCGGGACCTCCAGTCTCACCTTGTTCTCATCAGGGGAGAAAACGATGCGGAAAGTCGCAAGCATGCCAGGCAGTACCTTGCGGCACACAGCATGGTGGCTGATCAGCTTGAAATAAGGTGAGCTCTCCAAGATGACCTTCACCAGCCCAGGAACCTGCAGAAAAGAGAGGAAAGTATGATCTTGCAGCTTGTGGAAACAGGGGGAGAGAAGGCCTGGTGATACCACCTTCACAAAGCACTTTTAGCTCTGGAGGTACATACACGTAACACATAAGAGTGAACATTAATCCCTTCTGCCTGGGCAAAACAGCTCGAGGCCAGAGGCAGCAGGGCGATGAAGGAAGGGCCAAGCAGGGAAGACACCAGCAGCACGGCGGTATAATATCTGAATCAAGTCACCCGTGTATTCAATAAGCCCAGAGAATCTGCTGGCTTCTGCCCGTACACATCCAGGCAGACATGCCCCTAGAAGGGGCATGTATTATCTGAACGCCAAACAGTACGTGTTAATCCTGGCGGAAGGAAGAAATTCACTTTAACGTGCTGGGTTTGAGCGGGGCAGTCAAGCTGCGGTGCTACAGTCATGTAGGCAGACCAGCAAGAGGGGACCACAGATACTGTGGCCTTACTGGGAATAAAAGCAGCAAATGAAGAGCAAAAGGAGGAAACACAGGAAGACAAAGAGACAACCCCAGAAACAGAGAGATGGCTGGGAAAAACCAAAGGGAGCTGGAAAGAAGCAAGGGAGAAGCACAATATGCTACAAGGAAAGGCTGATGCAGAGGATGAGAGCCAGCAACCTGGCCAAGTGATGGAAAGCCAGGCGACCCCCCAGGCTGTGCCTATCAACTAGGGGCTTCAAAGGCATTTTCTGCCCCGAGATACATGACTGGCACTGCCTGGCGGTGGTTTCATTATTAAAAGCCAACCTCTGCTCTCCGGAGGCTCCTGCTGCCTGTGACTGTAGCCAGGCAGCTGCCAGCGCAGGCAAGCCAGATCCCTGGGGACCCCTGCCCACCCCCAGCAGTCCCTGCAGGCACCCTGCTGCACGGTTCTGCCCTCTGGGGCACCACCAGCACACAGACAGCACACAGGCATTTCCCTAGCACATAGAGAGCAACCCCTGAGCGCCAAATCTCAAAGTCTGAAGCAGGTGATTTGGACTGGTGGGCAGCTTCACGGATCAACAACAACCCCACATGAGGCTTGGAAAAAATGGAGGCTCACTCTGCACCACCCACCCGAGCCTGGTAACCCGTGGCCAAGGCAGTCCTGAACTCTCCAAACGCCCTTGGAACCCAGCAATGTCCTGGGGCGGCGAGTTCCAGGAGCCAACTTCACAGTGCAGACAAGCATTTTGGTCACCATGTCCCTTAGAAGGGGAGCACGTGTGGCTCAGACCTTCAGCAAAAGCCACCCAGAACATCTGAGGGTGCTGAGGAACAGCCTGAAAATAGAAAAGCAATTTTACAACACAGGTAAGAGCAGGAAGTATATAGTACAGCACTTCTGTAGTTGCATGATTACAGAGCCTCTATGCGGAATACATTTTGCTGTCAGCTGGATTTTTATGGGGCAGACAACTTCAGGCTACCATGCAGTGTAACTCAGTATGATTCAGGGGAATGTGGGAAACTGGCACGAAAAACTTGAGACGGAGCACAACGTTGCTTTTCTCCAGGACATCGCCAAAAGCCAACCAATTTAGAATATAACACCCTCGCAGGATTATCCTCTCTGTCTTTCTGTATTTAAAACATACCAAAGATTTTCCTGGAGCTTATCTTACTTTTACACCCATGCTCTCCAGTGGTTGAGCTCTAACTAGCTTCACAACTACGTTGTTTTGGGAAAAAAACCACAGTTCACACATTGCCTCCCCCTTCACAGGGCACGTAAATCCCAAGGTGCAGCTTTACACAGTACAAGTTTATTATCATTTACTGGGAATGGCAGAAATGTTAATGCAGATGATCTTTTCCACTTGAGGAAGCATGAATAGAGCAAATTAACTGTTTGCCTGTTGGCTGGTACTTGGCAAAGATAAACATTTTGAAGTGCTGCATGGATAATGGAGCAGGTGAAGCCAAAGACTCAGTGGGAATGAAGCAGAGAGTAGGAAGAGAGAAAGTGAGGACTGAGGCACATTTTAATCAGGGACGAGGATACCTACAGCAAAGACTGCCCAAAATTCAGCGCAGATCACACCAGTGGCATCCCCCGGGTGCAGGCACACATGCTGCATCTTATCAATGTTCCCAAGTTAAATGCCAGACCAGGAATGGTGCAGTACTCTCCCGGAATAACTGAGGGAGCACACCCGCATCCTTCCTTGCCAAAGGGTCTTCCATTTTCACCCACATCCCTGTCACAACCTGTTATCTCAGGAGATACTTGGACTTGCTGTTCTTCCACCTGCAGTATGCCTCGACAGCTTTTTTTTGTTGTCCACCTGTTTGCCCTCCCCAACAGGGAAATTTGGAAAGGAGGCGAATTCACTGTCTCTTGTGCACACTTCCATCTTCCCATCCCACCCTGCCCTCACGCATACCCCTTCCTCTTCATTACAGAAGAGTATCCTTAATTACACCCCTCTTTCTGACCTGTCTCTACTGCCCATGCACTTACTGCTACGTATCAAGAGAAACCCCTGCGTGTATGAAAGTGCGCAGGGAGAGAACACCGAGCTCAGCTCCTTTCCTCCCTCCTGCCTTTTCCCACCAGCTTGCCCTTGGCACATGCCTCATTCCAGCAAACGTTTCCCCAGCTGAAGTTCAAAAGGTCCCAATTTCCCTCCTGACAGTGGAACAAAACTGCTGACATTTTTCAACTTTTCCATTCTCAACTTTCTTGGGAAGTCTCAAAATGATCGTTTTTTTCAAGTAAAGGTGGAGACCTTTGAGGGCACTTTACTCCAAACAGGCCGTGGCTCTCCAAAGGGGAAGCAGAGCATCACGTTGTCTCAGGAAAACCTGAGCAGAACCCAATTAAGCTTAGCAGGAGCCTGAAGGGGCACCTAAAGGCCTCCCGCTGCTGCTGCTAAATCAGCCTGCTTCCACTGCTGTTTCAAAACACCTTTCCTGAAGCGCTGTTACCACTAATTATAACTTACTCCAGCATAAAGTGGAGAAGACCCCACCCCGAGCTCTGACAGCCCGTTCAGCTCTCTGTGCAGCTCACCCAGAGGCAGAGGTGCCCTGTGGAAACTGGGATTAACCACGGAGCCACCAGGACGCGGTGCACACGCGAGGGAAAGCACGAGGGCAGGGAAGAACTGTACAGCCCCCAACATTCCCACCCGTGCAGGGCTTCCACGGGGAAAGGTGCTGACCAGAAAAGCTCCTTTCAGCTAGGTACCACCAACACACAGCCAAAACCAGGGGGAGAAACCTCAGCATGGCAAGGTTTCCACCGTCTTGCAAAATAAAGGCGGTGAGACGTTTTATTCTGGATGCGCTGTGCTGCAGCAGGCGACTGGCTGTGCTGTGCACCGCACGGATGACACTGCTCTCCAGTTCCAGCACAGGGTTAAACTTCCACATCCCAGCACTTACCTTGTCCACGTTCCTCAGAATCAGTGGCACTTCATAGACCTCATCGGGGACGTAGCTCTGAAATACCACCTCTGATGGGAAAGGCCGGAACAAGCTCTGTTCCAGGGCAACTGCCGAGAACTGGAGATGCAAAAGAGAGCAGAGAGTTTCAGCCGCGGGGAGAAAGACTCATCGGTGAGAGAATACAACACTGGCCTCCAGCAAAGGACAGTCCCTTGGTGAGTACGCCTGCCCAGCTCACGCTAGGGGAACAGAAGCTCACCCACCTGTGTTCTGAGCAGATCAAAAGTTTCTGGGCCACACTAGAGCAGGCTCAAGCGAGCAGCTCTTTTGGCAGGTGTTTCTCCAGGTCGCCTTCTCCAACAGGCAAGGCAGCACTTACCTCCGGCAGAGCCCTGGGCTAACACGGTCACACAGCTCCAGAGCACTCACTGCAAGAGCTGTAAGCACTCGTGGAGCAAGGGAAAGCCAAGAATTTACAGGAGACCCCATGGGAAACAACTTGGGGATCATCTTTACTTTGAGACACAGAGACCGAGCCCAACACATCCTCAAATCTCTTTTTTGACACACAGCCCAGAAACCAGGAAGAAGAGAAGACAGGCCAGAAAGGAACACCGCCGTTAAGAAAGCGACAGATGAGGTGGTAAGTTCCAGGTACTTTCCCAGCATCACTGGGCAATCTGAGTAAAGCTGGACTTGGCATCTCCTTTTCCCACGAGCTTTAAATGGATGCTTCATTATATTCTATTATTGCCATTTTCTTTAATACCACTACAGAAGCAGGTCTGAAAACATACAGAAACAGCAAATGCTTACAGCGCCGAGGCGTTACTTTGAGAAAACTCCTCCCTGCTCTGCCTCCCCCCTTCCAGCTGAACTCTTCACACTCACAAGACACAGGCACGTCTCCTGCTTCTCCACAGGAGTCAGGGTCGTGCTGAAGCCAGCGGCCACAGCACACGGCCAGTTCTGTGTGCGCTCGTCCGAGGCGTTCCCAACCTCACGCGCTGTCTAGGGCAATCCTTAACCAATTTGCTACAGGTCTCTCGCTGGCAGTTTTCCACTCAACAGCCTACCTCAGTCATCTACCCCTTTGGAACGTGTGTTATACTAAGCAGATCTGTAAGAAAAGCAGCTTTAAACACACGTGTAAATAAACACTGATCCAGATAAAGCACACCCACTCCCCTCTGCCCAGGGCCATTCCCCTGTGTACCCGGCAGCCTGAAAAATCTAACACCCTGTACGGGTCCCACTCGTTGTTCCAACCCAAAGCATTCATGCAATTGCTTTAGCTACACCTTGAGTAGTTACCGTAGGCCCTCAGCCCTCAAAGGCCAACGCTGCCACCACTGAGGGCATCCTATGACCCCAAGTGTTCGACAGAGACTACACCAAACCAAGGGCTGGCTATTTCAGCAGGAAGGTGGGAAATTGCAAGCTTGCATCCTTGTGGCCCGCCCCAGCCTTCCCCCAGTATCATGCTTTAGCCGCAGTAGCTCATCTCCAGCAAAAGCCACCAACTTCAACAGAGGTTGTTTATATGGGCTTAGCGCAGGTCAGGACTTCAACATCTCACTGGGGAAAAATGTTTTACCTTTCCCCCAGCAGAAGGAACTCCACACCGGCAGCAGTCTGAAACAACAACAGGACTTAGTCACCAAGGCATTTAGATAAGCTGGAGGCAAGCCTGTCACAAGCACGCGCTCTCTTCAAACGTCACATCAAACAGCAAGGAAAAGGGCAAGAAAAGGCTACCTTACGATGGGAGGCTTCGCTCATGTCTAGAAACTGGATAATCTGGGGTCGCCGCATCTCCCGAGTGCTGGCCAGCCTCTGCTTGGTGGTAAGAGACATCTCCTTCAGGAGGGCAGAGGGAGTCAGCTGAAATGCAAAACACCAGCAAGAGCTACAGAACTGCCTTTATTCAGAAAGGCTTTTCTTCTTCAAGAGCCACCGATGAATAATTTGTGATCATAGCCGCTAGGATAGTCCTGGAAGTCCCATAACTACCTGTTGAAATATTTACCATTAGTAAATTAATGATAGAGAGTGCAATACACATGCTCCAAACAAGTAGCTTTGTCCCGTTAGCTTCTCCTTCGTGATTTGATGTGACGTGTTGGGGGTTTTGCTCTTCGGGCATTTGTTTCCTTTCCAGTTTGGCCGGAGTGAGCCAGTGACCTTTGAAAAAGGTTGGGAGGAGTTACCAGAAATCCCTTAACTCCACCCTTGCACAACGCTCACAACCACCACACATGTGGAGATGTCACTGCTGGGTGAGTCAGGAAAGCAGAAAATCAGTGTTGTGCCAAGACTGAGGTGGAGAGGAATGGCTCCAAGTTTTAGTTATCTCTTTTGAATTAGCACTTGTTTTCTCTGTTTGGGCCTCCGAGACCCCTCCACAGAAGTATGCAAAGGTATCTCCTCGACAGAGCTTCAGCACCAGGTCATCTTCAGCCAAGTGAGCTCTGGTCAGCAAAGGGCTGTCTGAGGATGGGGAGGAGGAATTTCCCTGACTCCGCTGCTGTCTGCAGCGCTGGATCTGTGCTCCACACGGGATACGGGACAGAACAACTGTTTTGGAACCTGTTCCATCTGGGACCAGCCATACCTCTCGAAACCTTCAAGCAGAGTTTGAGCAGCCCACCACGTGCCCAGCTGCCTGGAGGGCAGGTATGGTCAGAGCAGCGCTGGCAAGCATCCCGAGGTGACAAAACGTTACTGCCCACACAAAGGGGGCGGAGAGAAGCACACGCTCACGCTTCAGCTATTCCGGTGCAATGCCCGGTACGTTCATTTAAATGGCTCCAGTGGCACATCCAGACACAACTCTGGACTTCCCCTGAAGCAGCACACAGTCCATCCCCTACCGCACCATGGTCACCACCTCCGACAGAAGCATGGCAGCAGAGAGACGGGGAGGTGGTGTCCAGCTTCACAGTGCTGCCAGACAACAGGAGGGGCAGGTAGAGGAAGGACGCGGGGGCAGTTTCCAGCCTTACACAGCTCCTACCTGGCCGCAGCAGGTACTTACAGTTGCAGGCTTCTCTGTCCCTCTGGCTAGCTTCGGCTTACGAGGCACTACCACTTGGCTCGGGAATCTACCAGCCATCCTGGAGGACCCCGTGAACCAGCGGGGCTTTCCAGTGGCCATGCCTCAGTTGACCTGCAAGGAACAGCAACGGGACTTGGAAAACCCAGCATCCCCTTCCATGGCAGACCCAAAGGAGACAGCTGTGTCTCCGGGCTGTGGCTCCTTCATAACTGGAGAGCAGCCGGCATCCCCACCCTGTTTCATAACTAGACCATATTTCAGTGGCAGAGTTAAGACTGATAGAAGTAAAAGCCCAGAACAAACACTCCAAAACAGCCTTTTGCTGTGGGCGCAGTCCCACAAGCCACAAACACGCATCAAAGACTGCTGCCACTTCTCATCTTCTCCCCCTCTTCCATGTATTTTGGAACTATTTGCTGGAATTATTATCCAAATCTCTATTAATACCCAAACTGTCCTTTATTACTCTTTAAAAGTTTTTTGGTGGGAACAATGTCACTTCACTGCTTCATTTTGCAAAAACAGCTGACCCGATGTGACTTTGTGCCTGACCCTACTAAGTGCTCAGACTATTATGAACAACCTTACACCCAGGGATCGCTGCTGCCCCAAGCATCAAAATCAGACTGCTCTCCTACTTTGCAAACCAAACGCCCATCCTTTGTGCAAGGAGCTTGGTGATGTTTTTAACTAAGGGACCATAGAGTTCAACACTCTGATTAACAACTATGGTTTCTCAAAGCTAATTTGGTTAGGTTACAAAACTTATCCAGCAAATACGACTCCTTCCAGGCATGAAATTACCATGCCCAAGAGCCTTTCTCCATGGAGAATGAGGGCCTTATTTTTTTCACTTACTAACACCCAAACTCTAGGCTCCCTACAGGCATGAAAAGCTGTAGCAGCAGAAATAAAAGCATGAAACCATTAAAGTCGCATGAGCAATTAGCTCAAATAGAAATACAACAGATGTGACAGCTTGGCCACTTCAGGCTATCCTAATGGCAGTTCCTCTCAAGCATCCTTATCCTGCAGGCAGCGTGGCTTAACAGGTCCATGGGCCATCCTTCTTCTATCACCAGCCTGCTGACAACCTCCCCATCTGTCTCTCAAAAAGTGGGTGTGCAAGAAAGGGAAAGAAAACACCCCCAGAAAGTGGGTCTCAAGCACCGACAAAAGTCAAAGGTGAGTATGTACAGCATTTACTAAGCACTACTTTGGACGAGAAATCGTTTCCCCTCCCTTTCTGGCTAACTGGACCAAGGAACAGATGGATGTCCCCACCTCTTTTTTTTTCTGGGACTTGAAAGACCAGTGGCCTCAAACCCAGCTCTACCCTAAAATTATTTTACATCCTGACAATAAGTAAAAAATCACAGATCCTACCCCCTCCTGCTTCCTCCTGTTCCACATCATTTTTCTTCATGTGGACTTGCTGTACACAGCTAGACACCATTCTATGCAAAGACCACCATTCCCTTCCCCTCAAGTTTGACCCACATCCTGCAAACGAGGCAATACTTTCAGCTCATTACTCCCGAAACAGCTACAGCATTGCGCATGTTCACGGTACCAGGCCCTTCATAGTTTCAGGGAACAACAGGGTTGCCATTTCCTTTTGTCCTTGCCGGGAACATGAGAGAACAGCACGGTCCTACGGACACAAGGGCATGCTGCAGCTGGAGCTCGGATTGAAAGCCAGAAATAACTATTCGTTAAGAGAGAAATCTAATGGGGATGATACAACACTAATCTGGGTATCAGTGCTTTATTACTGGGTCTTGGGAGTAACTGGATTATTTGTTTCAATTTTCTAACTATAATTTCACTTCACTTGAAACTAATCCTGCTCATCATGCCCACACCAGTTATTTCCAGAGGGCTTCCAGTCTGCATGCCCCCATACCAGTCCAGCAGCTTCCCCTACCCTCTAGCCCCAGAGTTAGGCACTTCCACAGCCCCACTTCCCTGGAGCCTGCAGGGACCAGCCTCCTGCATTAGGAGGAAAGCAGCAGAACTAAGAAAGCAGCCACATTCTCCTGCGGGGGCAGGACAAAACAGCAACCGCAACACAGCCCACCTCCAGCCACCACCCCTGGCTGCTGCACGGGGAGCTCCATCTTCCCCACCTCAGAGAGCCCTTCACCCCCCCCAGAAATTAAGGACAGACTGCAACTGCCCCTCTGCTCCAGGCTCAGGGCACAGACGGCTCGGGCACCTCGACTGTGGGTTCAGAGCATGAACGCCCCAACCCTGGGCAGGGGAACCAGCTGCGCCAGGACACAACAGCTACCATCACCTCAGAAAAGCAATGAGGAAATATACCCAGGGCTGGGGTACAATTCCTGACGTGTCTCAGGAAACCCAGGTGTGCCAGAGCAGGGTGCCAAGCTCCAGCCCCCTCCCCCACGCTCCCTTTACTCCAGTACCTACTACTATGTACTGCTCTGCTTTTGTGCTGTGCCTCACATGGCTGCCCGGGCAGGGTGAGAAGCAGCAAGAGAATTCCTGCCTGGCACCTTCTCCAGGGGAGCAGCGCTGCACTTTGCCAAGGTGAGGTTTTTTGGCTCTGCATGATTTCAAATGTGAGGGGTCTGTTTTCTCACCACAGAAAGCAGGGAGCAGAAATATTGTGCTGTACCTCACATGGCTGCCAGAGCACGGTGAGAAACAGCAAAACAATTCCTTCCTAGCATCTTCTCCAGGGGAGCAGCGCTGCGCTTTCCCAAGGTGATTTTTTTGTTCTGTGAATGATTCCAAGTATGAGAGGTCAAATTTCTCAGAACAGAATGCATGGAGCTGAACTTTTGTGCTGTTCCTCTCATGGCTGCCAGGGCACGGTGGGAAACAGCAAGAGAATTCCTACCTGGGATCTTCTCACCATGTCCTTGCAGCCACGTCAGGCACAGCAGAAAAGTTCGGCACCCTTCTCTCTGTGGTGAGAAACTGGACGCCTTTACATTGGCAATCATGCAGGGCCCCAAAGAGTCACCTTGGCAAAGTGCTGCACTGTCCCCCTGGAGAAGGTGCCAGAATGGAATTCTCTTGCTGCTTCTCACCCTGCCCTGGCAGCCATGTGAGGCACAGCACTCAAGTTCTGCTCCCTGCTTCCTGTGGTGAGCAAAACTGACCCTTCAAAGCTGCAACCGTTAAGAGCCCAAAAAAATCATCTTGGGAAAGTGCAGCACTCCTCCCATAAAGAAGGTACCAGGACAAAATTTTCTTGCTGTTCTCACCCTGCCCTGGCAGCCACGCGAGGCACAGCACAAAAGTTCTGCTGCTCCCTGCTTTCTGTGGTGAGAAAATGGAACCAAAGTTTGTGCACTCCTGTAGAGCCAAAAGAAAAAAATATATCTTGGGAAAGTGCAGCACTGCCCCCCTGGAGAAGGTGCCAGGCAGGAATTCTCTTGCTGCTTCTCACCCTGCTGTGGCAGCCATGTGAGGCACAGCACAAAAGTTCTGCTCCCTGCTTCCTGTGGTGAGAAAACTGACCTCTTTTCAGTGGCAATCATGCACAGAAAAAAAATAATCACCTTAAAGCGCAGCGCTGCTTACCTGGAGAAGATGCCAGGCAGGAATTCTCTTGCTGCTTCTCACCCTGCCCTGGCAGCCATGTGAGGCACAGCACAAAAGTTCTGATCTCTGCTTTCTGTGGTGATAAAATTGATCCTTCAGAATTGCAATGGTTAAAAGCCCAAAAAATCACCTTGGGAAAGTACAGCACTCCTCCCATAAAGAAGGTACCAGGAAAAAATTCTCTTGCTGTTCTCTACCCTGCACTTGCAGCCATGTGAGGAACAGCACAAAAGTTCTTCTCCCTGCTTTCTGTGATGAGAAAATGGACCCAAAGTTTTTTCACTCATGCAGAGCCAAAAGAAAAAATATATCTTGGGAAAGTGCAGCAGTGCTCCCCTGGAGAAGGTGCCAGGCAGGAATTCTCTTGCTGCTTCTCACCCTGCCCTGGCAGCCACGTGAGGCACAGCACAAAAGTTCTGCTCCCCGCTTTCAGTGGTAAGAAATTTGACCCAAGCATTTTGCACTCATGCAGAACCAGAGCTCACCTCAGCAAAGTGCAGCACGGCTCCCTGGAGAAGGTGCCAGGCAGGAATTCTCTTGCTGCTTCTCACCCTGCCCGGGCAGCCATGTGAGTCCCAGCAGAAAAGTGCTGCTCCCTGCTTTCTGTGGTGAGAACATTGACCCTTCAGAGTTGCAGTCGTTAAGAGCCAATAAAAATCATCTTGGGAAAGTGCAGCCCTGCCCCCCTGGAGAACATGCCAGAAAGGAATTCTCTTGCTGCTTCTCACCCTGCCCGGGCAGCCATGTGAGTCAGCACTAATGTTCTGCTCCCTGCTTTCTGTGGTGAGAAAATTGACCAAAACCTTCTGCACTCATGCAGAACCAGGGCTCACCTTGTGAAAGTGCAGCACGGCTCCCCTGGAGAAGGTGCCAGGAAGGAATTCTCTTGCTGCTTCTCACCCTGCCCTGGCAGCCATGTGAGGCACAGCACAAAAGTGCTGCTCCCTGCTTTCTAAAGTCAGCAAAATTGACTGTCCACAGTTGCACTGATGTAGAGATAAGACTTTCTTACTCAAAAGCAAAACCCAGGAAACCACGTACCCCTGGGAACCCCCTTGTCCTTCCGTGTGGCTGGTGACTTCCCATGGCTCTTCCACAAGGCAGGACAGATAACCACGAATTTGGAAGCCCACGTTAGTTCAAGTACACTTAGTCCTCTGACAGTCACTACTTATGGGCCAGCGGTCCTCTCACCCCTCCACAGATCTGCCTGTTAGTCCTCTAGCAGTCATTCTCCATGGAGGGACCACAAGTCCTCCACACCTACCCACCAGCTCACCAGAAATGAGTCAGACCACGCCAGAAGTGACACTGCCTGACCTGCAGGAGATCTATTAGACCAGTAACGATGGTTTCAAGACAGAAAAAACACCACCATCCACCAGCACAGCAGAAAAACCACCAGAAGAAACTTCGTACACAAACCAAAGGCACCCATCCGTACTGTACAAAGGAAAAAAAAGCTGAAAAAGGCACTCTCCACAAAAAAAAACCACCACACAGATCACAAGATAAGATAAAAATGCCATAACCCCAGGAACGCAGGGCCAACAAACACAGATTCTGTCCATAACAATAACACACTTTGACACTAACTCGCTTGACCTCTGGCATACCATAACCTTGTTGCCGCCAAACCCCAGCACACTGTAGCCCTAAGGCAACACAAAATGGAACACAAAGTCCCTGGAGATCTCGCCAGGGCTTTCAGGTGCTCCCTGACCTCAAGTATCACAACCTTCAAGAGAGAACAAGATGGAGGCAGCAGGACAACACCGCCATGCGTCTTCACACCCTGGAAAAGGGCCTGAGATAAACGCTCCTGGGCAGAGAGGCTGAGGCACTCGGAGGCTTTGAGCCAGCCCTCCACCACCACAGGGCTTCAGCTCATCATTTCTGTGTCAGAGCCACCAGGCAGGTGGCCCCATCCTCCCTGAGAGACCGCTCAGGGCACCTGTACCCAGCTCCAGGGGGCTGGACACACAGCCTCGGATCCATGGGGGGAGGGGCGCTTTAATCCTGGGAGCAGGATTTCTGACAGTGCCCCTGAGGAGGAAAGCCTCCTCAGGCCTGGAAGCCTGAGAGACATCCCTGCGCTGCTCCACATGTCACCAAAAACAGGGGCTGAGGAAGGCTGCTTTGGGGCCCGTCGAGGGAACCAGCTCCCCTGGGCTGCTCTGCGGCCACCGGCTGCCGTTGCTGTCGCGCGGGTCTCAGTGCTGCTCTGCAGTCGGCCGTCACCTCCCCGCGGGACACTCCCCAGCGCAGCACACGTCTGCACTGGCTCTCCCTGGGGACAAAGATCACAAGCGAGGGATGGGCTTGGCTTTGCCCCCAGTCCCAGGCTGCCCCCAGAGAGACCTGCCACCCCCCGCCCCAGCTGTGCGATGTGGGCACCACGTACAGCTGCAGCTGTGGGTCAGGGCAGCTGTGGGCAGGGGGCAGGCCCCGTGGCGGTGCCCCCGGCGCTGGCAGCAGGCAGAGCTGGGGAGAGCGAGGGGCAGCCCAGGGCAGCCGGCAGCCGGCGGCGGGGCCCGGCAGGGTGCAGCACCCTCAGCAATGCCCGGCTCCTTGCGCCTCGGCCCCAGGGCTGCAGCGCAGGGCTGGCCCCAGCCGGGGCTGGGCTGGGAACAGCCAGGCAGGGCCCCTGGCACCCCGGCACGCACCTGCTCCCTGCGTGGGGCGGCCTGGTCCTTTGCAATCGACCCCGTGGCACCCAGAGAAGAGCCCTGCCCTGGGCCTGAGCCATCGCTGCAGGGATGAGGCCTTCCTCGGCGTCCGTCCCTCAAATCCCTCCCTCCGGCCCCCACGGTCCGTCCCTAAAACACTTCCCCTCGCCCCCGGTCCCTGCTGGCCCTGAAGGCTGGCCACAGCACTTGGTTTCAAGCCTGAGCTGGTCATGTCATGGCTGTTCTGGAATGTGGTACAGTGAAAGGAGAGACTGAAATGGCAAATTTTTCCCCCCAGGGCGGTCAAATGCTGGCAGAGGTTGCCCAAGGAGGTTGTGCAGTCTCTGTCCTTGGGGATCTTCAAAGGCCAAGGACACACAGTTCTCAGCAACCTGCTCGAGGCGAGCGTGCTGGAGCAGAGGGCTTGGCCCAGAGGACCTCCACGGGTCCCTTCCAACCCCCCCTCCTGTGTGGCTCTGTGCTTTGCTTTTGCCCTGGCGGAGATCTTCAGGGACTTTGTGCTCCGTTTTCTCTTGCCTTAGGGCTACGATGTGCTGTGGTTTGGGGGCAACAAGGTCAAGTATGTCAGAGGTCAAGCGAGTTAGTGTCAAAGTGTGTTACTGTAATGGACAGAATCTGTGTTTGTTGGCCCTGTGTTCCTGGGGTTATGGCATTTTTATCTTATCTTGTGATCTGTGTGGTTGTTTTTTTTGTGGAGAGTGCCTTTTTCAGCTATTTTGCCTTTGTGGGGTTTGGATGGGTGCCTTTGGTTTGTGTACGAAGTTTCTTCTGGTTGTTTTTCTGCTGTGCTGGTGGATGGTGGTGGGCTTTTCTGTCTTGAAACCATCGTTACTGGTCTAATAGATCTCCTGCAGGTCAGGCAGTGTCACTTCTGGCGTGGTCTGACTCATTTCTGGTGAGCTGGTGGGTAGGTGTGGAGGACTTGTGGTCCCTCCATGGGGAATGACTGCTAGAGGACTAACAGGCAGATCTGTGGAGGGGTGAGAGGACCGCTGGCCCATAAGTAGTGACTGTCAGAGGACTAAGTGTACTTGAACTAACGTGGGCTTCCAAATTCGTGGTTATCTGTCCTGCCTTGTGGAAGAGCCATGGGAAGTCACCAGCCACACGGAAGGACAAGGGGGTTCCCAAGGCTACGTGGCTTCTTGGGTTTTGCTTTTGAGTAAGAAAGTCTTATCTCTACATCAGTGCAACTGTGGACAGTCAATTTTGCTGACTTTAGAAAGCAGGGAGTAGCACTTTTGTGCTGTGCCTCACATGGCTGCCAGGGCAGGGTGAGAAGCAGCAAGAGAATTCCTTCCTGGCACCTTCTCCAGGGGAGCCGTGCTGCACTTGTCAAGGTGAGGCTTTTTTTGGCTCTGTATGATTGAAAATGTGAGGGGTTAATTTTCTCACCACAGAAATTAGGGAGCAGAACATTTGTGCTGTGCCTCACATGGCTGCCAGGGCAGGGCGAGAAGCAGCAAGAGAATTCCTTTCTGGCATCTTCTCCAGGGCAGCCGTGCTGCACTTACCAATAGTGAGGGTTTTTTCGGCTCTGCATGATTGCAAATGTGAGAGGTCAGTTTTGTCACCACAGAAAGCAGGGAGCAGAACTTTTGTGCTGCGCCTCACATGGCTGCCCGGGCAGGGTGAGAAGCAGCAAGAGAATTCCTTTCTGGCATGTTCTCCAGGGGGGGCAGGGCTGCACTTTCCCAAGATGATTTTTATTGGCTCTTAACGACTGCAACTCTGAAGGGTCAATGTTCTCACCACAGAAAGCAGGGAGCAGCACTTTTCTGCTGTGCCTCACATGGCTGCGCGGGCACGGTGAGAAACAGCAAGAGAATTCCTTCATGACACCTTCTCCAGGGGAACAGTGCTGCACTTTGACAGGGTGAGCTCTGGTTCTGCATGAGTGCACAAGGTTTTGGTCAATTTTCTCACCACAGAAAGCAGGGAGCAGAACTCTTGTGCTGTGCCTCACATGGCTGCCAGGGCAGGGTGAGAAGCAGCAAGAGAATTCCTGCCTGGAACCCTCTCCAGGGGAGCAGCGCTGCACTTTCCCAAGCCATGTTTTTTGCTTCTGTATGAGTTCTAAAGTGCTGTGTCAATTTTCTCACCACAGAAAGCAGGGAGCAGAACCCTTGCGCTGTGCGTCACATGGCTGCCATGCACAGTGGGAAGCAGCAAGAGAATTCCTTCCTGGCACCTTCTCCAGGGGAATTTCCCAGTTCCCGAGAGACTCCTGGCACCAGCTGCAAGGGGGCTCCCAGCCGAAGGGAATTGGGGTGGGAATTGGTGATGTCTCCTTTCCTTAGGCATGTTAACACTTTGGAATAACAATTGGATGCTTCGCTTCTGTTGCTCTTTTATCATATTGCTCACAGTAACTGCTACTGGTTCCTTTTATCATATTGCATGCTATTTTCTTTTATTGTAATATAAGAAACTGCGTTTGATATATTCCATCATTTGATAGATTTGATAGATTTGATTATATTTGATGTAGAGTTCAGCTTTGCTGTGTATCCAGTCAGTCAGCAAAACATAATTTGGCGTAGTCGGCATCGTGTGAAGTAAAACTCTCTCTATGTAAGAAGAAAAAATGTTCCTCGACTTGCTATTGGCAGGTGGGAACCATTGCCTTACGGTGTTTGGGGCAGAGTGGTCTGGTGGTGCTGGGCAGTTGGGCCGTGCCAGGGACAGAGGGACGGGGGCAGGGGAGGGGGCGGGGGGAAGGGGTTTAGGGACGGACGGGTGGGAATGGATGAAGGTGTTTAGGGATGGAGCGGGGTGTGTGGGGGTGGGGCAAGGATGTGTGTTTGTGGGAGTGGGTGTGGGGGGGGTGGGGGGTGGGGGGAGGTGGGGGTGTGTGTATTGATAAACCGGGGGTGGGGGCGTGGGGGGGGGTTGAGGGTGTGTGTGTTATTTAGAGAACAGATTGGGGGGCCTGGGGGAAGGGTTTTAGGGACGGACGGGGGGTTAATGGAGGCCTTTAGGGAAGGACCGGGGGGTTGGGGGAAGGATTTTAGGGACGGGCCGAGGGTGGGGGAGGGCTGGACCAGGGTCTGGGGGAAAAGGTTTTAGGGACAGGGCGGGGAGGTGGAGGTGGGGGATGATTTCAGGAACAGCCAGGGTGGAGGAGGGGGTCAAGGGAAGTCTTTCAGGGTTGTTTGGGGGGAAGGATTTTAGGGACGGATGTGGTGTCTGGGCGGACGTTTGATGCCACCGTATAGATTCCACTGTATATACGTTTATGTCCAGGGATTCTGTTAAGGGAAGGCTGCTGGCTCGGCAAAGGGACAAGATGTCTGAGCTCCCCAGTTACCACACTGATTTGGTGTGTTTAGCTCTACGTTAAACACACCTGCGCACAAAGGTTAGGCCAAGCTGACTCTCTAAAGCTGTTAGAAGTGACAAATTAAGGGACCTCTCATCCAGGGAGTCAGCCTTGGGAAGGATGGGGAACAAAGAATGGATGGGGAAAAGATCTCCGTTCTCTTCAGTGATGCAGAAAGAGCCTCTGGGTGAGGACGTTGTGGCCACAGGAGGAGACAAGCCGATAGAGTGCTGCGATCCGCAGAATGTTGGTTGGAAGTCGGGCAGAGGTAATTGTTGTGGGGGGAGATCGCGACCTCTGACTCAGATACCCCCCCGAGAGAGGGCAAGGCCCCGCTTGGGGAGCACGGGGAGCTAGTAAAAAACCTCAGCAGTGCTGTCTGAGGGTGTGTGCTCATTTGTATTAAAGCAAGAAACTTGTAACCCATCCCGTGCCTGACTGAAAATGCATGTGTAATGCGCTATGAGTGTGCAAGTGCTCTGCTGTCCATAGTGCGTGCCCTCGAGTAACTGGGTGAGCACGCTCAGAGGAAACATTCCCCCGTGCTCCCAGCACTGCCATAAAGAATGCCTGCCTTCTGAAACTTGCAAGCAAGGCTTAGAGGGTTTCTCTCCATGACCGACTTTATGGCATCATTCCCACCATACTGCAGAAAGCAAATCTTTTATTGTTTGGTGGTGAAAGCAGCTTGGGCAGTGTCACTGATGTGCAGCACTTTTTTAACCTCAGGTCTAAAGTGCCACCGCTCCCACCGTGGGGTACATCCTTCCTCAGGCTTTCACCAAACGGAAAGGATGCATCAAACCCACCCCACAAACACGTCCTGCACTTTTTTTATCTTTCCTGGAACGTGGGGACATGACCCTGCTGGGCCATCAGTGCCACCTGCCTGGGAGCCAAGATGGTGCCTTTGCATTCCAGGCTAGGAACTTACCTTCTTTTTTTCCTTTTCAGTGACTTTAGAGCCATCCTTAGGGAGGCTGGTTAAGCTGGTTTACTGCACAGCTGGTCGCCAGTGGAGGGAAATGGTAAGCTCCGCTGTTGCCTTTGGTGTTTACTTGTTACTGTGTCGCTCATTTGAGTGATCTTCTCATGCCCCGGCAAGCAGAAGCTATCACTCCACTTTAGGCCTTGGTCTAATAGTCATGCAAAGCAATATTGAAAGTCATTCTGAGGTCTGGAACAGGCCCCAATATGCATTTTATAAAAGTGCTTCTTGGCTGCTGTTTCTCTTTGTATGGGTTTTTTTCCCATTTCCCCAGACTGCTGAAGCTCTGAAAGGCGCCGATGAGCTGCTCTCCCTCAGTTTGCTCCTTTGCCTTTGGGGACTGCGGTTCATGTTTTCTTCATGGCCTTGCAGAGGAGAATATCCATGAGTACACCACCTTGGTTTTTTCACCTAAGCTAATTTCAGAAACTGCCTCCTTTAACTTAAACATGAAACTCTTCTTCACCTCTTTGTGCACTTGTAGAAAAGCAGGGTGGGGTGGGGGGTGGGGGTGTCTTCAGGAAGTGCCTGCAAAAGAGCCTTTGGGAGATCCTGTCCCTTGACTCACATGTGGGGTAGTGAAGAGTCTGAGAAAGTCATGGGTGTTTTGGTGTTCACCTAAGCAGGTTTTCGTTTTGGTTTTTTTCTTTTTTCTTTTTTATCTTATGTAGCTTATGTCACCAGGTAGTGACAGCCTGGGGATGACAGGAGGGGACAGCAGGCAGTGGCAGTGTGGAGTGTGACCAGAGGGGACAGTAGGCAGGGACAGGCCTGGGGGTTACCGGAGGGGACAGCAGGCCGTGACAGCCTGGGTGGTGACAGGAGGGGACAGCAGGCCATGACAGCCTGGGAGGTGACAGGAGGGGACAGCAGGCCGTGAAAACCTGGGGATGACAGGAGGGGACAGCAGATTGGGACAGCATGGGGGTGACAGGAGGGGACAGCAGGCCGTGACAGCCTGCGTGGTGACAGGAGGGGACAGCAGGCCGTGACAGCCTGGGGGTTACAGGAGGGGACAGCAGGCCGTGACAGCCTGGGGGGTGACAGGAGTGGACAGCAAGCCGTGACAGCCTGGGGGGTGACAGGGCACGGGGCGGTGACAGGCTGGGGGACAGCAGGGACACCGGCGGCCCAGGCGGGGCTGATGAAGGCCCCTCCCCCAGGGGTGCTGAGTGGCCCCCTGAGCCCCTCTGTCACAATGCGGAGCCGCCTGGGTTGCCATAGCGAGCAGCTTGGCCTGGCAGCGCTGGTGCGAGGAGGGAGCGGAGGCCGAGCCAGGGCCTGTCCCCATCGTCCTCCCACCGGGGCTGCGAGGAGGAGCCGGCGGGCTCAGCCCGCGCTGCTGGCCCCAGCCCCTCGGTGGGCCCTGACCTGCTGTGGGGGCCGCGAGGCCAGCTGCTGCGTGAGGTGCCATCGCGGAGCGGGCACCGCCTGGCCCCGGCCATGTCGTGTGTCCACTACAAGTTCTCCTCCAGGCTGAACTCCGATGTGGTCACCTTTCACGGCCCCCACATCTCCCTGCGCAACCTCAGGTGCCAGATCATGGGCCGCGAGAGGCTGAAGGCGACCCACTGCGACCTGCAGGTCACCAACGCCCAGACCATGGAAGGTGCGTGGGGGCGGCGGGCGCGGGGACCGGGGACCGGCCGGCTGGCGATGGCGCAGGCGGCCAGTGAGGCGGTTGGGCCACGGCCGGCAGCGGTGACTTGTGCTGGGGCCTCAGAGCTGCTCTTCCGTGGTTGTGCGCTGGCAGCTGCCGTCAGGGCTGTGTGCGCAGCCAGGCACAGCAGCGTACGGGGTCCGTGTGCGACACCGCGCGTGGAAGAGGTTTGGTTTCTGGGAACCCTTCTAGCTAAAACGATAAGGGAATGTGGGACAATGCCTTGTCATCACAGACCTGCCAGATTTCTTTGAAAGCCGGCAGAGAAGGCTGAACGTGATAGAAAAGGAGTGGGTGGCTAATTTAAAGGGGAAAAAAAAGTGGGTTTGGTGACTGAAATTTGTCTTCAGCTACTTTTACTCCACCGCATTGGAAAAGCGGTGCTTGGCTGCTGCAGAAACTGCTCAGTAGCAACGTTTTGGATCAAGAGTGTATCTGTGAGTGAGAATCTATGCAGACCCTGGAAAGCCATCTTGTAGACGAGTGTTCTGTCTAAAGTATACTTGGCATTTCTTGCTAATACAGCTTCTTTGCTGCACCATGCTACACATTCATTCAGATGCTATTGAGCATCATTTCTTCATTTCTTTCAAACGGTGCATTTTTGTCGTGGTACTGCGTGTTAAACGGTGTCAGGGCAGTACTGAAGTTTTATGGCAGATCAGTTATGGTGAATATACCTAGAAATGTTCTTAGAGAAACCCTAAGTTCTTTTGAATCTGAGAAATGGTGCTTGATTCTCAGAGACGGTAATGGTTTTGTATTACTTAGTGTGCTGTTTCAGTTTGGTAATCTACCGTCTGGCAAAGCTTGCATGTGATTAAAGACTTTGGATATGACTTGTCAGAAATACAAAGACTTGGAAACCATCTCCATTCCTTAAACATTCAAATTTTATCGGTTGGGTTTTTTTTTCTTTTTTCCTGTGGTTCTGTGACATTCCCACAACAGTCTTGTCGTTACAATGTGTACTCATAGGATTTTTTCCTCTCCCTGTTTGATGTATTAAAACTTAAACAGAATAACATGCCTGCTGCGGTAACTGTAACTTTGGCCCCAGCCTTTCAAGTGGTTGGACCTAAACATGCTGTTTACCTACAGATAGGTAAAGCATGTTCAGGAGAGTATCTGTGAGCAGACTTAACAGCACGGTGTTAGGGGTCTTGGGGGTGTTACGGGATCGCGTGTCATATACAGCAGTAGAGACAGACATGCAGGTAGAGGCAGACGTACAGGTTGTGACACAGATGCTTACTGGAACTTTTGTAAGGGTGTTTTCCCCGTGAAAATGCAAAAATCCCCCAGCGGTTGTCAGAGCAAAGCTAAGGAATACATTTCGGTGTCATTTATGTGTATGCCAGATTTTGGGGTTTTATACATAACCGTGACTTTCCGTTTTTATTGAACAGCATCTACGTGCTTAAAGTCACCTTCAGAAGATGAAGGAAAGAACTAGGCCTGGATGTCCTGCCTAAAGGGGGTTCTTGGAGATCCTCCCTGTGGAGATATGGTAGTGGGTTTTATAACTTTGTGCAGGAGTCCTGACTAAATGTTGGCATGATCTTGGAAAGACCCTTCAGTGAACCTTGAGTGAAGATGGCCAACTTGTTCAGAGTTTTCCGAGCCGCGTGATCACGGAAATCTCGTAATAGAAGCAATGCTAATAGAAGCTAAAAGTAAACAGGATTTTACACATCACTGGGGGGAAAAAAAAGAGATGGTGGACTCTTTTTGAAGATGGTGGGAAGGCAAAATGGATGGTTGGGATGTGTTTTAAAAGGTGGGAGGCGGCGTGGGGGTGTCCTCTTCCGTGCTCGCTATTATAGAGACATGTTCTAGGGTTTTGTAAGCTAACAGGAGCAAAAGCAATGAAAGTTAGATCAGGAAAGAGCCTCATGTTTTAGCAGACTCTGCTTTAGTGACTTTAGAGACCATTTTGCTGTTGGCATTGAAACGATTCAAAACAAATGGAAAAGATTTTGCTGCTTGTGTTTGACTATCAGACCTGAAGATTTCTGGAAAGGTACCGTGAGTGTGTGGACATGATAAAAGCATGACGCTGTGTGTAAAATGTTGCTTTTCTATCCGTAAAGAGTTCCCTGAAGTGCTATGTCATGACATATTAATATCACTCTTACGAACTGACTGATGCTTTCTCTGTATTGATGTTGTTTTCAGAATACACAGATGACAATGCCCTGATTCCAAGGCACTCATCGGTAACTGTTAGGAGAGTCCCTGTTAGAGGAGTTAAAGCTACCGGCAAGACAGACCTTGGGTAAGTAGCCATAACGCGTTGTGTTCTGTGGGAGGGGTTTCAGTGTGTTCACCTTCTTTGTGGCTGTTGGGTTACGGAGGCATTCCGGTTGTCTCTTTCTTGTTAAAGCTGCTGTTAAATTGTGTTGTGACAGGGCAGATTTGAATGTATCTGTCCCAAAGCAGACTTAGATTTTTCAGCCCGCTGGGACGTGGCATTCAAAGTCCAACAGTGGTAGCTGTTCAGACGTTTGAATTGGGTTTGTTCTTGGGGTTGGCTTTTCTGAGAGTCAAGTTCTCCATCCTGTTTCCTCTATGCAGAGAGATTCCTTATTTCATGCTTTTGCTTGTATTGCTTTTAGAGTAAACGGAGAGACACATTGCAGTGTGAACTGGTAATTGGTTCCCATCTGCCAGCAGTCCGAGTCCCAGTGTTTGACTGCTTCCTTTGTTTGGGGGCGGGGGGGCAGGGTATTCTTACACCCCAGAGGGGTGGGGGGTGGCGGGGCTGCATGCTGTCTCCAGAGGAAAGACTGAGAGTGGCCAGCTGGCAAACCGTGCAAACAAGAAGTTTCATTCTTAAGTGATTCCTATTAGTTTCCTAAAGACAATGCCTGTGTCGGGCAAGAGAAAAAGAGCAACGTCCTAAAGCGTATTGCCTTTTGTGCCAGGACGGTGAAGGAGCAGTTGATCTTTTCCAAACCTGAAGCTCAGAAAGCAGTTGAGCACGTTCCCAAATGTTAGTAGTTACCTTTCTAAGTTTGATTTCACCCTAAGCTGCTCTCTGTGCTCCAGGTATTACTGCTGTATTCCTCAGATTTATGGAGGACAGAGAATCTGATTACAATTGCAGATATTCAAATGTAAGCCTGACTACAGCATTGTTGCTGTCATCGATGTATTCGTCCAGTCCAGTTCTGTATCAGCTGTATCAGCATGGTTTGAATGGTCATGTTTTCCAGCCTTCTTCAAGACAGACCTCTCCTCCACCATTAGTAGATATTATTGACTTGTGGTTTTGCCATGTCTTTCTAATGTTAGTTCTCAATAAATAAAGTATACCGGCAAGTTTCAGCGTGTCTCAAACAAACAGTACAGCAGCATCCTAGTACCCATGAAGCATCTGCAAGCAAACCCCCCTGAATTTATGTGGCTCTCCTGTAAGCTTTGGGCATATTAGTGCTTTCAGGCACTACCAAGAGTTTCTGGATGCCACAGCACTGTGCTGCTAAGCATGGCCTTGTTTGGGGGGTTAATTTAGATGGGGATGCTTAGTGCTGTCAATATAGCCTCCATTTCTGGTTGGATGACGCCCTCTCCTGGTGTTGGAATGCTGCCCTAAAATGAGAGGCTAGGTGCCACTAGCATCAAAGATCCAAGAAGCACCTGCACGTGGGGATAAGGGATGAATGCCGCTGCTCTGCTAAAGTTGCAAATGGATCAGGCAGGTCAGCTTTCTATTCCTTCAGCTGGAACCATTGTGGAAACAACTGGTAGAGCTGTTAATGTTTGGGAATGGTGAATGCATGCTGTCATGGTGGAGAGGCCTTCAGGAATGTGTTAGTCACCTTGTAGTATCTTCCTCAAGGCAAGTGGATGAAGAAACCATGGTGTGGTAATCTAAAGCTTTTCCTCGCGCTTCCTCATCTTCAGGAGGTACGTGGCTGTACTCGCGAGCCTGGTGGTGGTGTAGCAGTGGCAGGAAGTATGAGCCTTTCTATTTGTGCAGGACTTGCACAGCAGCCTTTGGGTTGCCTCTGCTCGTGGGACGCTTTGGATGAGGTATGAATTGTTTGTTAACTAGATGGGCGGTTGCATGTTTGATTCATGAGTAGCATGCAGGTACAGACCAATGAGTATGTGGAATCTCGGCAAGGGCTTGTGTGTCATAAGTGTTCCCTAAAATATTGTAGCATGTTCAAGATGATCTTAAAGGAAGTTCTGGTAATCAAGACTTTTTTTCTTATTTTTTTAACACAGGCCTCCTCGATCTCAGAAAATCCTAGGAACTGCTTTCAGGTGATGTTTCTACTGCTATTTGTAGTCACTTTAGGCTAAGTATGGTAGGTACCTGAACACAGTGCTTGGGCTTCCACCAAGAAACACTTTTCTACAGACAACTGTTCTCGTTTTGTCAGAGGAGTGTAGAAACCAAAGTGCTCTATCTGGTACCTATTTGTGGTAGTGGGGCTATACAGATTGCCTGAAAGTGCCTTCGTATTTGGATGGCTGACTATTTAAGAACAGAAAAATGTAGCACAGTCTTCACAGTTTTGGTACTTAGAGAGCAGAAAGAAAATATGTGAGGACTTCTTCTTGCACTGCTGTATTCTGTATCTTAGAGTCATTGGGGGCAAAGAAGGAATGGGATTTGGGGTTTTATTTCAGTTGCACTGAAGGTACCAGGAGAGCACACTTTATGTATAGAAATAAATTTCCGTATTCATAAGACTACCAGTACACAATGTTTTGATGTTCAGGTTTTATAAACTGTTTTCCCTGCTTTATGTTGGTTACGAGTGCTTTATTTTAAGTTCTGATCATCTTTCTTTCTTCTTCTAGAAGTCGAACTGGGCCAGCGAGTAGAACATCAAAAGAGGTATGTAAAAACACAAGCTGAAACTTTTTGCTACATGCTGCACCTAAGTCTAAGAAATGTAGCCTTGTACTAATTTTTTAATATATATAAAAATATATAAAATATATATGTTTTATATATAATATTTATTATATATATATCTCAAACATATTTTCCAGTGAAACATAGTGTATGCTGTAAAACCAATGTATTTGATTCAGCATAGTGAAAACTGAGCAATGCCAACATTTGCGCGGTTCTAATGTGAATAATGGTATTTGTGCCTAGTAACGCATTGCATTTCGTACTGAATAGGCTAGAATATTTCTTGTGTGACTGTGTGTTGTACCGATAATGTATGCTCATTTTTAGAGCTTGTAGGTTCAAGGTTTGCACCACTGAACTTGGTGCCACTCTTCAGTACGCCACCACTTTGAATTTACATTTGGAAAAGGGGCAGCATTTTTCTTCCGGTCAGAAAACACTGTTGTTCTGCTGCTAAGACATGAATAAGTAACTCGAGGAGACACTTGACTAGTAATGGCCTAGATCTCCACTTGGCCCTTGGGGGGTATGCTACGTGCAACGATGCATTTCAAAATAGCCCTCATAGTACAAACATTACTTTGTGGTGGTGGTTGGTTTTCATCTGTAAGTATAACTGCTTGTTCTTCGCTAGAATGGAGTGAGGCATTACATGAGCTCTAGGTCACTGGATCTGATCACTTTGTAAGCTCTTAGGATAACTTAATCTAGAAATTCGTGAACTAGGGGTCTAATTAAAGTAAATGAAAGACAGCGCAAAAACTATACTGCATTCATGAATCATACTTGTGTGCATTTAGTAGATGATGAGCTATTAACTGATTAATTTATAAACTGCACTGACAATGTTTCCTGTAGTGACACTTCCTACTCAAATAAACGGAAATAATTTTTTTAGATCCTTTCGAGCTGCAAATGGACAGCTTCCTTAACCCTCCGTCTTTTAAGCAGTTGTGAGCATTTGACAAGGGTCCCCCTCTGAGGTATTCTGAGCAATAGGTTGATCTCAGGAGGGGTTGGTTGCTTTAGTTTCTTCTCATTAACAACGTAGGCATACTTAAGCTGTTTAAGGTTTGGACTTTGTTTTGAACAAGTATAAATTCCACTGGCTTGGAGGTGGCTCTTCCAGTGACACTCAGAGGATATAGCGCAGGCTTTCATACAGCAGTAGGGGTGAACTATTGCTCTGTTTTGATTGTAGAACTTGAGTATGTGTTTAATTTTTCTGAATAGATTGGCGACCCTTCCGCACCTCTTTCTCTGGCCCAGCTTATTAAGGTATGCTTAGATGTACTTGCTTGTGAAATAGTGTTAAAAAGAAAGGGGTGGGTGTGGGTGTGTATCCTTGTATTTTCAAACCTTACACTGTGCTCTCTAGCTGGATAACTGCTGTAATATGAGCAAAACATTAATTGTTAATAATTCAGAGTGTTTCTCCTAACTTTAAAATGTTACTTTGATACTATCCTGTAGAGAGTAGTTCCCAGCTTGGGAAGATGGAAGGGGAGCACCTTATTGGCCTCAGTGTAATGCTGCAGTGTTACTCATCTGCGAGACACAAAGAAGCAGCACTTCAGAAGCTGTTTACCATTTTTCATACGTCCCGCTCATTGTTCATTGGAAACTAACACCATTTTTACAGCAGGATTTAATTGGCTGTAAGTCATGGACATTTCTAGGGCCTTTGCAACAGCCGGAACAGACGTGTTTCTGGAACATGGACAATTGCATGGCTGTTTTTGAATTTTTAGTCATTACAGTTACAGATCCATTCTTTGAATGGTGCGGGACTGCTTGAATTGTGGCATACAGATAGAGGACGACGCAACCTAATTTGTTTACATGCAGACTGTGAAAAGTGTGCAAGTGCACCTAATTGTTGATAGGACTGTGCCAGTGTTTATGCGAGGCACATCAGCAGACGTGACCGCCTGAAAGCATATTTTGTAATGGAACTGCTTGTATTTTGTGCTCAGCAACGTGTAACGTTGTCTGGGGAAACACTAGTGATTGCACTTGGTGAAGAGGCGTAGTGCTAGCCACAGAAGTGATTAAAAGCATAGTCTTTAAAGTTACAAAGACTAGAGAAGGCAGGGCCTAACGCAGAGGAGCTAGTTCTTTCCTCTGAAAATGAAGGCCAGAGCTCATGTCCAAGAGAAAGAAATCCTTCCCACTGGGAACGTCTTCCCTCGCTCGCTGCATTTATTTATTTTCTTAATAAATTTAATTGTGTTAATTAACATTTTGCGGCAGGGTGGGGGTGGGGGTGGAGGTGTGTGCAGAATTAGTTTGGGAAGCAGCCACCAAAAGACATTGGTCTCCCTCAGGGCTGTCCCTTGGTTCTGTAAAGTCATGTGAAATTTACTCTAAAATGTGGAAAACTGTCCAAGCTTTTGAGAAATTCAAAGATTTCAGAAATACGGAGATAGGTAACAAAGCAGCTCCGAACTGTTACCCTAGCCTCTTTAGTGCAGGCTGGCACAGGAGGCAATGTGTAGTAAGAACTTCTCTGCTTTGTTATGACTATGTATTGAATGCCATATTTGAATGGTGGTCTGTTCCTAGAAATGTGTTGTGGGTTTTGGATGTGTTTTGTAAACCATTTGGGTTCAGACAAATCAGTCAAGTGTCTATAAAAGTTCTCTGCAAATGTTACTGGAAATGATTTCATAGATGGAGATCTGGATTATGTTCCTGCGTATATGGAACAGCTAGATGAAATAACATGTGGAAACTAGTTGGTTGCTTTTGTGAGTGAATGCATGTAAAAAGGAAAACATGAGCAGTTGGTCTGTAGGATAGGTGCTTGAAGTTCCAAATAATTTACAGTCACCCCCTTTGACCCTGCTTGTATCTGGACTAGTGTGTAATAGAAACATTTGAAGAAGTACTGTGTAAAAAAACCATCTGGCTTCCATAGTTCGTAGATCTAGTTCTGCGTAAGGTTTATATTACAATTTGCGTGTTAAAAGGACAGTGCCAACTGGAAAAAAATTGTAGTTCAGTCACTTCCTATGAAGAAGCGAGTGGCGGTGGGGGAGGGGGCGGAACCGTGCGGTTTGGACTGCCTACAGCACATGATGGTCAGATGTCTGCTGAAAAGAATCTTTTCTCTTGCTGAGGGATTATAGAAAGCTTGATTCCTTTTAATGCTTCTGGGTCTGAAGCTGAATTTCAGCAAGCAAAACCAACTGCCACGACTCTGAAGTTGTGTGTCCTTTTGACACTGCAGAATGTAAATACTGCTACTTGCACACATCTTTCTCAGTTAAATGTACCGTGGCTAGCTTCTTTGACTAGTCTGGAGCTTAAAGACCAGCTTCAAAATGCTGGCTGGTGGGCTTTTTTCTACACATAGCTTCAGTCCGCTTGGACAAAACTTGGATTGGCTTCACAAGTCTTTATGTAAGGTACAAAGAGAGCCTATTTGTAGCCTAATGTGTGTGTCAAATAACCATTACCTGTTAAACAGACTGCCAACCTGGCTGAAGCCAATGCTTCCGAAGAGGATAAGATAAAGGCGATGATGATACAGTCCTGCCATGAATACGATCCATCCAAGTAGGTATCAAATGTGATCTTCAAAGGTTATGGAAAAAGTATGGAGATGTTTCTTTTAAGAAGAGAGACACATGCATACCTTTTCCTTTTTTTCCCCAAACCTTCTAGTTACTTGAGGGAACTCTTGGATCTGCCTCCACCATCATCCAGTTGCTTTTGCTGTGGAAAACCTGGCCACTATGCCAAGAACTGCCCGGTAAATAGGGTAAGATTGGGGCAGGCCTCTGGTGTTACCGAGCTTTTAGGGTTTTTTACCTTGGCATTTATGTGACAAAGACATGAACACTCCCAGTAAGAATTGTTTCTCTCGGGGCGAAATGTTACATGGCAATGTTGCAAAGCCCTCCCAAATTCAAGGGAAACTTGGAATTCTAAATGTGAAACTTTTTTTTTCTCTAGGTCACAGACATTAAAGATGTCCATAGATCTTTCTCAGTGAACTTTCATAGATATTTGTATCTATTTCAATAGTACTGGAAATGTTCCTGGTTCTAACTCTTTCTAATGACAGTTCAAAGTTGTTGGTATTTCCTCTAAAAACAAGAGGTTTCTGTCGACCCCGTCTATTGAGTATCTGTCAGTTTTAACTACAGAAGCCTCTGGCTGAATATTCATGCCGTTTAACATCAGTCCCTGAATGTACGTGCAGGAGGGATGAATTCAGCCTTCCTATATAGATGTGAATGTAAGTTTCCATGGGGGCTGATTTGGAGACCCTGAATTAAGCTCTCACACGTTGCCCAGGGGCTTTGGAGGGGGAACAGGTTTGTGCCTCTGCTCTGAGCGGACGGTGAGCAAAGGGCTGTTTCACCCGGAAGGGTCCTGAAGTTAAGCCAAAGAATGACGACTGGGTTCAAAACTCTGCTCAAACCTGTGGTACGTCCTGGCTATGCTCGTTGGGGAAAGCAGGAGTTTGAGTCGAGCAGCCATTATGTTAGGTAAAAGGAAGGGATTAAAGGCTTTCGCTGCTTAAAATTATCTCTGAAACGTCATTTTAAGTGTGCGTCTGAAGAGGAGAGATGTCTGCATTTCTGTTCTCAACAGGACAAAAATGTGGAGCCTGTTCGCAGAATTAAAAGGAGCACCGGAATTCCAAGGAGTTTCCTGGTGGAGGTGAAGGATCCCAACACAAAAGGTGCCATGCTGACAAAGGCTGGGAAATACGCGATACCAACTATTAATGCGTAAGTATGGAATTAATCGGACCGACCAAAATGCGAATGAGAGCAACCATGCGTAAATGTCTGAGTGGCAATGCAGCCGAGGTGGCCAGCCTCTAATTACGAGGGAGGAAGCACTACCGTCGTATCTTAACCTTAAAATCTGCGATACTTTCCCATATTGAAATAGAGTAGTCCTACTGTTCATGCCCCGGGAAGCTGGCTGACCTTGGGGTATGCTAAGAACCTGTATTTCTGCAAGGCATTTCAGTAGTGTTTCCAGCTGGCATCATTCTCTCTGAATGCTCATTTTGCTTCTGGTTTATGTTTCAAAGGCTTCTTGCAAAATTTAACAAATAGCCCTTGGACTGAGATTTCCTCCTCCTCTGACTTTTAACAAATCTCATGTGTGAAACGGGCTGAAGTGTTCCTGTTGCTATAAACTAAGAAATTACTGCTGTGTGCTGACAGGAGTGGCTGTTGGAAAGTGCACTCGGTAGCACTTCCCTTTTTCTGTCATGGATCTCCTGTTGTAGAAGCTGTAGCACAGACTTCTTTCATTTACAAAATGAAATTACTTGGGGACGAACTTTACCCTGATCCAGCAATTTGCACTTACCCTCTGGCAAAGGAGAGGTGGGATTCCTTTCCCCTGCTCTCTAGCTGTCAAGCAATTATTTTTCTAGTCTGAGCTCATTTCGTAGTTGATCCAACGGATGGGAGAGTTCTGCAGAAGGAAAAATGTTCCCCCCTCCTTCTTCTTCTGATAGTGTGGCTCTAGAGAAGTCATTTAGCGTAAATGCCTACGTTGTAGAAAGCTAATGTGGAGTGAGAAGACTTCCATCTATCACCTTAGTTTGATAAAATCCAAAGCTTGGAAAATTTTTCCTTTCCCATCTTTCACTTTTTTCTTTTTCCTTCCCCACCTGCCCTCCAGGGAAGCTTATGCTAGAGAGAAAAAGGAAAAGCCACCCTTTTTACCAGAGGAGCCCTCCTCCTCCTCCGCAGACAGGCCTGTTCCAAACGAGTTGTTATGTCCCATTTGTAAAGATCCAGTGACGGATGCAGCGCTTATTCCATGCTGTGGAGCAAGTTATTGTGACGAATGTAAGTGCGTAATGTAATGTAAGGAGTAAACTCCCCTCCCGTGTTTTTTAATCCAAAACACCACATCAGATCTTCTGAAAGCAGGAATAGGAGATCACCTGTGCTACCAGGTCTATTTCATACTTCAGTACGCCCGGAGTAGGAAAGGCCTCTTCTCCGTAATGGGGGGGGGGAAAAAAAAACCCCAAAGGCCAAAGAGCTTTTTTCCCTTTCTGTGTATCTAGTCAAATCTTCTTCACATGCGGAAGGTCGAGTACGAGAAGAGTGCATAATTGTGCAGGTGAATACAGTATTAGATATGGAATGCACGTAGTTTGTCCACAGCTCTTTCTCTCATACACAACTATAGAGCCAGCTCTGGTGACTGACTCTGCTCCGCCACAAACAGGCAGTCGGGCATTTAATCTACATTCTTTGCCACAGGAGTTGGTTAAACCTTCAAAACTCGAACCGACTCATGGCTTTTTGAGATGTGCTTTGTTCATTAGCCTTGATGTTGGTGGCTTCTTGCTGTACTCGGTAGTAGAAAAAAGACTAGTCCAAACATCAGGACACAGCCCACTCTATGGTCTTCAGCTGTTACAACAGGGAAATGTCAAAACTGTATAGCGATTTGCTGCATACTGGGCATTTTTTACACTAATGACCATTTATAGCTTCATGCTCTCCATTCAAGACCATATCCAGCCATTAATCGTCTGTGTGTTCTTATAATTGATGAGAACCCCAAAGAGTTCCCTACTTTGGCTGAAACCTATTTTGACGCTTCTAATTACACACAGGTATTAGAACAGCTTTACTGGAATCGGAGGAACATACTTGCCCGGCGTGTCATCAGACAGGTGTTTCTCCTGACGCTTTAGTTGCCAACAACTTCCTGCGCCAGGTAACGTGGTGACTTTTTCATCAGCTGTTTGTAAGGAAAGTCTGTTTGTAAAAAGCTGAAAGGGAGGGAATTATTGACATCTCCTTAAAGAAGGATAAACTGAATAAGGCTGCATTTACTTTTCAAATGCATTGTCTGTTGTTACAGAAGCTGACAACTCTTTAGAGATAATCAGGCAAACTCAGGTCAAACTTTTGTCTAAACATGCTTGCCTGCCTCTCAGAGTCGCTGTTAACACTGAAGTCCTTTAACTACAGATACTCTGAGCTACCAGTCCTTAATAGCAGTGTTTCATGTGATGTGTTCCTATCTCTGTGTGCTGCTTTACTCTAGGCTTGATAGCATGTACAGGACTATACAAGTCATTTTACCCTGTGGAGGCTTTTCTTCATCTATTGTCATCATAATCTGACACTTTGATCTTTTTGTCCATGTTCTTCTGCCTCTAGGCTGTGAACAACTTCCACAATGGAACCGGCTACACAACAGGGCTCCATAAGGAGATTCAGCAGCAGCAGCAGCGACAGCCGCCGTCACCGCCTGCACGACCACTTGTGACTGTGACACCTGCTGCTCAGGTGACTGCCACCAAACTTTCTAAATCTTCCTCTCTGTCAGTCAGCGGTCTGTTAAGTTTTATTTCAACATATGCTTTTGAAATACAGTATTTATTAGAGCTTATTTTCCAACTGTTTGCATTTATTCACAAGGGCTTTCCGGTTCCTGTAGCAAGACAACCGGCAGTACCATGTCTTCTGGGCCCCCAAGAGCTAAAAATACCCACACCTGGTGAGTGACCGTAACTTTAGAATTTCTTCTAAAAAAATTATCTTCAGATGAACTGAATGGGATTTATTTCTTTTTCCTCTCCCCACTCCAAAAGGTCATCCGATGAGAGCCAGTGCAGTTCGCTCAGCAGGTGGCAGACCAGGCTGGGGACTGTAAGTATTTCACCGAAATTCAGTCTCTGACGACTTGTAACCTGTTAAACCAGGCTGTAACACCTACATTACTTCTACAGTAGCTGATTTATAATGAAATGCGTGTGCACAGATAGCTGTGGAGAATACAAGTGGCAATTCATTTTTAAGTGGCTCAGCTTGAGTTGGCTCTAACAAAGTGCTTGCAGTAAAACGATTACAAATAAAACTCCAGTATGTGACCCAAAAGTAGACTCTGAAAAAGAAACGCTTTTGGAGGAAACCGTAAGTATATATCAAAATTAAACATAACGACAGGATGAGGTGCAAAGCCACCCTTTTGAATTACTTACTGGCTGGATAGGGCTGAAGAAACTGATTTCCCAATTGAAGTCAGCCTCCAACATTTGATTCTTAATGACTTAGTGATGGAGCAAATTGTTGGAAGAGTCAGTGCTGTTTTTTTATGACCATTTTGAATTTCTTTAGTCTAGTCATCTCAAATAGCCAAGCTGCTTTCTCTCCGTTGGAGAGAGAGGAATCTCTTTTTGCTGTTATTGCCCTACCAGTTAGTTCTTCCTTTTGGTATGTATTTGTTATGGATAGATTATAAGTGTGCATCGTGTTTATAAAATCTTAAAGATAAATCAAAAGAAAACACAGCAATCCGTCCCAGAGATACCTAAAATTCTCAGGTTCAGTAAGCAAGGAAAGAACAGTTCAGGGACAAGACCAGGCCAAACAGATCATCACGAGGCAACAACCTAGGAAGTTTGTGGGGAAGAACTGAAAGGAAGTTGGAGAGAAGCTTGGTTAATATCTGTGCAGTACTTTGAAGCTCGGAAGTGTGAAGTAGGAAGTGTATCGAGGAGTGGCAGAGGAGCCGTGGGCACCTGGCACCTGGGAGATAGGAGTCTCCTTTAAGCATGGGCAGCCTCTGCCCACAGTCACAAAGCTGAATGTAGGGGGAGAAGCCTGAGGCAACTACTTGGGGTGAGGATGTGGAAGGCAAGTGTGAGGATCCAGAAATGAGGGTAGGCTCAAATGGACAGGAAGCTGCCAGAAAAATGCTCAGGTTGAGAACAAGAAGGGCTCGCCACCGTGCTCCCGCTTCATTCACATTCCTCTTTAAAATCAGGGCAGAGTGTGACAGTGACACGCGGGTTTGGGTTTCTCTGGAAGTTCAAATGGAGGACATCCACGTAGCACACGTACCCAGAGGACTCAGGCCCCGACACTGCCATCATCAACAGCAGCCTCTGTACCTGTGCCTCCACCTCCCTTGCATCCTCCCACACCCCAGGCGCTTCCTTTCCCGCTGGCGGTACCACCACCACCACTACCTCCTCAGTTTCCACCTGGTCAGCCTCCATCTGCTGGGTATACCCCCGCCCCGCTCCAGAATATCCCCCAGCTCCTGCAAACATGTCATCAGCCAACAGCACGGCCAGCGACTCATTCAAATACCCTCCCAGCGACACCAGCACTTTCTTTATAGAATCACAGGGTCATTTAGGTTTAGTTGGAAAAGACCTTTAAGATCATTGAGTCCAGCAGTTAACCTAAACCTACAAAGTCTGCCATGACAGCAGGTCCCTAAGCGCCACCTCTACATTTCTTTTAATACACCCAGGGATGGTGACCCAACCGCTTCCTTGGGCAGCCTGTTCCAACGCCTGACAAACCTTTTGGTGAAGGAATTTTCCCGAATATCCCATCTCAAGCTCCTGTGGCGCAACTTGAGGCCATTTCCTTTCCTCCTATCAATTGTTACCTGGGAAAAAAAGAGACCGACCCCCACCTCACTGCAGCTGCCTCTCAGGTAGTTGCAGGGAGCAGTGAGGTCTCCCCTCAGCCTCCTTTTCCCCAGGTTAACCAACCCCAGTTCCCTCAGCTGCTCCTCACAGGACTTGTGCTCCAGAGCCTTCAGCAGCTTTGTTGCTCTTCTCTGGACACGCTGCAGCACCTCAGTGTCTTTCTTGTAGTGAGGGGCCCAAAACCGAACCCAGTGTTGGAGGTGCAGCCTCACCAGGGCTGAGTACAGAGGGACAATCCCTTCCCTGGTCCTGCTGGCCACCGTATTTCAGGCAGAAGCCAGGATGCCGTTGGCCTCCCTTGTCTAGGGAGGAGTTTTACGGGAACAATGGAGGCTTCAAAAGGAGTAAGTGTTTGGCTCCAGGAAGTTGCACGGGTTTGCGCTTTGGTATTTCGTTAGCACCTTGGACTGCAGTTACACTAAAGTGCATCTGGCAGAAGCAAAAATGGCATCGTGTTTTATCCAGCAGACCTTTTCATTGCAGATGGTAAATGTGCAAAACTCAAGCAAGACAAATGGAGTTGTAGAACTTTCCCTGAATCCTGGGGGAATTCTAAACTCGTTTTGCTTGACTAGGATGTTCGTGTTTGGCATTACATGCAGTAACCATTTTCTCATCTTGGCCGTGTTTTGTATTTTGGTGTCTGTTTGGAATAAATATCCAACTATAATTGTAATAATGGTCAAACTGATTTTAACAGGGAAGAGAAAAAGCCCAGACCCGAAGTGTTCACAAACACTTCTTCTATGGAATTGGTGGCACGTGAGGAGTTTCAGGAGGAGCGCAGGCATTCATTTCCCAGGTAATTGCGTTGCATGTCCCTAACGGAGAAGCAGATTGTCTAGAAGAATCAGGAGGAGTTCCAGTCCACCTCTCTATCCTGAGGTGGGTTGGATGGTTCAAGGGACGAGCAGTGATGGGAGCTCCACATGTAGGTCACTAGCTCAAAGATGGCAGGGATTACAGGTGACTGATAGTTATAACTGGGCAGCAGTTGAGAAGGAACGGGTGTCTCTTTTGCCAAAGCTTCTCTGTAGTGACATCCTTCGCCTCCTGACAGCCCTGAGGAGGCTAGAAACTGGACAGGTGTGGATTCCTGCGCCTCCGTGCTCTGACTGCAACTGTTACCTCAAAGCACTTTGGAGGAGATACGTGAGAGGAATTGCCTTTGTTGCCTCTGTCGTCTAATCTCGCACAGACGGATTGCAACCTGGACTGCAAACTGGCGCCTTTTGCTCAGATTCTGCTGACATCCTTAAATTTTTCTTACAAATTAAAAGATCAGACTTGCGTAAGGAAATCTTAAGTTGGAGGAGGAATGAACATACGTGGAATAACTCGTGAAGAAAAATCTAAAGATAGCTGCTGTCTTCTGTCCTTAAAAAGCCCTTGGGCAGGAATCTGAAGAGCTCTCTGTAGTAATGCTGTCAGTATCTTTCCCAGAGTAGTGGCATTCCATCAGCTTACTGGAGACTGAGTTTAGAAGCTTTTAGCTAGGATTTTTCTTGAAATGCAGTCACCGGCCTTGGTTGGAGCTAGAGGTATGTGCAGAATTTGGCTACCACTGGCTAGAAGTGGGGCATTTTGCATGCTGTACAAATTGCCAAATACGTAGTGAAGTTAAATAGACTAAGCTGGCATTTTCAAATGGAGCTTTACTGCCTCCAGGCTAAACCCTGCTTTCCTGACAGTTGATACTGCGCTGTAGCCATTGAGACTCACTTGTTTTGCATCTTACGGCAACAAGAGTGATTTGCGCTGCAGGTGGATGCTGGGTAGTGAGACATCTGCATGTCCATGTACCAGCAGAGACCAGTAGACACCCCTGAAATCCATCCATAGCTAGGGCAGTCCATGCGATAGAAGTGAGTGGGAACAGACTTACCCTTCCTGCGTGTTTTTACACTACCACAGCAGCAGCCGTTCTGGCTCGTAAGCAGAAACCTTTACACGCCGCCATGCTCTTCGGTTTGCAGCAGCAGTATATCAGCAGCTGAAAGAAGCTTTGACATAAGCGTATGGAGAGGAAAAAAACCCAAACCCAAACAAATTTGGGAGAAAAAAAAATGGTGTGAGTGACTGTTTTGAATTAACTTCATTCATTTCCTTTGTGTTGCGTTTTGTTTTTTAAGGTCCAGGTCTCCCTATGCCAGTTCTTCTCGCTCTAGAAGTTGGCATACCTACTGCAAGTCAAGATCAGGTCCTTCCCACCCTCGCTGCTGCTCTCAATCATCTAGTCATGCCCCCTCTCATTCCTACCCACGATCAGCACCATATCCAAGAAGAGGCAGAGAGAAGAGTCGGGGCTGTCATTCTAGGTCAAGGTCACGTGGTTATCCCCGCTCAAAGTCAAGGTCGCATGGTTCTCCCCGCTCGTGCTAGCGGACTCACCCTTTCTCTCGTCTTCCCTTAACTGAACATTTTTGGAAAAAATACTGCAGATACAGAATTTAAATAAAAGCTATTTTATGAAGCATTACAAAAGATGACAGTCAGTGTGCACCGCGCCCGTTGCGACTGGACTGCGCCCTTTTTCCCTCTTGGCACTGGTTCTACCAGAGGAAGCCCCGTCAGACAGAGTGAATAAAAGCCAGTTACAAAAGGAACCATCATTAATACCATGGAGGAGTACAACAAGGACAACACTGCGACACCCCGAGATGTCCCCTCCCTGCGCTGTCCCTGCGGTGCAGGCAGCCAAGTGCCACTCGGCAGAGCCCCAGCATCTCCCCCAGGCTGCCTTGGGACAGGAGGGGACAGCAGGTGGGGACAGCCTGGGTGTGACAAGAGGGGACAGCTGGTAGTAACAGGCCTGGGGGGTGAAGGGAGAGACAGCTGGAGGGGACAGCCTGGTGGGTGACAGGAGGGGACAACTGTTGGGGACAGCCTGGGGGTGACAGGAAGGGTCAGCGGCTGGGGACAGCTTGGGGGTGACAGGAGGGGACAGCAGGCAGTAGCAGCATGGGAGTTGACAGGAGGGGACAGCAGGCCATGACAGCCTGGGGGGTGACAGGAGGGGACAGCAGGCTTTGACAGCCTGGGGGGTGACAGGAGGGGACAGCAGGCCGTGACAGCCTGCGTGGTGACAGGAGGGGACAGCAGGCAGTGGCAGCATGGAGGGTTACAGGAGGGGACAGCAGGCCGTGACAGCCTGGGGGTTACAGGAGGGGACAGCAAGCCGTGACAGCCTGGGGGGTGACAGGAGGGGACAGCAGGCCGTGACAGCCTGGGGGTTACAGGAGGGGACAGCAATCCGTGACAGCCTGGGAGGTGACAGGAGGGGACAGCAGGCCGTGACAGCCTGGGGGTTACAGGAGGGGACAGCAGGCCGTGACAGCCTGGGGGGTGACAGGAGGGGACAGCAGGCTTTGACAGCCTGGGGGGTGACAGGAGGGGACAGCAAGCCGTGACAGCCTGGGGGTTACAGGAGGGGACAGCAGGCCGTGACAGCCTGGGGGTTACAGGAGGGGACAGCAGGCCGTGACAGCCTGGGGGGTGACAGGGCACGGGGCGGTGATGTGCCCAGGGCTGTTGGGAGAGCCCCCACAGGCGCAAGGGCTGACAGGTGACGCAGGATGGTGAAGGCCCCAGGGGGTGACAGCAGGGACACCGGAGCCCTGGGGGGTGACAGGGCACGGGGCGGTGACAGGCTGGGGGACAGCAGGGACACCGGCGGCCCAGGCGGGGCTGATGAAGGCCCCTCCCCCAGGGGCGCTGAGTGGCCCCCTGAGCCCCTCTGTCACAATGCGGAGCCGCCTGGGTTGCCATAGCGAGCAGCTTGGCCTGGCAGCGCTGGTGCGAGGAGGGAGCGGAGGCCGAGCCAGGGCCTGTCCCCATCGTCCTCCCACCGGGGCTGCGAGGAGGAGCCGGCGGGCTCAGCCCGCGCTGCTGGCCCCAGCCCCTCGGTGGGCCCTGACCTGCTGTGGGGGCCGCGAGGCCAGCTGCTGCGTGAGGTGCCATCGCGGAGCGGGCACCGCCTGGCCCCGGCCATGTCGTGTGTCCACTACAAGTTCTCCTCCAGGCTGAACTCCGATGTGTCACCTTTCACGGCCCCCACATCTCCCTGCGCGACCTCAGGCGCCAGATCATGGGCCGCGAGAGGCTGAAGGCGACCCACTGCGACCTGCAGGTCACCAACGCCCAGACCATGGAAGGTGCGTGGGGGCGGCGGGCGCGGGGACCGGGGACCGGCCGGCTGGCGATGGCGCAGGCGGCCAGTGAGGCGGTTGGGCCACGGCCGGCAGCGGTGACTTGTGCTGGGGCCTCAGAGCTGCTCTTCCGTGGTTGTGCGCTGGCAGCTGCCGTCAGGGCTGTGTGCGCAGCCAGGCACAGCAGCGTACGGGGTCCGTGTGCGACACCGCGCGTGGAAGAGGTTTGGTTTCTGGGAACCCTTCTAGCTAAAACGATAAGGGAATGTGGGACAATGCCTTGTCATCACAGACCTGCCAGATTTCTTTGAAAGCCGGCAGAGAAGGCTGAACGTGATAGAAAAGGAGTGGGTGGCTAATTTAAAGGGGAAAAAAAAGTGGGTTTGATGACTGAAATTTGTCTTCAGCTACTTTTACTCCACCGCATTGGAAAAGCGGTGCTTGGCTGCTGCAGAAACTGCTCAGTAGCAACGTTTTGGATCAAGAGTGTATCTGTGAGTGAGAATCTATGCAGACCCTGGAAAGCCATCTTGTAGACGAGTGTTCTGTCTAAAGTATACTTGGCATTTCTTGCTAATACAGCTTCTTTGCTGCACCATGCTACACATTCATTCAGATGCTATTGAGCATCATTTCTTCATTTCTTTCAAACGGTGCATTTTTGTCGTGGTACTGCGTGTTAAACGGTGTCAGGGCAGTACTGAAGTTTTATGGCAGATCAATTATGGTGAATATACCTAGAAATGTTCTTAGAGAAACCCTAAGTTCTTTTGAATCTGAGAAATGGTGCTTGATTCTCAGAGACGGTAATGGTTTTGTATTACTTAGTGTGCTGTTTCAGTTTGGTAATCTACCGTCTGGCAAAGCTTGCATGTGATTAAAGACTTTGGAATATGACTTGTCAGAAATACAAAGACTTGGAAACCGTCTCCATTCCTTAAACATTCAAATTTTATCGGTTGGGTTTTTTTTTCTTTTTTCCTGTGGTTCTGTGACATTCCCACAACAGTCTTGTCGTTACAATGTGTACTCATAGGATTTTTTCCTCTTCCTCTTTGATGTATTAAAACTTAAACAGAATAACATGCCTGCTGCGGTAACTGTAACTTTGGCCCCAGCCTTTCAAGTGGTTGGACCTAAACACGCTGTTTACCTACAGATAGGTAAAGTATGTTCAGGAGAGTATCTGTGAGCAGACTTAACAGCACGGTGTTAGGGGTCTTGGGGGTGTTACGGGATCGCGTGTCATATACAGCAGTAGAGACAGACATGCAGGTAGAGGCAGACGTACAGGTTGTGACACAGATGCTTACTGGAACTTTTGTAAGGGTGTTTTCCCCGTGAAAATGCAAAAATCCCCCAGCGGTTGTCAGAGCAAAGCTAAGGAATACATTTCGGTGTCATTTATGTGTATGCCAGATTTTGGGGTTTTATACATAACCGTGACTTTCCGTTTTTATTGAACAGCATCTACGTGTTTAAAGTCACCTTCAGAAGATGAAGGAAAGAACTAGGCCTGGATGTCCTGCCTAAAGGGGGTTCTTGGAGATCCTCCCTGTGGAGATATGGTAGTGGGTTTTATAACTTTGTGCAGGAGTCCTGACTAAGTGTTGGCATGATCTTGGAAAGACCCTTCAGTGAACCTTGAGTGAAGATGGCCAACTTGTTCAGAGTTTTCCGAGCCGCGTGATCACGGAAATCTCGTAATAGAAGCAATGCTAATAGAAGCTAAAAGTAAACGGGATTTTACACATCACTGGGGGGAAAAAAAAGAGATGGTGGACTCTTTTTGAAGATGGTGGGAAGGCAAAATGGATGGTTGGGATGTGTTTTAAAAGGTGGGAGGCGGGGTGGGGGTGTCCTCTTCCGTGCTCGCTATTATAGAGACATGTTCTAGGGTTTTGTAAGCTAACAGGAGCAAAAGCAATGAAAGTTAGATCAGGAAAGAGCCTCATGTTTTAGCAGACTCTGCTTTAGTGACTTTAGAGACCATTTTGCTGTTGGCATTGAAACGATTCAAAACAAATGGAAAAGATTTTGCTGCTTGTGTTTGACTATCAGACCTGAAGATTTCTGGAAAGGTACCGTGAGTGTGTGGACATGATAAAAGCATGACGCTGTGTGTAAAATGTTGCTTTTCTATCCGTAAAGGGTTCCCTGAAGTGCTATGTCATGACATATTAATATCACTCTTACGAACTGACTGATGCTTTCTCTGTATTGATGTTGTTTTCAGAATACACAGATGACAATGCCCTGATTCCAAGGCACTCATCGGTAACTGTTAGGAGAGTCCCTGTTAGAGGAGTTAAAGCTACCGGCAAGACAGACCTTGGGTAAGTAGCCATAACGCGTTGTGTTCTGTGGGAGGGGTTTCAGTGTGTTCACCTTCTTTGTGGCTGTTGGGTTACGGAGGCATTCCGGTTGTCTCTTTCTTGTTAAAGCTGCTGTTAAATTGTGTTGTGACAGGGCAGATCTGAATGTATCTGTCCCAAAGCAGACTTAGATTTTTCAGCCCGCTGGGACGTGGCATTCAAAGTCCAACAGTGGTAGCTGTTCAGACGTTTGAATTGGGTTTGTTCTTGGGGTTGGTTTTTCTGAGAGTCAAGTTCTCCATCCTGTTTCCTCTATGCAGAGAGATTCCTTATTTCATGCTTTTGCGTGTATTGCTTTTAGAGTAAACGGAGAGACACATTGCAGTGTGAACTGGTAATTGGTTCCCATCTGCCAGCAGTCCGAGTCCCAGTGTTTGACTGCTTCCTTTGTTTGGGGGCGGGGGGGCAGGGTATTCTTACACCCCAGAGGGGTGGGGGTGGCGGGGCTGCATGCTGTCTCCAGAGGAAAGACTGAGAGCGGCCAGCTGGCAAACCGTGCGAACAAGAAGTTTCATTCTTAAGTGATTCCTATTAGTTTCCTAAAGACAATGCCTGTGTCGGGCAAGAGAAAAAGAGCAACGTCCTAAAGCGTATTGCCTTTTGTGCCAGGACGGTGAAGGAGCAGTTGATCTTTTCCAAACCTGAAGCTCAGAAAGCAGTTGGGCACATTCCCAAATGTTGGTAGTTACCTTTCTAAGTTTGATTTCACCCTAAGCTGCTCTCTGTGCTCCAGGTACTACTGCTGTATTCCTCAGATTTATGGAGGACAGAGAATCTGATTACAATTGCAGATATTCAAATGTAAGCCTGACTACAGCATTGTTGCTGTCATCGATGTATTCGTCCAGTCCAGTTCTGTATCAGCTGCGTCAGCATGGTTTGAATGGTCATGTTTTCCAGCCTTCTTCAAGACAGACCTCTCCTCCACCATTAGTAGATATTATTGACTTGTGGTTTTGCCGTGTCTTTCTAATGTTAGTTCTCAATAAATAAAGTATACTGGCGAGTTACAGCGTGTCTCTAAGACTTATCTCTAAGACTTAACCTTGAGACATA